>NC_091175.1:45349448-45439448 GCF_040958095.1 Procambarus clarkii
TTGGGCAGCACCACTCATTCTGTGAGTGAACACACCGCCATAGTGACAGTTTTGGGCAGCGCCACTCATTCTGTGAGTGGAGACTCCGCCATAGTGACAGTATTTGGCAGCGCCACTCATCCTGTGAGAGGACACACCGCCATAGTGACAGTATTGGGCAGCGCCACTCCTCCTGTGAGTGGGCATACCGCCATAGTGACAGTATTAGGCCGCGCCACTCATCCTGTGAGTTAACACACCGCCACTGTGACAGTATTGAGCAGCGCCACTCATCCTGTGAGTGGACACACCACCATAGTGACAGTATTCGGCAGCGCCACTCATTCTGTGAGTGGACACACCACCATAGTGACAGTATTGGACAGCGTAACTCATCCTGTGAGTGGACCCACTGCCATAGTGACAGTATTAGGCAACCCCACTCATCCTGTGAGTGGACACATCACCATAGTGACAGTATTGGGCAGCGCCACTCATCCTGAGAGTCAACACACCGCCATAGTGACAGTATTGGGCAGCGCCACTCATCCTGTGAGTGGACACACCGCCATAGTGACAGTATTGGGCAGCGCCACTCATCCTGTGAGTGGACACACCACCATAGTGACAGTATCGGGCAGCCCCACTCATCCTGTGAGTGGACACACCGCCATAGTGACAGTATTGGGCAGCGCCACTCATCCTGTTAGAGGACACACCGCCATAGTGACAGTATTGGGCAGCGCCACTCATCCTGTGAGTGGACACACCACCATAGTGACAGTATTGGGCAGCGCCACTCATCCTGTGAGTGGACACACCACCATAGTGACAGTATTGGGCAGCGCCACTCATCCTGTGAGTGGACACACCACCATAGTGACAGTATTGGGCAGCGCCACTCATCCTGTGAGTGGACACACCACCATAGTGACAGTATTGGGCAGCGCCACTCATCCTGTGAGTGGACACACCACCATAGTGACAGTATTGGGCAGCGCCACTCATCCTGTGAGTGGACACACCACCATAGTGACAATATTGGGCAGCGCCACTCATCCTGTGAGTGGACACACCACCATAGTGACAGTATTGGGCAGCGCCACTCATCCTGTGAGTGGACACACCACCATAGTGACAGTATTGGGCAGCGCCACTCATCCTGTGAGTGGACACACCACCATAGTGACAGTATTGGGCAGCGCCACTCATCCTGTGAGTGGACACACCACCATAGTGACAGTATTGGGCAACGCCACTCATCCTGTGAGTGGACACACCGCCATAGTGACAGTATTGGGCAGCGCCACTCATCCTGTGAGTGGACACACCACCATAGTGACAGTATGACGGAGCGCACTTAGGCTGTGTACATCATTTTCAGCACGGCAATAGAGGCTCCATGTCCATTCCAGGTCATAGCTTTCAGTGCCCTGAGTCGACTTTTGCATGTTCCTATGAGCTGGTTGAGCTCCTCTTTCTTCCCCTTGTTAGAGCCGACAGTGACGCCAAGGTACCGATAGTGGTCAACCCACTCAAGAATTTCACCATTAATTTGTAGTTCTTCATTTTATCTTCGCTTGTGATGGCAATATGCTTTTTTTGTGGAGAGAGTGAAACCGAGATTATACATACTTCCTTCCAAGGAGCTCAATGGACTGTTTTATTTTTCCCATGGTTGTGGCTTGTATTAGTACATCATCTACATATCCCATTTGCTGAGTTCCTTCCGGAAATTCAATATTTGCAATGGCGTTCATAAGTATGTTGAATAGTGTGGGGCTCAAGATCCCTCCTTGGGGGGGGTGGGGGAGGTCCCGAGTTCCATACTCATTTATCTCGAGACTGTTCCGTTGAAGCAGATCTTGGCTTTCCTTCCAGTGAGGTAGTCTTCAACCTATTTCATGAGTCTCCCCTTGACATCCATTCATGCAAGCTCGTCCAGGATCGCAACCCCCTGTGCTTTGTCGAAGGCTCCTTTGATGTCAACAAATACAGATTACTTAGCTGTGTCATTAGCTAAGTAATTAACTGTACAGTTTGCTATGCTCCGTCCTTTAACAAATCCATTGACCCCCTCCCCTAACCTGCCTATTTTGTGCAACAGTCGGTTTTAGATGATCTTTTCAAGCATCTTACAAGTGCATGACACGAGACTGATAGGTCTGTAATTACCAGGGTCATGGGGCTTCGGTATGGGAACAATTATTGCGTGTTTCCATTGTGTGGGCAACACACTTAGGAATGACTTGTTAAACAGGTGGAGTAGTGGATTCCCAGACACTTCACACAGTGCAGTGAGTATATCGTAGGTGACGCCATCTTCACCAGGTGCTGTACTTTTACCCTTTTTCATAGCCCCTGTTATGACCACGCATACACCAGTATAATCATACTGAGGCTGGTGTATGTGCTCAAACTATTCAGTGATGTCTTGGATGATTAGCCTGGTATCACGATTATCATAATTATTAGTTAATCTTTTTGGACAGTATATTATTGTTAATTCGGTTATTGACAATGTATGTCATACATAACCTAGTATATTATATTTCTGTATCAAAGTTGTATGACATGTAATTGGAGATTTATATTAGATGTTTAGTGTATAGCAGTAGCCTAATGTCATGTAGCTTGAAAAATCGCCTTGTATGTTTATTGTATGAAATGCTACATAAATGCTGTATAGGAAATATTATGTGAGCCATGATGGAGAATGAATGTCCCCTCTCCCCCCCCTCCCTTTTTGAGTACCGACTCGCGCCAGTGTTACCATGTCTTACCAATACGAATTCTTTGTGCAACATATTTTAATATCATGATAAAATCTCTAATGTACTTAATTTTTAATACGTATTATTATGTAAGGTTGTGTATTATAATCTTTATTTTGTTACATATTAAATTAGAAGTTCTTGATAGAGTTATGTCTGAATATGAGCTTGAGATATTTGAATGATGAGGGTCAGTTGACTCATAGAGGTTGGATAGAGTGTCGCGCCCCGGCGAGCTTGGCAGAAGGCGGCAGTACTCTCTGATCATCTCAGGCGAGCATATCTGTGGCGCTACTCTCCGGGGATTGTGACCTTATTTGTGTTAGTTGACTGCTAGGATGTTAGTAATGTTGCTGTAATTTATTGCCTGGATCACTTCTCCTGTTGTGCATCTTATATACCATGTTGTTGTTGTTGTGCTCAAACGATGTGCGTTTGAGATTTAGCTACTCAGAACGAAGTGTCGTGTAACACGGGTTATGGTGAGTCCGTAATTGAGTTCGATTATTCGCGATAACTTTGTTACTGTGATATTTGGGTCTAAGTTTTAGAGGGAGGTGGGGATTCCTCCGTTTTCCCGGTTTATTTTTCGCTTCTGTTTTAGTGCACTGGTTTTAGTCTTGTTTTAATAACATTATCTTGGTGGCGGATGTAGATGCAGAATGCTCCCTAGTGAGTCCCATTCCTCAACGGCTTTTCTAATCATTGTAGTCGCGGTGGAATGTGCATCTAATGCAGCTGCTTTCGTTGGATTAATGTTGAGTTTGATGCGCAGGGCTTCAGTAGCTTCACATTCCAGTAAGTAGTGCAATAGTGGCGCCTCTGCTTCTGTTCCACAGATATGACACTCTTTAACTACTGGGTTCATTACCTCCCAGCAGCATTTGTAACCAAGTCTTAGTCTGTGTATGGCTACTGCAATGTCTCTGGATATCTTTTTGCCAGGCTTGAAAGAGTAGTACCCAGTGGCTTGTTCATACCATATCGCAGTGGATCTTCCTTCCGTTACTTTGGCTCTGTGGCGACATTTGATAGTTGAGAATATTTTCTTCTTGATTTGCTCCTTAATCTGTGAAAAACGTGGAGGTATTTGAACCTGTATAACAGGTATAGCAGTGGCAGTTTTTGCTAGTGAGTCTGCTTTTTCATTACCATCTATGCCAATGTGACCTGGTATCCAATTTAGGGTGATTGACAGCCCTAGATTATGGGCTTCTTTTCATATATGTTTGATTTCTGTGAAGAGTTGTATATTATCTCTGTGCTGACTGGATAACAATGCCTGGAGCGAAGATTTAGAGTCGGTATGAATGATGACATCATGCAAATTATTCTCAATTGTATAGTTTGTGGCCTCCTTCAGGGCATATAATTCTGTTTGCAATGTTGAGCAGCCACTATTCATGCTCCAGTAAGCTTCATGGTTGGTAGTGTAAACTGCTGCCCCAGCAGAACCTCTTTCTTGATCAACTGATCCGTCTGTGAAGATGTGAGTAGTTGTGGGTCTTGAGATGGTTTCCATTTGTTGTTCTATGACTGCTTTGAGCCTCTGCGAGCCACATGCGGATTTTTTTAACTGGTAATTCTTCAATGATTATCTTTAGACTCAATTCTCCCTATGGAGAAGGCAGCCAAAAGTGTTGATATGGTCCATCTTCCCCTTTGTTTTTAATGGTTCATTTCAAGTCCACTTTCTCTAGAATCTTGACCAGATTCATCCATGTACTTGTATCCATCCATGTACTTGTTCTATATTGAAGGTTTTTCTGAAGCGATCTCTGTATGCAGTCTTTGATTGACAGTCTGGCGGTGATTCCAACAAGTTTTTCTGTTATGGTGGTTATCCTTTGTTTGATCCTGTTTTCTAATGCTGGTAAGTTGGTTTCCATACTTAGATTCTCTCTACGCGTCCATATAGGTGCTCCAGCATTGTTCTGAGAGCATCATTTTAAGACACTTCCAGTTTCTCCCATTGGTTATCACTGAGGGATGTAAGAGCAGGAGCAGTATAGTCAATGAGTGACCTAACTGCTTGAACGTAGTACATTTTGAGTACTGGCAGAGATGCACCCTCTCTAAGACTGGTCAGGGAGCGCAAAGCTGAGTTTCTGGCTTTACAGCGTTGCCGAAGATATTCAATTTCTTGAGTGAATTTCAACTGGTTGTCTATTATGACTCCAAGGTATTGAAAAGAGGTAACCCTCTCAATTTCTTGTCCTTGTATTGCCAGTCTGATGTCTTGAGTTCTCATTTTAACGGCCATAGCTTTTGTTTTATTGCTGTTTATTTTCACTGCTATGCGTTCCACTTCCCTGCTGATAATATCTAGGCATTATAGTGCATGGTTCCTTGCACCTTTGCCATTGATGATGACCACAAAGTCGTCTACATAGTTAAGCAGTGTGGCTTTTGGTAGCTTGAGCTTCATGAATTGTTCCATGAGACAGTTGAAGAGGAAGGGGCTTAGTATTTCTCCCTGCAGAGTTCCATTTTGCAGCCTCTTTGAGGTCGACGTTTTTCTTTGGAATTCGACTTTAGCTTCTCGGTTAAGCAGGCTTCCATTGGCAAAGGCAAGAGCGTGTCCTTTGATTTCCTTATCCACGAGGCAGCACAGTGTAGCTGGAGCACTGGCTAACTCGAAAGCTTTTTCAAGGTCTGGAAAAATAAGAATTCCAGGTTTGTCATTGATTTGATCCAGGAGGGAGGTAAGGCATTCTGTGGTTCCAACACCTTTTCTGTAAGCAAACATATTTTGGTGTAGTGGATTGGCTTTCCATTGAATTCGATTAAGGGCCATTCTTTCTGCAGTTTTGGCCAGACAACTTGTTAATGAGATGGGACTTGGATTTCCTCGGGTCTTTAGGTTTTAGAATGGGAACTATAATTGCACTGTTCCAAGAGAGTGGTCGGGTTCTTGTCACCCATACTCTGTTGATGAGACTCACGAAGGCTTCTTCACCCTTTTCTCCTAACTTGGCTAGCATGTTGTAAGTGATTTTGTCCTCAACTGGAGCTGTATTTTTAGTTTTCTTTGTAGCGCTTCTGAGTTCTTTCAGATTGAAAGATTGGTCTAATTCGTCAGGTAACATGTAAAGCAACATGTATTTTTTTTATCTTGCTGTTTGAAGTCTTTTTTGGTGAGTCAGAGTTGCTTGAGGAAGTTAAGTGGAACTGGCTCTTGAAGCAAATAGATTTGCTAGCCTTTCTGCTTCTTGCTCTGGATGAACATGGTGCCGCGGAGCAGGAGACGATTTTCCTTTGGCCTTGTTGATCTGCCTCCAGATGTCGCCCAAGGACGTATGCTGAGTTAGCTTGGCACACCACTCGAGCCATTTTCCTTCTCTGATTTTTGCAGTTTCTTCGTGCACATGATCTCGGTCAGCTCTAAGAAGTCCTAGATTAGCTTCGGTTCTGTCTCTTCTGAAATTCTTTCGTGCACCATTTAGTCTGTTATGTAGCTCTTTGATCCTATCACAGTAATACCAATGGTTCTTATATTGTTGGGTAATTATTTTCCTCTTGGGGATGGCATGATTCACTGCTCTATGTATTGCATTTACTAAATCTTTTTCCCATTTCTTCGGTGTTGTCAGGAGGAGTGTAGTTTTGGTGCCAAGTTTCTAGAGCTTCCTGAAACTTCGTTCAATCTGCTTTGATAAAGTCCCATCTGGGCTCGAGAGCTGGAGGTCTAGGAGGTAGTGCTATATTAATAACTGTTTTTGTAACAAAGTGGTCACTAGTCAGAACATGATCCACTGACCAATGACACAACTCATAAACACTGGTGGAAACAAACGTGAGATCCAGCTTTCCCCCACCAGTGTGGGTTGGTTCTGTCGAATTAAGCAGACTGATTTCCGGCACTTTATCCAAACTAGTTCACTATGTCTTCCGTTGGCGTCGGTTCTTGGTGAATCAGGTAGTAATTCACTATGAGCGTTGAAGTCGACAGAGATGATAGTAGGTGTAATGACTGCTATTTCAAAGATTGCTGAGAGATCCATGTCGTGTTCTCTATGGCTCGTGTATACATAGAAGATGGACAGCGTTGAGTTTCTTATAGTGAGATTAACTCCCATAATTTCGACGTTCTCGCCACAGTCAGGCAGGTCTGTGATTGCCGTGGCATTGATATGATTTCTTACTAGAATTGAAATGCCTCTGGTGCCACCTTGTGCCATAGGGCAGTGGAAACCTTGATATCCTGGGATATTGATATTTCTTTCAGTCCTGGTGAGTGTTTCTTGAAGTAGAACAATATCAATGTTGTTCTTGAGAAGCACTGCTCTGAGTGTTTTTGCTCTGTTTTTGAATCCTTGAATATTCCAATCTTGAGATTGTCCATTATTCCGTTATAGTGGAATTATTGAGTCCATGGTAGTTTTTAAAGTGCTGATTTTCCCGATGGCTTGTGTCTTCTTGGCTGGAGTGGAGACTTTTTTCTTGGTGGGTGAGGAGACTCTTGGTTGGGTTGAAGCGTCTTTGCTACATCCATCTACTGGGGCATTTGTTGATGTAGGGGTCATCATTTCTGCTTGGAAGGTCTTGGAGACAATAGCAGGTATATTCGTTTTGTTGCCCTGATCTATTCTGTTGTTGCTGCCTTGTGGAGTAGTGCTTTGTTTTCTCCAGTTATTGGAGGCCCTGTTCTTGCTCAGACTAGAAGGAATTGGTGCGTTAGACTGTTGCTGATCTTCATTTATTCGGACTTGCCGAGGAGTGTACCACGGGCATTTTACCGAGGGTCTGGTCGATTGTGATCTAGAAGTTGTGACTTTGGGTTGCTGGGTTGATCCGAAAGCTAGTATTCTTTTTATCCTTTCTGGACATCGTTTGTTCCAGGCGTGATGTGTATCCCACCAGTTTGGATATGTTGCTTTTCTTTGTTTGCCTTCTTTATGGAGATTCTTGCATATGTCGGTGTTGTGGAGCTCGCTGCACACTCCACATCGTTCCGGGCCTCTGCAGCCATCTTTATGGTGGCCGAAGCGCTGACATCTGTAACAGCACATGGGGTTCTGGATTGTACAACCTTAGGCTGAATTGACCATAGATCCTAACACTCAAAGTGTTGATGCGAGGTCCTTTTATTGTTATGAGGACTTGTCTTGTTTCTACATTGTTGTGCTTACATCTTTCCGCAGTTGTGACATTTGGGCATTCTAAGAGTCTGTTTGCATGAACTTCTACCGGGAAATGTTGTACTATCATTTTGGTGATTTTTTCTTCTGGTTTCAGTTCCACTAGGTGTTCTGTATCCCTGAGGTTTGTGATTATATCCGGATTAGCTGTAGATATGTTATATCTGCCTCTAATGTCGGGCTTGGCTCTAAGATCTGATCCTGGATGATCCTTTTCCTGTGCGGCAATGTAAGCATAAGTGGGACCATTACTGGTTTTTCGGTTTATAAGATGGTCCTTGGCATTGGTTTGGGTAGTGCTCTTGGGTTCTGGTTGGCTTCTAAATTAGTTTCTTTGGGGCGTTTCTTCAGTTCTTCGTTTGTTTGACTTTCCGATTCCTACAATTTGCCACGGTGGTTTGTTGAGGGTTGGGTCATCTTTAGCAATTTTCCTTGCACTTGCTGCGAGGTCACTGTGTCCTTCTGACAGTAATAATTTCAGAAGGATGGTTAGTCCTTTGTAAAGTCTTTTTTTTAGATGGTTAAAAGTCATATCCTGGAGGGACATGGTTACACTGTACTAAAAGAGTAACTGAGGGAGTGACTGTAACTGTGTACTGCTACACTCAGCAATTGGTTGAGCACTGGTGTCCGAGAGGAAAAATATATACCAGGAGGTGGGTGTTGTTATATGTCTTAGTGAGGTGATTAATTCTGAGGAACTTAAGTAATGCCAAGGTGTTGTATATGATATTGTTTCCTCATACCTCATGTGTTATTGGTCGAGACACCACCACGCTGTATTGATATTAGCAGCATAATAGGCGCTAGTGTACCACAGTGCCAGGATAAAGCCTGGTATCAGCTGGTGCTGACTGATGCTGTTTCCAGACCTGTTTGTTGATCATGCCCAGTTGTTGAGAAGCTGGATAAAGTAATTGTGTGTGAGTTAATAGACTGTTTCTTTTTTAATGTTATGTGGATTTATATTAATGTCCAGTAAACTGGAATATTTTTTGCTAGCCTTTCACTTCCCTAGAATATTGATTGATATTTGGCCAGGCTATGTTTTCTAGAGATGCTGAAGGTTACTCCCTTTTAACATATAAATGGGGGCACTGAGCGTGAGTTCATAACAGCCCCCTTACTTCCTGGGCTGTGATTGGTTGCCCATACTCATCATCGCTAGTCTGTGCTCTTCTTATCCTAATTCGCCTGTCATTATATCGCAGGAGCTGTTCCCTTCTTATTTCTGCAGGGAGGGAGGAGGAGGATGCTGCATCACTCCACTTGTGTATTAGTTCCTCAGCCTTACCCTGGGGCTCTCTGTGAACCGCAGGCCGGGCTCTGCCACCCTTAGCTATCTGTATCTTTGCCCACACTTGTCTTGCAGACGTTTTCTCCCAGTGGAGCTGGTGAAGTCAAGCCATTGTCTTTCCCGCTCTTTAATCTTCTCTTCCCTGGCTACTTGACACACAGTTTTAAACAACTCTTGGTTGCTGTCAGTGGGATGTCTCCGGTACTCTCTACTCATGCTCCTTACATTTGCATTGATCATCTACATGTAATCATTCTCATACCATTTTATTTTCTTCTTCTGAGGGTTACTTCGTCCAGTTGTACGGCGCGGAACTTTGAGACAGCTCTCGCTCTGGTTATTAAGATCATCGACAAATGTATCCACTTCTTCAGGGATTTGGTATTCCGTGAACCAGTCACTCATCTTGTTTATGAGGTGCAGCCTCATATCTGGTTGTGACCAACGATCTGGGGATTGATATCACACTGAACATGTCCCCAGAGGCCCACATCAAAGGATATCATCAGCGGCATATGCTAGACTGGCCAACATAAGACCTGCCTTTAGAAACTTGTGTAAGGAATCGTCCAGGATCTTGTATACCACTTATGTCAGACCAATCCTGGAGTCCATACGTAGTTAAATACAAGACAAAGTTAAAGAAAATTCAGAGGTATGTTACCAGACTAGTCCCAGAGCTGAAAGTTATGAGCAACGAGGAAAGGCTAAGTGAGCTAAACCTCACGTCCCTGGAAGAGAGAAGAGTAAAGGGGAGACATGATCACCACCTACAAAACTCTGAGAGATTGGCAGGATGGACAAAGACAAACAATTTAACACGCGTGGAACACGAACTAGGGGACACAGGTGGAAACTTAGTACCCAAATAAGCCACAGAGGCATTAGAATTTTTTTTCAGTGTCAGAGTAGTTAACAAATGGAATGCATTAGGCAGTGATGTGGTGGAGGCTGACTCCATACACAGTTTATAATGTAGATATGATAGAGCCCAGTAGGCTCAGGAACCTGTACACCAGTTGATTGACAGTTGAGAGGCGGGTCCAAAGAGCCAGAGCTCAACCCCCGCAAACACAAGTAAGTGAGTACCACATTGCTGACACCACACCACTTGGCTAACAACACACCACATGACTGACACCACACCTCATGGCTGACACCACACAGCATGACTAACACCACACCACATGGCTGACACCACACCACATGGCTGACACAACACCACATGACTGACACCACACCACATGGCTGACACAATACCACATGACTGACACGACACAACATGGCTGACACCACACCACATGGCTGACACCACACCACATGGCTGACACCACACCACATGGCTGACACCACACCACATGGCTGACACTACACCACATGGCTGACACCACACCACATGACTGACACCACATCACATGACTGACACCACATGACTGACACAACAGGAGACTAACCAGAAAACTGGAAGACAGCTAACGTGGTCCCAATATACAAAAAGGGTGACAGGCAAGAGGCACTGAATTACAGGCCAGTTTCCTTAACTTGTATACCATGCAAGGTGATGGAGAAGATCGTGAGGAAAAGGATCGTAGAGCATCTGGAGGGAAATAACTTTGTAACGCACCACCAACATGGGTTCAGAGATGGTAAATCGTGCCTCACAGGTTTAATAGAATTTTATGACCAGGCAACAAAAATTAGGCAGGAAAGAGAAGGGTGAGCCGACTGCATTTTCCTGGATTGCCAAAAAGCCTTTGACACAGTACCCCATAAAAGGCTGTTAAAAAAGTTGGAGCAACAGGCAGGAGTAAAAGGGAAGGTGCTCCAGTGGATAAGGGAGTACTTAAGCAACAGGAAACAGCGAGTAACGGTGAGGGGGAAGACATCAGAGTGGCGAGATGTCACCAGCGGAGTCCCACAGGGCTCAGTACTTGGACCCATCCTGTTTCTAATATATGTGAACGATCTTCCGGAGGGTATAGACTCATTCCTCTCAATGTTTGCTGATGATGCAAAAATTATGAGAAGAATCAAGACGGATGAAGATAGACAGAGACTACAGGATGACCGGGATAAACTGGAGGAATGGTCTAGAAAATGGCTGCTAAAGTTCAACTCGGGAAAGTGTAAGGTGATGAAATTTGGCGAAGGGAGCAGGAGGCTGAACACAAGGTATCATCTGGGAGGTGAAATCCTGCAAGAGTCAAATAGAGAGAAAGACCTGGGGGTTGATATCACACCGTACCTGTCCCAAGAGGCCCACATCAAAAGAATATCATCAGCGGCATATGCTAGACTGGCCAACATAAGAACTGCCTTTAGAAACTTGTGTAAGGAATCTTTCAGAACCCTGTATACCACTTATGTAAGACCAATCCTGGAGTATGCAGCTCCAGCCTGGAGTCCATACTTAGTTAAACACAAGACAAAGTTAGAGAAGATTCAGCGGTATGCCTCCAGGCTCGTTCCGGAACTGAGAGGATTGAGCTACGAGGAAAGGCTAAAGGAGCTGAACCACACATCTCTGGAAAACAGAAGAGTAAGGGGAGACATGATAACCACTTACAAAATTCTCAGGGGAATTGACAGGGTGGACAAAGACAAACTCTTCAGCACGGGTGGGACACGAACAAGGGGACACAGGTGGAAACTTAGTACCCAGATGAGCCAAAGAGACGTTAGAAAGAATTTTTTCAGTGTCAGTGAAGTAAATAAATGGAATGCACTAGGAAGTGATGTGGTGGAGGCTGACTCCATACACAGTTTCAAATGTAGATATGATAGAGTCCAGTAGGCTCAGGAATCTGTACACCAGTTGATTGACAGTTGAGAGGCGGGACCAAAGAGCCAAAGCTCAACCCCCACAAGCACAATTAGGTGAGTACAACACCACATGGCTGACACTACACCACATGGCTGACACCACACCACATGGCTGACACCACACCACAAGGATGACACCACACCACATGACTGACACAACACCACATGGCTGACACGACACCACATGGCTGACACCACACCACATGGCAGACACAACACCACATTACTGACACCACACCACATGGCTGACATAATACCACATGACTGACACCACACAACATGGCTGACACCACACCACATGGCTGATACCCAACCCGTTCTCACACAAGACAGTACATATATGACTAGTGCTTAAAGTCAATATGTGGAATGTGATTTAGTACATATGTGATATATTCCCAGTTAACTTTTTTACCAAGGCTCAAACTCTTCCTCACGTACCAATTTACGTCTCACAGTACTCGTCCATCAACGTAGATAGCTGAATAGTCGTGATTGGTTCAATTATAACGAAAATTGTAGTTTTCAGGTCCCACATGGGTTGTGAAATTCACCTACTATTGTCCATGCTCTTATAATATTACAGATCAGCTACATCCTATTGAAGGCTCGTAGTTTTGTTTTGAGAAATATTAGTTGTTCTTAGTAAATTATAATAAGCACAATAAATTATTACATAGAATAAGTGCTTCACCAATCAATATTATATACCATAGTTTGTGCTTTAGAAATCTTTAAAGAATGTTTTGTAGGAACGCTAACAGAAAACGATGTTATGTTGGAATGTATATAGGGTAAACTACTGCAAACAGGATGGTATGGTGTGGATTATTGGAAACTATAGGATTAGTATAGGGTCCACTACCACCTGTTAGGTGGGTAAGGGGTCCAATAACACCCGCAGGATGAGTATGGGGGTCACATCCACCCACAGGAATGGTATGGGGATCACTTCCACCCACAGGAAGGGTATGGGATCCAATACCATCCACTGGATGTGTATTGCGTCCACTACCACCGACAGGATGGGTATGGGCTCACAACCACCCACAGGATAGGTATGGGGTCCAATACCACCCACAGGATGAGTATGGGGTCCACTATAACCCACAGGATGGGTATGGGGCTCCAACCACCCACAGAATAAGTATGGGGTACAATAACACCCACTGGATATGTATGGCATCCATTGCCCCCACAGGATGACTATAGGGTACAGTATCGCCCACAGGATTAGTATATAGGGTTCACTGCCGCCCACAGAGTCGGTATGGGGTCCACCGCCACCCACAGGGTCGGTATGGGGTCCACTACCGCCCACAGGGTCGCTATGAAGTCAACTACCGTCCACAGGGTCGGTAGGGGTCCACTACCGCCCACAGGGTCGGCAGGGGGTCCACTGCCACCCACTGGGTCGGTAGGGGGTCCACTGCCGCCCACAGGATCGATAGGGGGTCCACTGCCGCCCACAGGGTCGATATGGGGGGGGTCCACTACCGCCCACAGGATCGATAGGGGGTCCACTGCCGCCCAGAGGGTCGGTAGGGGGTCCACTGCCGCCCACACGTTCGGTAGGGGTCCACTGCCGCCCACAGGGTCGGTAGGGGGTCCACTGCCGCCCACAGGATCGATAGGGGGTCCACTGCCGCCCACAGGGTCGATAGGGGGTCCCTTACCGCCCACAGGGTCTCTATGAAGTCAACTACCGCCCATAGTGTTTGTATAGTGTCCACTATCGCCCATAGTGTTATTATGGGGTCCACTACCCCTCATAGGGTCGGTATGGGGGTCCATTACTACCCACAGGGTGTGTCTGGGGTCTATTTTGGCAATACTGCTTTTCCAATCTCATTTGTTGTTCAATGTAAAATATTTGTTGCTCGACTTGCAACAATTTATATATATATATATATAGTATAGTGCCTTTGCAATAATGTACCAATGTATGTATTTTCATAACTCGTTTTAAATTGTTGAAAAATAAATAACTACATTGTGAATGCAAGTCAATGTTTACATGCTAAATCAGAGTTGCCAGATTCCGCTTAAAATAGCAAATTGTGCTTATTTTCAAAGCTTGAGAATTTAGCTTTAAAGTAGTTAAAAAACTACGAATTTCGCAATTTGCTATGTACTTTAGTGTACTATTTTAAAATAAGATTGGTTTTTAAGCTGCAAGTCATATGAATCTCAAAAAAAGTATATTATTAACAATCTTATCTCCATAGTTCACTAGTTTCTGTAAATCAGATCTGGTAACTGTAGGCCAAGTACTGGAAGACTCAAGACACAATGTGTTGAAGCTATTCTCTTTGAAGAAGTCATCTCGACAGGATCTTCCAGCTCCAGCTATAAAACTTCACCAAACATAGATCTACCTAGTACATCAAATGGTAAGGAATTACTAAACTGTACAAAGTTTTATGCTAGAACATTTGTTACAGAATTGTCCCTGTCAGGGACAATTCAGTCCCTATTCTATGTGTACTCTATCACATAGTGACGGAGTATGTGGGAATAATTTTGTTGACACTGTCCATTTTGTCAATTCTACAACAGCAGATAATATGAATTCCCAGAGATATTTGTAACTTGAGATACTTGGTTTGGTTTGGTTAAGTTAGGTTAGGTTAGCCTAACCCAGTAAATCCTCCCCGGCTAGAATATAAACCCCGGACAAAGTGCTCGTGAAATGCCAGGCATTTGCAAATATGAGGATGTGGTTGATTAGATTATATTCTTTTCTATATCATAGATGTTCAATATATGAAAAATATTTTAGACTTAAAAATGGACCCCTGAGGTACTCAACTTAACACATTTCTTCATATTCATTCCCATTTAGTATGACCTTTTGCTCTCTTTGTTTTAACTATTGTTTTGTGCACTTTACAATTTTTTTCATGAACCTGTAATTTCCTTGCTAGTCTTCCATGTGGTACCTTATTAAAGTCTTTAGCATAATCCATGTATACTACATCCACCGGAAACCCTTTATCTGAGTACCATGTTACCATGTCCCAAAAGTGAGGAGGTTTATAAGGTAGCATCTGTTTTTAAGAAGACCATGGTGTGTCGATTGAATAAGATTTTTCACTGAAAGATGGTAAATGATTCCCTCCCTTAGGATTTTCGCCATGAGCTTGCAGATGTGTTATACCTAGCTGATCGGACATTAGTTTTGTGCTTAACTCTTTCTGCTTTTTTTTTAAATACTGTAAGGGTGAAATTTTCATATTTCAAATCTCGGGGTACTATCCCTTGGTTCAGATATTTTGTGGAAAGTATTTTCAGCAGTATTCATAGTTCTTCTGTCAGTTTATTTTCCTTTATAATTAAGGTTTGTTTTCTTTTGTACCATAGAAAGTACCACAGAAAGGTGTTATAATGTTGTGTTAGCTTTTCTGTACAATTTTTCTTTTTTGTTTGTATAAAAGGCTATGCAATGAATTCAAATATTTACGCTACCAATCAATTTTTCAGATAGATCATCGGATTTTGACAGTATGCTGTACATACCAGATGTTCCAAAAATAACTACAGACAACAATAATGGTACTGTGTTTACTATTTTTATACTTTATATATAGGAAGACAAGTTCAATCAATGAGCATTTTAATATATCATCAAAATTTTCATACATTTCTTTCACTTTGTTACACTTGTAAAAACTTATTCTTAGCTATATTTATATAAATGTTAATACCACTGTTAAATGAACATATTGATTTGTGTCCTTATTAGTTATAGCTTATTTATGTTGACCCAGCACCTTACTAAAGGGATTACCTTAACTTGTGTCACTATCTCTCTAGGGGGCTCCAGGTAGGCAGTATAGGTAATGCCACTAACATGCATATCATTATGGGAAAGTCCATAATTTAACACATAATTATAAGTAGGTAATTTGTAGCAAATTTTAAGATTATTAATAGGTACATTGTAGCATAATTTTGCATAAGCATAATTTTCTTGTTTTGTTCTTGTACTTTTCCTTCGAACACTATTATTTTCTCTTCAGAATTTCACCGGAGAATAGCAGTGATGACTAGAGAACATCTTGAACGTGAGTACCAGAAAGCACGTGCTGCAATGATACAAAGAAATGAGTACTTGAAGAGACTCTTAAACGTGGAGGAACCAAACTCAATAAAGGTGACAAACAAGAAACAGAAAAAAGATAACATACAGGATGTATCACACATTAATTCAAAACAAAGACCAGCTGCACCCCAATCTGATGGTAATCTTCTATTATTTTTTTAACTATTTCTACAGCTGTTATTTGTGTACTTTCCAATAATATTTGTTGCCTATTTTTAAGTGTATGCTAGACAATTATGGAGATTAAATTACTATAACACTGAACAACTTGGTAGCATAAAGTTAGTTATAGTAATATCTTGAGATTTGTCTGAAAATATTAATACTTGTATACAATTTGCAATTATGTACCATGCTTAAATCTTCAAATGTGCCACCCAGACATTCTGCCTGCTATACTTTCACCACCACACATTCAAAATGCGGGCTATTCTACTAGTGGCAGAACGTACACTCAAAGTTATTTGGCAGCTGGTGAAGAAACTTTGGAATCATTTGATGTTGGTATGTCCCAACATCATTTGTTGGTATTTAAATGAGGGTTTATTTAATGGACACACGTCATAAATATTATGTACCAAAATTGTGCTTAATGCCTATGAAATTTTGTTTAACATATTATACTAATCATTCCTTTCACTTACAAATTTTTCTTACTAATTTTTAATCCCATATTTCAAAGTACTTGCTGCAGAACTTGAACAAATTAAAGATTCTCAGCCAAGTGTTTCTGACTGGCAAAAAAGAAGAAAAAATGCAGAGATTAATTGGGGAGAAAGCAGGGCAATGCTGTTCGATTGGACATTGTCTGAGTTGGGTGTTCCAGATAAAGGTAAATTAAATATTGCTGTGTTCATTAAGGTTATACTGTATAATAAGCATCATATGCAAATTAATGACACTCTATTAATACATTTAGACTTCAGATTGTTTAAAATGTTAGGTATACAGTATTTAAAATTAGTATAAATAATTACCCCTTTTTTCATCAGGTAAAATTTGTGTACAATGTACAAATTGTGAGGCAAGCATCAAATGTGAAGACTGTTTTGCATTTTTGTGTCACATTTGTGACCAAATGCAACATTTTCTCATGCCTTTCCACCACAGATTATATTGGAAAAATGGCTTTTATGAGCCATTAGACCCGACACAAACTGTGTGCCCTGAAGGAAATATCTTTCACTGGAGTAAGTATACGATACCTGTATAAAATCCGTACTTTGTTCCGAGATTACTTCTACTTCCCAATCCCAGTCTAGAGCTACGATTATCTTGGTATAACAAAATAAAATGAATAAATGTTTCATTTCAGTCATTACAACATTTGGAGAAGTCTTAAAGTTTAAACCTGACACTTGGTTTTATAGATTGATTTAATCGTCTGATTGTTTCTTTTCTGTGAATTTCTCAGTCATTATCTGGAGAATAATGTCAATATTTTGTACAATCAAGAAACAATGAAATATTCAGTCTGAAATTCTTTTCCATAAAACTCATTTTGTCAAACTGTCTTCCTTTTCTTTGTTACCAGAACCTGTTGTACCAGCCCAACCACCAAATTCTTGCCCCAACTGCACAGATTGCAAGTTTAAAATTTCAAGCTCCAGCAATCTCTGCATCTTCATCACTATAATGGGTAAATAAACTTTAAAATTTACCCTTTTATTTCCATTACCGGATATTCCTGAATCACAATACATTTTGAAATTTTTGTTGCTATAAATGTTAATTTTTACATCACTATTTTAGCAAGTCGCCACACCACTCAATGCACTGTATTTTAAACTACAGGAAGGTATGACCTCTATACTCCAATCTATACATGCCACTGTGGATATGAGCATCAACAACTAGGCAAGACCATGCACAAGTCTGGTTTCTATTCATCATTAGGAAAGAGCAGCACATTCTACAGCACCAGTCTGCTTGAATCATGGCACCATATCAAAAGAAATTGTCCCGGAACATCATTTCGGGCATTAGTCACTGCACTGGAATCCTTTGGTGCTTCTCGTGGGCGTGTATGTTTTGATACCGTTATTCTTAATATTTTCAGTTTTATATTTCAATACAAAAATTATCAAAATTTTGTAGTAATGTATATTCATTTATTAATAATTAGTTTTTAATTTTGTTCAAACACAAAATGGAATGTTTTTTTTGTTTATTTATCTTATGTCATAATATGCATTTTAAATGTCACCATCTAAAAAATTCTATTCCTAGATTGGACCCATTAATTATATAACTTCGAAGAGAGTGTTCTTCGAATGGCGATTCCAGCAATATGAGCTGAGAAAAATTAGAGGAGAAGC
Source organism: Procambarus clarkii (assembly GCF_040958095.1). Classification (NCBI taxonomy): domain Eukaryota; kingdom Metazoa; phylum Arthropoda; class Malacostraca; order Decapoda; family Cambaridae; genus Procambarus; species Procambarus clarkii. Next base: position 45,367,886 of record NC_091175.1, read on the forward strand.
TGACAATGAGTGTCCTGCTTGTGATAAAACCCCTTTAGCAGTACATATTGATGGCAACAAGAAGCTGTATCGTTACAACAAAGTTGGGAGGTAATAAAATGTGCTTTACAGATACTTAATGTATAGTATTCTTTTGTTCTCTACACACACTATATTATAATGAATTATATTGTCTTCAAATTAATGTTCTTATAAATAAAGTATGCACATATAAATATACATTGTCATATGACATATTTTTTAACTGAGTATGTCTTTATAGTTTGCCTTTCAATTGCATCCATATCATCATTTTATTTATCTAACACCATGTAAATTTTTGTTTTATGTAAAATTTAGCAGTGCATCAGAATTCTTCATATAAAACATTTTTTGATACCCCATTACCCATTGTTTAATATTATAGTGGTTACAGACAATAAATAATTATTTCTGAATTATCATTGCAGAGGTATCAGAAACCCCTATTATTCTGATAGTATCTTCAGCAAAGATGAAGATGTTCAAGCTCATGTTGGCACTATTCAGAGCTTGAAAACTAAGGTGAGTTTTATTATATATTGAGAAACCTTCAATTTTACCTAATAACTGTTTGGCGACTATAACATATGGTGGCCATTTTTGTATTTTTTCATTATAGTTTATATATATTGAATAAGGAAATATAACCCATAGAAATTCTTATGTGCAACAACAATGCCTATCGCGCAAAATAATCTCTACCTTCTACCCGTCATGGTATTATCCTCCACACCTTGAATATGTATCAAGGAGAGCTGTACAGTTATGCCCACTATTTGCAAATTATGTATTTCAAATACGTAAAGTTTATTTGTCAAGACATAATTTGCAAATATTGGCCATGGGCCTTAACTGTGGCTCAGAAACAATCACATTTTCACATTGGTCAAGCAAAGCCATTTTTAGGAGTCCTACATGCAAAAGGACATGCTTGGTATTGTCAGGTAAATAAAAATATAACATTACATTTATGTATACTAATTAAATTTAATGTAATGTATACATTACATTAAATATAATAAGTACAGTTTGTGTAAAAAATTTAAGATTTCTGATTGTTTAAGATTAATGATATACGTATCATTTAATATAGTAGGAGGCTTTTAATTTTTGTACAATAATTTGAATTTTTTTTTACTGTATACTTTTATGTTAAAGGTATTGTATGGAGGGCGGTGGCAAGAAGGAAGTGGCATGACTTTAGGGGAAGAGGCAGAGCAAGTGTTTGCATACCTCTCACGATACAACTCTACAACTAAAAACATGCTGAAAGCTGGTATTTGTTTATATGGTTCATCTGATCAAGTTTTTTATTATTTTACCTGCCCTGTAATCAGTATAATGCGATTTGTATTCAGTATTCAATAAGTATCAACTCCCTCAAATAATCAATAAAAGAATGAAAACATATTGGTCAAACTTGAGTTGGTCGTGGTGAGTAAAGGTATGTTATGAAACTGTTATTAATCTATGCTCTTCAAGATGTTCATTGCTATAAATATTTTTCTCAGAAAGAACAGAAGAACTCACAGAGGGTGCAGTCTTTTGGAACCATCGAAAAATTGATGGACTGGCTCGTGCATTAGTTACTCGACTCAGAAAGGTACTAAAAATAATATATATTTATTTTATTTATTTGTATTTATTTTGAAACTTATTATAATGCATTTATATGTGAAAGGTATTATAATGCATTTATAGGTTAGTTATGTGTTCAGATCATGTACTACATATATTTTCCATTATAAATTAGCGACCATTTCCTTGAATTAACTGCTTGAACTTTTTCAATATATCAATAAGGTTAATTTGTATAAAGTATATAGTATTTAATTAACCTAAATGTATGATTCCGAGATATATCAAATGTGTTCACAGAGAAATCACAGTATCGTGATATATCACGGGAACTGTGATGAGGGTTTGAACCCCATGCACTGAGTGATCTCAGATGCATGCTCTAGTTCACTACGCCACGACATGGTCAGATGAATTGCAACTTGGAGTACTACTGCACCCACAAGGATCCCAAGGCTTCCACTGAAGCCAAACCAGGTTTCACACAATTCCCCCATGAACTCGGTCTCTGTCATTCAGTAGTTCTGCCTTTGATGCCCCCATTTCAATGTCTTTCTCCATGTATTGATATATCACAATAATATGAATTCTATGTGTATTGAAAGGGCCATCAGAGGTAAAACTACTGGAGGACACAGACCAAGTACATGGGAAACTGCATGCACAACCGCCCATGGAATGGGTATGGGGGTGCATAATTAACAAAAATTGAATTGTGGGTTCATTAGTACCCTAGGTTGCAATTCTTTTGACCATGTTGTGGCGCATTCAACTACAGCAAGCATCTGGGAATGCCAAGCCCATAGGTTCGAACCACTCATCATGGTTAATGTGATTTGTTCATTAAATTTATTATATTTTCAAATAGGCCAGAGAGACGGAAATAACAGTTTCAAATGAGATCGACAAACTTGATGTTCAAAAGTCATTGATTCAAGAATGGCGATCTGACCTACAAATGATTTGTAAGGAGTTAGAGTTAAACACTGGAACAACCTCGAAGAACATAAAATATTCTATCGAGGCAGTTGCAGACTCTATCAGGCATCGCAAAAATCTGATTGCCACTGATGCAGGTAGGCTTACTATTTCTTTGTTAACTCTGAAGCAATTTCTATTTAGCTCTTGTCTATAATTTCTATGTAGGTAAATGATGAGGAAATTTTTTTAACAACTTTAAAACTTTCAGCCAAAAAACTTTATTTGCAGCATCCAGTAAAATGCGCTCTTCACTCCGGCACAGAAATGAGTGTGATAGGAAAAAGCTTCAAGGCTTCATAAAAATCTACAATAGTGAAAACTCTGAAATTCTCAGTGAAAAGGATGCAATAGAAGGTATCCTGCCATGGCACAATTTATTGCCTCATCATAGCCAAAATGGTATGTAACTACATCTCATTTTATCAGGGGTTACAATTCGGCCTTATCAAGATAACTAACATTTAGCATGCATAATGGATAAGCTTTACTTATTTTTGAAGTAAAATATCATCACTACTGTTTGTAAAATAGGTGCAGTATCATAATCCGTAGGTTTTTATCAGGTTGATACTGCACAATAAACTATGTATAGTATGTATAATGCAAGTACCTAAACTGTAATTACATTAAATTGAGTTGTAGTTTACTTGCAGTAAATATAATTTTCCTCTTTTATTAGTGTCCCTTGCTCAAAAAAAGAAGGCAGTAGAAGATGTGGAGCTTCAGAAGAGATCCAGAGAAGAGCAACAACACACTGTTCAAGAAATGCTGCATTATCTCGCATATTACAAGAATAAGAGAGAGATTTTAACCGAACATACTGAAGAGTTGTTATGTGGAATTTTTCCTTCATATCTAAGCAAGGTAAGCTAACAGCCTAAATGTGTGTTGCAATTCAGTTCTTCATAAACATTTATCCAGCAGAATTTTATACTTGAGTAAAGTCTTGCTATTTACAACTTTGACAGGTAGACAATTCCATGGTTTTCATATACTGTACTGGTGTGTTTTACATATATTTGAACTTTTACCGAAAACTTTATTTATTTATTCTAATTTCTTTAGTATTTTCAGGGAAATTTGTAAATGTCTTAAACCCCATTAAATAGTCTATATATTACAGGATCCTAACAAGTACACTATTGAAGAGAAGCACCTATCAACCAAAAATAAGAGTGGAATCTTGGCTCTTTTGAAGCAAGGGCAAAAGTTGTGTTCTGACAAGCTGAGTGATGCAAAGCGTTTATTTGGATACCAGGAAGAGGATGTTGATGTTTCCGAGCCCTACCTGGAGCTTTGTGACAGTGAAGATGATGATGATGATGAAGATGAAGAATTACTACTAAACTGATGATACAAAAGTTAAGTATAATAAATTTTACCTGATTTCTCTTGCTAATTTCTCTTACTTAATTTCTCTAATTTCTAATTATCCTAGCCCTAAGATTACTACTGGCCTCCATTGCCTTGCCTGCACTTTGTTTCCCCCTTAACCATATCACTCATTCTTACAGGTGTGAGACAGAGAGGTACAAGATCATCCAAGAGGAACAACACCTGAAGCACCCAACATTTGGGTGTTTTAATTAATAAAAACGCCCTTCATGGCTTCACTCATCCTGGCTGGTTTAATTAAAAAAACCTAACCTAAACCTAATATATATACCTCTAGAGTCAAGGGAGTTAAGTTTTAGGCTGCACAATGAAACTGCTATTGACAATTTTATAACTGCTGCTGATAATGTCTGTCCTGTGACTTTTTTGTAAGCATAACCAAAAGGCTTAACAATCCCTTGCTTACAAAGGGAATACTTAAACCCATTAATAAAAAACATGACCTTGAGAAGAAGTATAGGTTAGGAATTGTCTCCAAAGAATTCTCATGCTCTTCAACAGGTCACTTGAACTCCAAACCTTTCCAGTTATCCTAAAAAAAGCGAGTTACCCCTGTACACAAATGTGGTGATCTCACAGATGTTAACAATTACAGACCTATATCAATCCTGCCTAACTTGTCAACATTTTTTGAAAAGCTACTTGAACTTGAACTCCAAACCTTTCCAGTTATCCTAAAAAAGCGAGTTACCCCTGTACACAAATGTGGTGATCTCACAGATGTTAACAACTACAGACCTATATCAATCCTGCCTAACTTGTCAACATTTTTTGAAAAACTAATCTACAAGCAGTTTTACTCTTATCTAGCCAAACACCATATACTTAGTACTAGGCTGTACAAGAATATAACAACTCTTGTATATATCTCAAAAAAAAAAAAAAAAAAAAAAAAAAGCACAAGACGAAGCTTGAAAAAGTTTAGTGGTATGCCAATAGGCTAGTCCCAGGACTAAGAGGCATGAGTTACGAGGACAGGCTGCGAGAAATGCAATTGATAGGGTACATAAAGATAAACTGTTTAACACGGGTGGTAGGCGAACAAGGGGACACAGGTGGAAACTTAGTACCCAAATGAACCACTAGGATGTTAGAAAGAACTTTTTCAGTGTCAGAGTAGTTAATAGATGGAATGCATTAGGCAGTGATGTGGTGGAGGCTGACTCCATACACAGTTTCAAATGCAGATATGATAGAGCCCAGTAGGCTCAGGAATCTGTACATCAGTTGATTGCCAGTTGAGAGGTGGGACCAAAGAGCCAGAGCTCAATAGCTATTAATTAATAGCTTTCTTAATAGATTAATAGATTAATAGCTTTCAATATTTCCAGTATTTTTAAGGTAACGCTTAAATACCGAAGATACTGCTATTGGACACCGCTTAATTGACAATGTCTCAACAACGCAGGCTAAAGATGTGCGTGGCTCCTGCTATTGCAATGATGCTCATTTGTTTTTCAATGATGGGCCTTAGTTGCCCCCTCTCTAACTTACCGTTCTAAATACCCCTTCTCCATCTTCCGCAAACATTTCCCCTCATACATCTCCCCCCTTTCCTCCTGTCCCCCTTGTCCATCTTTGTCCCCCTGTCCATCTTTGTCCCCTGTCCCTCACTTTGTCCCCTTGCCCACATTTTCTGTCCTCTGTCCCAGATCCCTTTCCCCCTCTCTGTCCCCCTGTCCCCCCTTTCCATCTCTCTGTCCCCCTGTCCCTCTCTATCCCATTGTCCCTGTCTCTGTCCCCCCTGTCTCTCTCTGTCCCCCTGTTCTTCTCTGTCCTCCTGTTCCTCTCTCTGTCCCCCTGTCACTCTCTGTCCCCCTGTTCCTCTATGTCCCCCTGTCCATCTCTCTGTCCCCTGTACCTCTCTGTCCCCCTGCCCACTCTTTCTGTCCGCTGTCCATCATCTGTCCCCCTCCCTTTCCTCCAGTCCCCCTATCCATCTCTGTCCCCTTGTCCCTGTCTCTCCTCTGTCCCCTCTCTCTTGGTCTCCTGCCCCCCTCTCCTCCCTCTGTCCCCCGGTCCCCCTCTCTGACCCTGTCCCTCTGTCTCTGTCTCTGTCCATGTCCCCCTCTCTGTCCCTGTCTCCCTCCCTGTCCCACTGCTCCCCCTCTGTTCCCCCGTCCCTCCTCTGGCCCTGTCCGTCTGTCCCTGTCCCTCTGTCTCTGCCTCTCCTCGTTTCTGACATTCTCTGTGTCAGCCTATCTCTCTGTCTCTTTCCTCGCTCTATCTCTGTCATTCTCTCACTGACTTTGCATATCCTTATCTATACGTCTCTGTGTCTAACATTCTCTCCCTGACTCTGTCTATATCTATTTCTCTGTCTCGATCTCGATACATACATACATACATACATACATACATACATACATACATACATACATACATACATACATACATACGTACATACATACATACGTACATACATACATACATACATACATTTATTTAACACATGTGGTACACGCACAAGGGGACACAGGTGGAAGCTGAGTACCCAAATGAGCCACAGAGAGATTATAGAAAGAACTTTTCAGTGTCAGAGTAGTTAATAAATGGAATGCTTTAGGCAGTAATGTGGTGGAGGCTGATTCCATACACAGTTTCAAGTGTATGGAAAGTGTATGTATTCAAGTGGCGGGACCAAAGAGCCAAAGTTCAACCCTTGCAACCACAACTAGGTTAGTACATACATACATACATAAGATATAAAACAGTGGAGGATTCCCAGGTAGAACAATCAACCACAATGCCCATTACCCCTTTACCCTGATGTCCTTAACTACACAACTATACAAGAGTCATTAACACGTGTAATGGCTGATCCCCCATCACGATAGCATAAAGACCAATTGCTTGACCCGCAGTCTGTCTTGCTCCTCAAATAATTTTCGGGTTAACATGAAAACGTCTCTCGAGTTTATCTTTCTAATGTTGTTTTCCCATCTTTCATTTTATCAGCTTAGTTCCTTTATTATGCCCCAATTACTCATCCCTTGAGCGGTAGTTAAACTGAACCCAAATTTAAAAAAAGTTCCTTGCTAAGCAAGCTACAGTCTTGATAAGTCAGATATATTGTTTGTTAACACATTTCTCAACAATGAACAGTCAGTTTTATCAAGCTAACATATCCTAACACAACGAGTGAGAGTATTAACTGGTATAATTATTTTATTAGACCAGTATATATTATTAGATTATACTGGTATAATTATATATATATATATATATATATATATATATATATATATATATATATATATATATATATATATATATATATTTATATATATATATATATATATATATATATATATATATATATATATATATATATATATATATATATATATATATATATATATATATATGTATGTATGAGTGTGTGTGTACATGTGTATACAACATTAATAATTTTGTAACTAGCGTCAAACATTGTTATTTGCTTAGCTAAACGAACTAGAGGGTTCCGGTCCTGAACCGATTATGTGCCTCTGTAATCCTTTACACCACGGCCCACGGGATGGGTATGGGGTGCACATACAATACATACACACATACAAGGTATACTAGGTGAGTACTAGTTGAGTACTTACACACAAGATATTCTAGGTGAGACTAGGTGAGTATACACACACACGCAACATATACTAAGTTAGTACACCCAGAAACAAGATATACTAGGTGAATACCCTAACACCAACCTCCTACAGTACACAACACCAACCTCCCACAGTACACCTCCCACAGTACACCTCCCACAGGTAACCCCAACACCAACCTCCCACAGTACACAACACCAACCTCCCACAGTACACCTCCCACAGGTAACCCCAGCACCAACCTCCCACAGTACACAACACCAACCTCCCACAGTACACATCCCACAGGTAACCCCAGCACCAACCTCCCACAGTACACAACACCAACCTCCCACAGTACACCTCCCACAGGTAACCCCAGCACCAACCTCCCACAGTACACAACACCAACCTCCCACAGTACACCTCCCACAGGTAACCCCAGCACCAACCTCCCACAGTACACCTCCTACAGGTAACCCCAACACCAACCTCACACAGTACACCTCCCACAGTAACCCCAGCACCAACCTCCCACAGTACACAACACCAACCTCCCACAGTACACAACACCAACCTCCCACAGTACACATCCCACAGGTAACCCCAGCACCAACCTCCCACAGTACACCTCCCACAGGTAACCCCAACACCAACCTCCCACAGTAACCCCAACACCATCCTCCCACAGTACACAACACCAACCTCCCACAGTACACATCCCACAGGTAACCCCAGCACCAACCTCCCACAGTACACCTCCCACAGGTAACCCCAACACCAACCTCCCACAGTACACAACACCAACCTCCCACAGTACACCTCCCACAGGTAACCCCAGCACCAACCTCCCACAGTACACAACACCAACCTCCCACAGTACACATCCCACAGGTAACCCCAGCACCAACCTCCCACAGTACACAACACCAACCTCCCACAGTACACCTCCCACAGGTAACCCCAGCACCAACCTCCCACAGTACACCTCCTACAGGTAACCCCAACACCAACCTCACACAGTACACCTCCCACAGTAACCCCAGCACCAACCTCCCACAGTACACAACACCAACCTCCCACAGTACACAACACCAACCTCCCACAGTACACATCCCACAGGTAACCCCAGCACCAACCTCCCACAGTACACCTCCCACAGGTAACCCCAACACCAACCTCCCACAGTAACCCCAACACCATCCTCCCACAGTACACAACACCAACCTCCCACAGTACACATCCCACAGGTAACCCCAGCACCAACCTCCCACAGTACACCTCCCACAGGTAACCCCAACACCAACCTCCCACAGTACACAACACCAACCTCCCACAGTACACCTCCCACAGGTAACCCCAGCACCAACCTCCCACAGTACACAACACCAACCTCCCACAGTACACATCCCACAGGTAACCCCAGCACCAACCTCCCACAGTACACAACACCAACCTCCCACAGTACACCTCCCACAGGTAACCCCAGCACCAACCTCCCACAGTACACCTCCTACAGGTAACCCCAACACCAACCTCACACAGTACACCTCCCACAGTAACCCCAGCACCAACCTCCCACAGGTACAAAATGAAGCCATGAGAATTATCTTAGGATGCCCAAGAAATGCTATGATTGAGAAAATCAGGATGGAGTTGAATCTGCAGAGTATTGGGGATAGAATTGCAGAGATAAATGTAGCTTCTGCCATTAGATTAATGAGAGGTGGGGGAGCTAATGAATTGGTCCTCTCAGTTCAAAAGGTGGGAAGTACTGAACAATGTATGATGAAGAAAAGAGCATATATGAATACCTTATGTTCTAATGTTATTAAGTATGATGTTATTTCAGAGTGTATTGCTGTGCCCAAGAGAAAATTTACACCACCATGGGAGGATTGTAATGTAGATGTAGTAATTACTCCCTTGCAAAAGAAAAAAAGTATGTATGAAATAGGAGAGCTGAGGGCAACATATGATTGTATAATTAGAAAATTGCCTACAGAAAACACTCTACTACATGTATATTGTGATGGGTCAGTAGCTAGGGATGGGAAGGCAGGATGTATATGTTCTTAACATTCTGAAACCTATATTGTTTGCTGATGATACTACACTCATCTACTCCAACCCCAACCCACATACACTAAATACTGTAATGTTGTTAATAATGAACTAAAAAAAGTCCACTTATGGATGTCAACCAACAAACTAACACTTAACATAGAAAAGACCTACTACATCGTATTTGGAAGCAAATCTACAAATGCAATTCAGCTTCAGATGACAATGTAAACATTAGCAATAACAATGATGGAAAGTTTCTTGGTCTATTCTTAGACAAGAGACTCAACTTCAGTACCCACATACAATACATAACTAAGAAAGTCTCTAAAACAGTTGGTATACTCTCCAAAATCAGATATTATGTACCTAACCCTGCTCTCATCTCTCTATATTATACACTAATCTATCCCTATCTCAACTATGGTATCTGTGCATGGGGTTCAACCACTGCAAACCACCTCAAGTCCATCATCACCCAGCAAAAATCTGCTATCAGAATAATATCAAATTCTGCTTTCAGACAACACACAGCCCCCTTGTTTAACTCCCTAAACATGCTAAACATAATCTCACTCCATAAATTCTCTTGTGTCAACTACATTTACAAAACCCTGTTCTTAAATGCAAATCCTGCTCTGAAACTCTTCCTGGACAGATGTAATAGGACCCATTATCACCACACCAGAAATAAATATCTCTTTGATATCCCCAGAGTTAAACTTGTATAAATAAATAAATAAATAAATAAATATGTTTATTCAGGTAAGGTACATACATACAAGTAATGTTACATTAATGGATCGATATATAGATAGAGCTAGTACATACAATGCCTAAAGCCACTATTACGCAACGCGTTTCGGGCAGGAAAAACATTAATATCTAGAACTTAATACTAATTGAGCATAAAGAATAAAATGTGTTGAGAACAAATACAAATAAAGATAAAAAAAAGAGGGAACATGACTGAAAAAGCAGCACAAATACAATAGGTTGACAAACAGTGTTGATTAAAAAAAAAAAAAAAATAACAGACATGGGTTGACAATAGAGGGGTAAGGTAGGTTAGTGAATTTATTAGGTAGTGTTTAGTTTTTATCTTAAACTGGTTGAGAGAGGTACAGTCTTTAACATGGTTGGGAAGATCATTCCACATTCTGGGTCCCTTGATTTGTAGAGCATTTCTAGTTTGATTAAGTCGTATTCTTGGAATATCAAAACTGTATTTTTTTCTGGTGTGGTGCTCATGGGTTCTGTTACAACCTTCAATGAAGCTTTTGAGCTTATATGTATGTATTTGTAATGTATGTATGTAAACAATGTATTTATTATCATTTATCAATTCTGATAGAAATTACCTACTTAAAATTATCTGTTAGATTAAGGACCTGCCTGAAACGCTGCGCATACTAGTGGCTTTACAAGATTGTAAATACTGTACTATTCAATGTATTCTCACAACCCCAATGTACCTACTTGTATATATATAAATAAAATAAAATAAAATATTGTGATGGGTCAGTAGCTAGGGATGGGAAGGCAGGATGCAGTATGCCAAACTGAATTCGTGCGCCCCTTGAGGGACTTGAAGTAGAGGGATAGGGATCACAGGATAAGTATGGGTTGCACAAACTACTGGTAACAGGATGAGTATGGGTTGCACAATTAATTACTACAAAGTGGTTGAGTATGGGGTGCACGTAAATGAAGACTCCCAAGAAGCAAATCAGAGATCAGCCCAAGCTTCATCTTGAGGCAAAGCTCAATGCCTTAAGCCATATTGATGCTCTGTCCACAGAGCATTCTCTCTCTCAAATCATAATAGTACACTAATGGTTCCCTACACCACCCCTCAGGTGCAGCTGCAGCAGGCTTGGGTGACATGATGACTATGGGGTGCACAATAAACTAACACTCACAGAATGAGTATGGGCTGCACAATAAGCTACCTCTCACAAGATTAGTAATAAAGAAACATTAATTTTTTGGGTAGGGTGACTGAAACTCATCCTGGGGTAAAAATGTTTATTTAAATTTATTATAGTTAAATGAATTTAGTAAATTATTCCATATATTGTATTATAAGTGAATTGACACTAAACTATAAATGATACTAATAAGGTTTTAAAAATGAAAAACAGTAAAAATCCTTCATGTAAGATATGGAAGTTGAAAAGTAAATTAACTGTAAACTAAATTATAAACTGTAGACATAATATAAAGTATTATAAGTAAAATACCTATAAACTACCAAATAATGTGTAAGGAACCATTTCTATTGTTTGTCCTTTTTTACCTGTTTCCTCAGGTATTTTAAAATTCCCATTCCGTTGTTACTACACTGTTTTCCTGGTGTAGTTCCCTGTGGTTCAAATTTTACTACTTGTACTTCTTGCTGTTTCTGAAGGATTGCTAATGGTAGCCCTTGTTGCACCGGCGGAACTTTTTGTAAATGTTCCACCTGCGGAACTTTTTGTAATTGTTGAATTTCTTGCACCTGCGGTACTTTTTGGACTTTATGCACCTGCTGCACTTGTAGCTCGTCAGGATTTTTTTCCAGGGCATTATCGCTATCACCTTCTGATCCTAATGTAAGTTTATCTGCATCAAGCTTCCTTGTGCGTGCTGGAAAAAAAAATAAAAATAAAAAATAAAAAATTTTGAAATGGAAGATCCTGTGTAACAAATTTAATCAGTTACTATGATCGAGCCGCAGAAATTTTACAGGAAAGATATGGTTGGGTTGACTGCATCTATCTGGACCTAAAAGAGGCATTCAATAGAATTCCACATAAGAGTTTGTTCTGGAAACTGGAACATATTGGAGGGGTGACAGGTAAGCTTCTAACATGGATTAAAAAATTTCAAACTGATAGAAAAATGAGGGCAGTAATCAGAGGCAATGTATTGGACTGGAGAAATGTCACGAGTGGAGTACCACAGGGTTTAGTTCTGGCATTCATGGATAAATAATAAATAAATTGTTCATGATTTTTTTAGACAAAAGCTAGAATATGCAGCAGTTGTATGGTGCCCATATCTTAAGAAGTACATGTACAAACTTGAAATGATACAAAGACGTCATGGGTGTCATAGGGGCACCAGCACACTGGTTTGCTAAAGGGCCCTTAATGCTGTCGAGACCTTATGGGCCCTTGGACCCATTACGTTAAGACATAGTGCTGTATTGGGCCACACACTTTTTGCCATATACATCAACGACAGAGATGATTGAATTGAAATTATATATATATATATATATATATATATATATATATATATATATATATATATATATATATATATATACATATACATATATATATATATATATATATATATATATATATATATACATATGTATATATATATATATATATACATATGTATATATATATATATATATACATATGTATATATATATATATATATGAGAGAAAATAATAGGTGGTGATATATTTATATATTATGTGAACTACTTACACAAAAAGAAGTTAGTGGTGAAGATCTTCTTGTCCTCTTCTTGTATTACGTTGTTTGGTAGGATACCATGCGTCACCCGTGCTGGTCCTTTCTTGTAATAGATAACGATTGATTCATACCCACAGCCACGCAGATATGTTAGCTGAAAAGCAAATAATATTTAAACAATAACACTATCTGGGAAAATGCAACAAAATAAATGTTTGAAGCATAGCTGGGCATGTGCAATAGAACCCATAATAGAATCACAATACCAGAAATAAATATCTTTGATATCCCCAGAGTCAAAGTTATTCTGTGTAAATACTCTATGCAAATAAAGGGACCTTGTCTATGGAACTAACTTGCTAACAAATTTAAAAACTGTCCAACTTCTGCCATTTTAAAAAATAAAACCAAAAAGTACCTAAATTTTTTCTTGATAGTTTCCTAACTAGTGTATTAAACTCGCACTGTATCTTATGAAATCCAATGCCAGAATATATGTGCCTAAACCATACAACTTTTCCATTGTAATCATTGCTATCACCTTATATCATGATTGTTATATTGAATGCATATCTTACTATATTATACCTTGAAATATTCCTCAAATTATGCTACAATTTATATGTTGATAACCCTCAAATTTTACTTTAATGTACATAGTAATCTTTGTGATACTTTCTTACAATGTACCAGCCAATTTTTTCCATTTAAGCTTTAAATTGCCTATTTAAAATTATCTGTTAGATTAAGGACCTGCCCAAAACACTATGTGTGCTAGTGGCTTTACAAGAATGTAAAAACATCAATTCTATGTACTCTCATAATCCCAGTGTGCTATCTTGTATATAAATAAATAAACAAATAGTATGTAAGTACTGTACAGCATTATTCATGTTGATTCTATACCTTATCAAGCAAGTTCAGCATAAGAAGAATACAAATGAATACAACAGATGTAGACAAACTTCAATACCTGATTTTCAATCCTTCGTAGAACCCGGCTTGCTTTATTTCGTTCTAAAGCCTTCTTGCCTTTAAGTAGAAAACGGGCTTCCTCTTCTTTCTTCATTAATTCTCTACTGTTTCGGAAGTCACACTGGCAGAACTTGCAAACATTGCTTCGGACATGCACACATTGTTTGCAGTTTGTGCATCTCCTCAAGAATTTTCCCTGAAGACCTGAAGGAAATAGTTTCTAATAAAATACTTATATTCAAATGACCTATGCTGCAAAAATTATAAGTTAAATTGTTGTTAAAATGTACTACAGTAATTAAATATATTATTTAAATTATGAAATAATCTACATTAACACTAGTGAGAGCAATGTTAAAAATTTTAGGACTGCATCTGGAAATAACTTTAATTTTGGATGTGATTAACCATGCTGTAACTCGTATAACAAAACTGAGAGGAGTTGAATCCAACAGCCTGATTGACCAGGCTGTTAATTTCAAGCGAATACTATATTATTGGAAGAAAAAAAAATTATATATATATATATATATATATATATATATATATATATATATATATATATATATATATATATATATATATATATATATATATATATATATATATATATATATATATATATAATCAATATTGTAACTTTTTTTGTGTAATGACGTTTTCAAATAAAGTTAGATAAATATACACACATACCAAAAGAATAAGGGTGGTAGGAGAAGAAAATATGAAAGTGTTCAGTGAGGATCCACAAGGTCTTCTCTGAGTACTCTTTATTTTCTTCTCCGAGGCTATGGGTCCCTACACTTGCACCAGAGGTGGTACCCCTCATATATATATATATATTATATATATATATATATATATATATATATATATATATATATATATATATATATATATATATATATATATATATATATATATATATGTCGTACCTAGTAGCCCGAACGCACTTCTCAGCCTACTATGCAAGGCCCGATTTGCCTAATAAGCCAAGTTTTTATGAATTAATTGTTTTTCGACTACCTAACCTACCTAAGCTAACCTAACCTAACTTTTTCGGCTACCTAACCTAACCTAACCTATAAATATAGGTTAGGTTAGGTTAGGTAGGGTTGGTTAGGTTCGGCCATATATCTACGTTAATTTTAACTCCAATAAAAAAAATTGACCTCATACATAATGAAATGGGTAGCTTTATCATTTCATCAGAAAACAAATTAGAGAAAATATACTGTCAGGAAAACTTGGCTTATTATGCAAATCGGGCCTTGCATAGTAAGCCGAGTACGACGTTCTGGCTACTAGGTACAACATATATATATATATATATATATATATATATATATATACATACATACATACATACATACATACATACACACATACATATATATATATATATATATGACAGTGTCAGATTCAGTTTACTACAGTTTAGTAATTTCTTACCATTTGATGTACTAGGTAGATCAATGTTTGGTGAAGTTTTATAGCTGGAGCTGGAAGATCCTGTCGAGATGACTTCTTCAAAGAGAATAGCTTCAACACACATTGTGTCTTGAGTCTACCAGTACTTGGCCTACAGTTACCAGATCTGATTTACAGAAACTAGTGAACTATGGAGATAAGATTGTTAATAATATACTTTTTTTGAGATTCATATGACTTGCAGCTTAAAAACCAACCTTATTTTAAAATAGTACACTAAAGTACATAGCAAATTGCGAAATTCGTAGTTTTTTAACTACTTTAAAGCTAAATTCTCAAGCTTTGAAAATAAGCACAATTTGCTATTTTAAGCGGAATCTGGCAACTCTGATTTAGCATGTAAACATTGACTTGCATTCACAATGTAGTTATTTATTTTTCAACAATTTAAAACGAGTTATGAAAATACACACATTGGTACATTATTGCAAAGGCACTATACTATATATATATATATATAAATTGTTGCAAGTCGAGCAACAAATATTTTACATTGAACAACAAATGAGATTGGAAAAGCAGTATTGCCAAAATAGACCCCAGACACACCCTGTGGGTAGTAATGGACCCCCATACCGACCCTATGAGGGGTAGTGGACCCCATAATAACACTATGGGCGATAGTGGACACTATACAAACACTATGGGCGGTAGTTGACTTCATAGAGACCCTGTGGGCGGTAAGGGACCCCCTATCGACCCTGTGGGCGGCAGTGGACCCCCTATCGGTCCTGTGGGCGGCAGTGGACCCCCTACCGACCCTGTGGGCGGCAGTGGACCCCTACCGAACGTGTGGGCGGCAGTGGACCCCCTACCGACCCTGTGGGCGGCAGTGGACCCCCTATCGATCCTGTGGGCGGTAGTGGACCCCCCCCATATCGACCCTGTGGGCGGCAGTGGACCCCCTATCGATCCTGTGGGCGGCAGTGGACCCCCTACCGACCCAGTGGGTGGCAGTGGACCCCCTGCCGACCCTGTGGGCGGTAGTGGACCCCTACCGACCCTGTGGACGGTAGTTGACTTCATAGCGACCCAGTGGGCGGTAGTGGACCCCATACCGACCCTGTGGGTGGCGGTGGACCCCATACCGACTCTGTGGGCGGCAGTGAACCCTATATACTAATCCTGTGGGCGATACTGTACCCTATAGTCATCCTGTGGGGGCAATGGATGCCATACATATCCAGTGGGTGTTATTGTACCCCATACTTATTCTGTGGGTGGTTGGAGCCCCATACCCATCCTGTGGGTTATAGTGGACCCCATACTCATCCTGTGGGTGGTATTGGACCCCATACCTATCCTGTGGGTGGTTGTGAGCCCATACCCATCCTGTCGGTGGTAGTGGACGCAATACACATCCAGTGGATGGTATTGGATCCCATACCCTTCCTGTGGGTGGAAGTGATCCCCATACCATTCCTGTGGGTGGATGTGACCCCCATACTCATCCTGCGGGTGTTATTGGACCCCTTACCCACCTAACAGGTGGTAGTGGACCCTATACTAATCCTATAGTTTCCAATAATCCACACCATACCATCCTGTTTGCAGTAGTTTACCCTATATACATTCCAACATAACATCGTTTTCTGTTAGCGTTCCTACAAAACATTCTTTAAAGATTTCTAAAGCACAAACTATGGTATATAATATTGATTGGTGAAGCACTTATTCTATGTAATAATTTATTGTGCTTATTATAATTTACTAAGAACAACTAATATTTCTCAAAACAAAACTACGAGCCTTCAATAGGATGTAGCTGATCTGTAATATTATAAGAGCATGGACAATAGTAGGTGAATTTCACAACCCATGTGGGACCTGAAAACTACAATTTTCGTTATAATTGAACCAATCACGACTATTCAGCTATCTACGTTGATGGACGAGTACTGTGAGACGTAAATTGGTACGTGAGGAAGAGTTTGAGCCTTGGTAAAAAAGTTAACTGGGAATATATCACATATGTACTAAATCACATTCCACATATTGACTTTAAGCACTAGTCATATATGTACTGTCTTGTGTGAGAACGGGTTGCTGATACCACACCACATGACTGACACCACACCACATGGCTGACACTACACCACATGGCTGACACCACACCACATGACTGACACCACACCACATGACTGACACCACATGACTGACACCACACCACATGGCTGACACAACACCACATGGCTGACACCACACCACATAGCTGACACTACACCACATGGTTGACACCACACCACATGACTAACACCACACCACATGACTGACACCACACCACATGACTGACACCACACCACATGACTGACACCACATGACTGACACCACACCACATGGCTGACAACACCACATGGGTGACACCACACCACATAGCTGACACTACACCACATGGTTGACACCACACCACATGACTGACACCGCACCACATGGCTGACACCACACCACATGGCTGACACCACACCACATGGCTGACACCACACCACATGACTGACACCACACCACATGGCTGACACCACACCACATGGATGACACCACACCACGTGGCTGACACAACACCACATGACTGACACCACACCACATGGCTGACACAACACCACATGACTGACACCACACCACATGACTGACACCACACCACATGCCTGACACCACACCACATGGATGACACCACACCACATGGCTGACACCACACCACATGACTGACACCACACCACATGGCTGACACAACACCACATGACTGACACCACACCACATGGTTGACACCACACCACATGACTGACACCACACCACATGGCTGACACCACACCACATGACTGACACCACACCACATGACTGACACCACACCACATGACTGACACCACACCACATGACTGACACCACACCACATGGATGACACCACACCACATGGCTGACACCACACCACATGGCTGACACCACACCACATGGCTGACACCACACCACATGACTGACACCACACCACATGGATGACACCACACCACATGGATGACACCACACCACATGGATGACACCACACCACATGGATGACACCACACCACATGGCTGACACCACACCACATGGCTGACACCACACCACATGACTGACACCACACCACATGGATGACACCACACCACATGGATGACACCACACCACATGACTGACACCACACCACATGACTGACACCACACCACATGCCTGACACCACACCACATGGATGACACCACACCACATGGATGACACCACACCACATGGCTGACACCACACCACATGGATGACACCACACCACATGGATGACACCACACCACATGGATGACACCACACCTCATGCCTGACACCACACCACATGGCTGACACCACACCACATGACTGACACCACACCACATGGATGACACCACACCACATGGATGACACCACACCACATGGCTGACACCACACCACACGGCTGACACCACACCACACGGCTGACACCACACCACATGGCTGACACCACACCACACGGCTGACACCACACCACATGACTGACACCACACCACATGGCTGACACCACACCACATGCCTGACACCACACCACATGGCTGACACCACACCACACGGCTGACACCACACCACACGGCTGACACCACACCACACGGCTGACACCACACCACACGGCTGACACCACACCACATGACTGACACCACACCACACGGCTGACACCACACCACACGGCTGACACCACACCACATGACTGACACCACACCACACGGCTGACACCACACCACATGACTGACACCACACCACACGGCTGACACCACACCACACGGCTGACACCACACCACATGACTGACACCACACCACACGGCTGACACCACACCACATGGCTGACACCACACCACATGGCTGACACCACACCACATGGCTGACACCACACCACATGACTGACACCACACCACATGGCTGACACCACACCACACGGCTGACACCACACCACACGGCTGACACCACACCACATGGCTGACACCACACCACATGGCTGACACCACACCACATGGCTGACACCACACCACACGGCTGACACCACACCACATGGCTGACACCACACCACATGGCTGACACCACACCACATGGCTGACACCACACCACACGGCTGACACCACACCACATGGCTGACACCACACCACATGGCTGACACCACACCACATGGCTGACACCACACCACACGGCTGACACCACACCACATGGCTGACACCACACCACATGGCTGACACCACACCACACGGCTGACACCACACCACATGGCTGACACCACACCACATGGCTGACACCACACCACATGACTGACACCACACCACACGGCTGACACCACACCACATGGCTGACACCACACCACATGGCTGACACCACACCACATGGCTGACACCACACCACATGGCTGACACCACACCACATGGCTGACACCACACCACATGGCTGACACCACACCACATGACTGACACCACACCACACGGCTGACACCACACCACACGGCTGACACCACACCACATGGCTGACACCACACCACATGGCTGACACCACACCACATGACTGACACCACACCACACGGCTGACACCACACCACACGGCTGACACCACACCACATGGCTGACACCACACCACATGGCTGACACCACACCACACGGCTGACTCCACACCACACGGCTGACACCACACCACATGGCTGACACCACACCACACGGCTGACACCACACCACACGGCTGACACCACAGCACATGGCTGACACCACACCACATGGCTGACACCACACCACATGGCTGACACCACACCACATGGCTGACACCACACCACATGGCTGACACCACACCACACGGCTGACACCACACCACACGGCTGACACCACACCACATGGCTGACACCACACCACATGGCTGACACCACACCACATGGCTGACACCACACCACATGGCTGACACCACACCACATGGCTGACACCACACCACATGGCTGACACCACACCACATGGCTGACACCACACCACATGGCTGACACCACACCACATGGCTGACACCACACCACATGGCTGACACCACACCACATGGCTGACACCACACCACATGGCTGACACCACACCACATGGCTGACACCACACCACACGGCTGACTCCACACCACATGGCTGACACCACACCACATGCCTGACACCACACCACACGGCTGACACCACACCACATGGCTGACACCACACCACACGGCTGACACCACACCACACGGCTGACACCACACCACATGGCTGACACCACACCACATGGCTGACACCACACCACACGGCTGACACCACACCACATGGCTGACACCACACCACATGACTGACACCACACCACATGGATGACACCACACCACATGGCTGACACCACACCACATGGATGACACCACACCACATGGATGACACCACACCACATGGCTGACACCACACCACATGGCTGACACCACACCACATGACTGACACCACACCACACGGCTGACTCCACACCACATGGCTGACACCACACCACATGGCTGACACCACACCACACGGCTGACACCACACCACATGGCTGACACCACACCACATGGCTGACACCACACCACATGACTGACACCACACCACACGGCTGACTCCACACCACATGGCTGACACCACACCACATGGCTGACACCACACCACACGGCTGACACCACACCACATGGCTGACACCACACCACACGGCTGACACCACACCACACGGCTGACACCACACCACACGGCTGACACCACACCACACGGCTGACACCACACCACATGGCTGACACCACACCACACGGCTGACACCACACCACATGCCTGACACCACACCACATGGCTGACACCACACCACATGGCTGACTCCACACCACACGGCTGACACCACACCACACGGCTGACACCACACCACACGGCTGACACCACACCACACGGCTGACTCCACACCACATGGCTGACACCACACCACACGGCTGACACCGCACCACACGGCTGACACCACACCACATGGCTGACACCACACCACATGGCTGACACCACACCACATGCCTGACACCACACCACATGGCTGACACCACACCACATGACTGACACCACACCACATGACTGACACCACACCACATGGCTGACACCACACCACATGACTGACACCACACCACATGACTGACACCACACCACATGGCTGACACCACACCACATGGATGACACCACACCACATGGCTGACACCACACCACATGGCTGACACCACACCACATGGCCGACACCACACCACATGGCTGACACCACACCACACGGCTGACACCACACCACATGGCTGACACCACACCACATGACTGACACCACACCACATGGCTGACACCACACCACATGGATGACACCACACCACATGGCTGACACCACACCACATGACTGACACCACACCACATGGCTGACACCACACCACACGGCTGACACCACACCACTGTAACACCACCATAAAGTACCAGTAATAATATAACACTGCCAAAGTTGTGCACTAAAATATTATTGTGTCGTCGGCTGTGTTTGGTGGTGAGAAGTAAAGTAGAGGAAGGAGAGTAGGTCTAACGGATGGAGGAAAGGAAAGGTTTAGAAAACGTGGACGGGGAGGGGAACTCGTCTGTGGGGCAACAGAAAACGAGGGGCGCACGGGAAGTGGGAGGTAGGATAAGGAAAGTCGAGGAGGGGGAAGGAGGAGACAGGGGGATAATGAGGAGGGGTAGGAAGGAGCAAGAGGGAGAGTAAGTGGGAGTAGAGAGTAGCCTGAGGAATACTAATATATATACTGAGTAACACTTCCTACCGGTTGCACTTGATAACACTTTGTTATTGAATATTGTATTTATATTAAACGTAATATGAGCTGACATATGATGTACCACTAGTGGTTACACAGGAACCAAAGGTACACTTCCAAGGAAATGCTACACAGGATTAACTACGCTGCCACCATCTGCCTTGTCCATTAACTATATCAAACAACGAGGCAAGATACATTGCTTGACTTGGAGAGTCTTTTTTTTCTTTAACTGTCATTAATTATGGGACGGGTGTTAGCAAACTATATCCAGAGGCTAAGAGGATTCAACAATTGACACAGACAGTGAGTTTAATTGAGAACAATAAGAGTTTATTGAGAACAAATTATGCTATTCACCATTATAAATCCTACTCTAACACTGTTCAATAGTTAAGAAATTTAGACATTGAGCAAAACCCTCAAAGATCACACTTTACCATAAGACTCCTGTCTCTCCATCTGATGGATTTACTCTGTCTCTCCCTGGCTGTGTGATGTTCTTCACAGACCCACTCTGGACCCTGGTGTCCGGCACTCTCCCTCCCTAACTCTTCTACAGGACCATATATACACCCCAAAAGGGGGACGGGGAGATTTGCTGTTGCTACCTACACCAAAGATGCAAGAGGTCGGGCCACACGTGCACATTCAAGAATTTTTCCATTAAGCTTGTTTGACATTCACCATACACTCTTCAAGAGAGGAATTATTAATTATGAGTGTGGCTGACCTCGGACCTGGCTAAAAGGGATAGATCCATGGATGTTTACACATAAGAATCTGGAGTCTAATTCCATTACAGTGTTTGACAAGAGTATCATGAAATATTACATACTTGAAACTAGCTGACTAAGACTAACCCAGGAATTTTTTAATCAACATACAAGATAATCCAGAGGTCATCTGGGCTGACCTCTTGGAGAAGGCTTCCCTGGGTGTAAACTCTATGGGGGGGGGGGGGGTGTCATGGGTGTTACACCACACCACATTGATGACACAACACCACATGGCCGACACCACACCACATGGCTGACACCACACCACATGGCTGACACCACACCACATGACTGACACCACACCACTTAACACTGCTGACACTAACCAAAAATACAAAGCAGACAAATATCCATAAACAAGTGTATACATAGAATACATCTCTCCGCTCCCCTGAACTACAGTTGTATATAATACAAATCACCATCACACAGAGTTGTATGTTTCCTCTCGCGTCGCGGCCCAACCGTGTTTGATAATGTACTTTGCCCGTCAGGCCAACGTTTATTGTCCCTTATCACCCGCAGTAAGAGTGGTCAATATTGCTCCCTTTGTCTGTACAGTTTTATGGAGTCCCTTGTTATTAGAGCTGTGTTTACACGCTGTGATTCTTCCTGTAGGGACGGTGTCAGTGTCCTCAGCTCTCAAGCTGAAGACTTGGTAAGAAAACCTCTGAACTTGGCTTTGTGCTTTCATGGTGAAGTTTGGTGCTGGGCGGGGTGATGCTGCAGGTACCTGGGTGAGGTATGCTGCTGGTACCTGGGTGAGGTATGCTGCTGGTACCTGGGTGAGGTATGCTGCTAGTACCTGGGTGAGGTATGCTGCTGGTACCTGGGTGAAGTATGCTGCTGGTACCTGGGTGAAGTATGCTGCTGGTACCTGGGTGAGGTATGCTGCTGGTACCTGGGTGAAGTATGCTGCTGGTACCTGGGTGAGGTATGCTGCTGGTAACTTGGTGAGGAATGCTGCTGGTACCTGGGTGAAGTATGCTGCTGGTACCTGGGTGAAGTATGCTGCTGGTACCTGGGTGAGGTATGCTGCTGGTACCTGGGTGAAGTATGCTGCTGGTACCTGGGTGAGGTATGCTGCTGGTAACTTGGTGAGGAATGCTGCTGGTACCTGGGTGAAGTATGCTGCTGGTACCTGGGTGAAGTATGCTGCTGGTACCTGGGTGAGGTATGCTGCTGGTACCTGGGTGAGGTATGCTGCTGGTACCTGGGTAAGGTATGCTGCTGTTACCTGTGTGAGGTATGCTGCTGGTACCTGGGTGAAGTATGCTGCTGGTACCTGGGTGAGGTATGCTGCTGGTACCTGGGTGAGGTATGCTGCTGGTACCTGGGTGAAGTATGCTGCTGGTACCTGGGTGAGGTATGCTGCTGGTACCTGGGTGAGGTATGCTGCTGGTACCTGGGTGAGGTATGCTGCTGGTATCTGGGTGAGGTATGCTGCTGGTACCTGGGTGAGGTATGCTGCTGGTACCTGGGTAAGATATGCTGCTGTTACCTGTGTGAGGTATGCTGCTGGTACCTGGGTGAGGTATGCTGCTGGTACCTGGGTAAGGTATGCTGCTGGTACCTGGGTGAGGTATGCTGTTTGGTGCTGGGCGGGGTGATGCTGCTGGTACCTGGGTGAGGTATGCTGCTGGTACCTGGGTGAGGTATGCTGCTGGTACCTTGGTGAGGTAGGTTGCTAGTACCTGGGTGTGGTATGCTGCTGATACCTGGGTGAGGTATGCTGCAGGTACCTGGGATGAGGTATGCTGCTAGTACCTGGGTGACGTATGCTGATAGTACCTGGGTGAGGTATGCTGCTAGTACCTGGGTGAGGTATGCTGATAGTATCTGGGTGAGGTATTCTACTAGTACCTGGGTGAGGTATTCTACTAGTACCTGGGTGAGGTATGCTGCTAGTACTTGGGTGAGGTATGCTGATAGTATCTGGGTGAGGTATTCTACTAGTACCTGGGTGAGGTATACTGCTGGTACCTGGGTGAGGTATGCTGTTTGGTGCTGGGCGGGGTGATGCTGCTGGTACCTGGGTGAGGTATGCTGCTGGTACCTGGGTGAGGTACGTTGCTAGTACCTGGGTGAGGTATGCTGCTGGTACCTGGGTGAGGTATGCTGAAGGTACCTGAGTGAGGTATGCTGCAGGTACCTGGGAGAGGTACGTTGCTAGTACCTGGGTGAGGTATGCTGCTGGTACCTGGGTGAGGTATGCTGCTGGTACCTGGGTGAGGTATGCTGCTGGTACCTGGGTGAGGTACGTTGCTAGTACCTGGGTGAGGTATGCTGCTGGTACCTGGGTGAGGTATGCTGAAGGTACCTGAGTGAGGTATGCTGCAGGTACCTGGGAGAGGTATGCTGCTCGTACCTAGGTGAGGTATGCTGCTGGTACCTGCGTGAGGTATGCTGCTGGTACCTGGGTGAGGTATGCTGCTGGTACCTAGGTGAGGTATGCTGCTGGTACCTGGGTGAGGTATGCTGCTAGTACCTAGGTGAGGTATGCTGCTGGTACCTGGGTGAGGTATGCTGCAAGTACCTGGGTGAGGTATGCTGCTAGTACCTGGGTGAGGTATGCTGCTGGTACCTGGGTGAGGTACGTTGCTAGTACCTGGGTGAGGTATGCTGCTGGTACCTGGGTGAGGTATGCTGAAGGTACCTGAGTGAGGTATGCTGCAGGTACCTGGGAGAGGTATGCTGCTCGTACCTAGGTGAGGTATGCTGCTGGTACCTGCGTGAGGTATACTGCTGGTACCTGGGTGAGGTATGCTGCTGGTACCTAGGTGAAGTGTGCTGCAGGTACCTGGTGAGGCATGCTGCAGGTACCTGGGTGAGGTATGCTGCAGGTATCTGGGGTGAGGTATGCTGCAAGTACCTGGGTGAGGTATGCTGCTAGTACCTGGATGAGGTATGCTGCTTGTACCTGGGTGAGGTATGCTGCTAGTACCTGGGTGAGGTATGCTGCTAGTACCTAGGTGAGGTGTGCTGCTTGTACCTGGGTGAGGTATGCTGCAGGTACCTGGGTGAAGTATGCTGCTGGTACCTGGGTGAGGTATGCTGCAGGTACCTGGGTGAGATATGCTGCTGGTACCTGGGTGAGGTATGCTGCTGGTACCTGGGTGAGGTATGCTTCTAGTACCTGGGTGAGGTATGCTGCTGGTACCTGGGTGAGGTTTGCTGCAGGTACCTGGGTGAGGTATGCTGCTGGTACCTGGGTGAGGTATGCTGCTGGTACCTGGGTGAAGTATGCTGCTGGTACCTGGGTGAGGTATGCTGCTAGTACCTGGGTGAGGTATGCTGCTAGTACCTGGGTGAAGTATGCTGCTGGTACCTGGGTGAGGTATGCTGCTAGTACCTGGGTGAAGTATCCTGCTGGTACCTGGGTGAGGTATGCTGCTAGTACCTGGGTGATGTATGCGGCAGGTACCTGGGTGAGGTATGCTGCTGGTACCTGGGTGAAATATGCTGCTGGTACCTGGGTGAGGTATGCGGCAGGTACCTGAGTGAGGTATGCTGCTGGTACCTGGATGAGGTATGCTGCTGGTACCTGGGTGAGGTATGCTGCTAGTACCTAGGTGAGGAATTCTGCTAGTACCTGGGTGAAGTATGCTGCAGGTACCTGGGTGAGGTATGCTGCAGGTACCTGGGTGAGGTATGCTGCAGGTACCTGGGATGAGGTATGCTGCTGGTACCTGGGTGAGGTATGCTGAAGGTACCTGAGTGAGGTATTCTGAAGGTACCTGGGTGAGGTATGCTGCTAGTACCTAGGTGAGGTGTGCTGCTTGTACCTGGGTGAGGTATGCTGCTAGTACCTGGGTGAGGTATGCTGAAGGTACCTGAGTGAGTTATGCTGCAGGTACCTGGGGTAAGGCATACTGCAGGTACCTGGGTGAGGTATGCTGCTTGTACCTGGGTGAGGTATGCTGCAGGTACCTGGGTGAGGTATGCTGCTGGTACCTGGGTGAGGTATGCTGCTGGTTCCTGGGTGAGGTATGCTGCAGGTACCTGGGTGAGGAATTCTGCTAGTACCTGGGTGAAGTATGCTGCTGGTAACTGGGTGAGGTATGCTGCTGGTACCTTGGTGAGGAATGCTGCTGGTACCTGGGTGAAGTATGCTGCTGGTACCTGGGTGAAGTATGCTGCTGGTACCTGGGTGAGGTATGCTGCTGGTACCTGGGTGAGGTATGCTGCTGGTACCTGGGTAAGGTATGCTGCTGTTACCTGTGTGAGGTATGCTGCTGGTACCTGGGTGAAGTATGCTGCTGGTACCTGGGTGAGGTATGCTGCTGGTACCTGGGTGAGGTATGCTGCTGGTACCTGGGTGAAGTATGCTGCTGGTACCTGGGTGAGGTATGCTGCTGGTACCTGGGTGAGGTATGCTGCTGGTACCTGGGTGAGGTATGCTGCTGGTATCAGGGTGAGGTATGCTGCTGGTACCTGGGTGAGGTATGCTGCTGGTACCTGGGTAAGGTATGCTGCTGTTACCTGTGTGAGGTATGCTGCTGGTACCTGGGTGAGGTATGCTGCTGGTACCTGGGTAAGGTATGCTGCTGGTACCTGGGTGAGGTATGCTGTTTGGTGCTGGGCGGGGTGATGCTGCTGGTACCTGGGTGAGGTATGCTGCTGGTACCTGGGTGAGGTATGCTGCTGGTACCTTGGTGAGGTATGTTGCTAGTACCTGGGTGTGGTATGCTGCTGATACCTGGGTGAGGTATGCTGCAGGTACCTGGGATGAGGTATGCTGCTAGTACCTGGGTGACGTATGCTGATAGTACCTGGGTGAGGTATGCTGCTAGTACCTGGGTGAGGTATGCTGATAGTATCTGGGTGAGGTATTCTACTAGTACCTGGGTGAGGTATTCTACTAGTACCTGGGTGAGGTATGCTGCTAGTACTTGGGTGAGGTATGCTGATAGTATCTGGGTGAGGTATTCTACTAGTACCTGGGTGAGGTATACTGCTGGTACCTGGGTGAGGTATGCTGTTTGGTGCTGGGCGGGGTGATGCTGCTGGTACCTGGGTGAGGTATGCTGCTGGTACCTGGGTGAGGTACGTTGCTAGTACCTGGGTGAGGTATGCTGCTGGTACCTGGGTGAGGTATGCTGAAGGTACCTGAGTGAGGTATGCTGCAGGTACCTGGGAGAGGTACGTTGCTAGTACCTGGGTGAGGTATGCTGCTGGTACCTGGGTGAGGTATGCTGCTGGTACCTGGGTGAGGTATGCTGCTGGTACCTGGGTGAGGTACGTTGCTAGTACCTGGGTGAGGTATGCTGCTGGTACCTGGGTGAGGTATGCTGAAGGTACCTGAGTGAGGTATGCTGCAGGTACCTGGGAGAGGTATGCTGCTCGTACCTAGGAGAGGTATGCTGCTGGTACCTGCGTGAGGTATGCTGCTGGTACCTGGGTGAGGTATGCTGCTGGTACTTAGGTGAGGTATGCTGCTGGTACCTGGGTGAGGTATGCTGCTAGTACCTAGGTGAGGTATGCTGCTGGTACCTGGGTGAGGTATGCTGCAAGTACCTGGGTGAGGTATGCTGCTAGTACCTGGGTGAGGTATGCTGCTGGTACCTGGGTGAGGTACGTTGCTAGTACCTGGGTGAGGTATGCTGCTGGTACCTGGGTGAGGTATGCTGAAGGTACCTGAGTGAGGTATGCTGCAGGTACCTGGGAGAGGTATGCTGCTCGTACCTAGGTGAGGTATGCTGCTGGTACCTGCGTGAGGTATACTGCTGGTACCTGGGTGAGGTATGCTGCTGGTACCTAGGTGAAGTGTGCTGCAGGTACCTGGTGAGGCATGCTGCAGGTACCTGGGTGAGGTATGCTGCAGGTATCTGGGGTGAGGTATGCTGCAAGTACCTGGGTGAGGTATGCTGCTAGTACCTGGATGAGGTATGCTGCTTGTACCTGGGTGAGGTATGCTGCTAGTACCTGGGTGAGGTATGCTGCTAGTACCTAGGTGAGGTGTGCTGCTTGTACCTGGGTGAGGTATGCTGCAGGTACCTGGGTGAAGTATGCTGCTGGTACCTGGGTGAGGTATGCTGCTGGTACCTGGGTGAGGTTTGCTGCAGGTACCTGGGTGAGGTATGCTGCTGGTACCTGGGTGAAGTATGCTGCTGGTACCTGGGTGAGGTATGCTGCTAGTACCTGGGTGAGGTATGCTGCTAGTACCTGGGTGAAGTATGCTGCTGGTACCTGGGTGAGGTATGCTGCTAGTACCTGGGTGAAGTATCCTGCTGGTACCTGGGTGAGGTATGCTGCTAGTACCTGGGTGATGTATGCGGCAGGTACCTGGGTGAGGTATGCTGCTGGTACCTGGGTGAAATATGCTGCTGGTACCTGGGTGAGGTATGCGGCAGGTACCTGAGTGAGGTATGCTGCTGGTACCTGGATGAGGTATGCTGCTGGTACCTGGGTGAGGTATGCTGCTAGTACCTAGGTGAGGAATTCTGCTAGTACCTGGGTGAAGTATGCTGCAGGTACCTGGGTGAGGTATGCTGCAGGTACCTGGGTGAGGTATGCTGCAGGTACCTGGGATGAGGTATGCTGCTGGTACCTGGGTGAGGTATGCTGAAGGTACCTGAGTGAGGTATGCTGAAGGTACCTGGGTGAGGTATGCTGCTAGTACCTAGGTGAGGTGTGCTGCTTGTACCTGGGTGAGGTATGCTGCTAGTACCTGGGTGAGGTATGCTGAAGGTACCTGAGTGAGTTATGCTGCAGGTACCTGGGGTAAGGCATACTGCAGGTACCTGGGTGAGGTATGCTGCTTGTACCTGGGTGAGGTATGCTGCAGGTACCTGGGTGAGGTATGCTGCTGGTACCTGGGTGAGGTATGCTGCTGGTTCCTGGGTGAGGTATGCTGCAGGTACCTGGGTGAGGAATTCTGCTAGTACCTGGGTGAAGTATGCTGCTGGTACCTGGGTGAGGTATGCTGCAGGTACCTGGGTGAGGTATGTTGCTGGTACCTGGGTGAGGAATTCTGCTAGTACCTGGGTGAAGTATGCTGCTGGTACCCGGGTAGGTATGCTGCAGGTACCTGGGTGAGGTATGCTGCTGGTACCTGGGTGAGGTATGCTGCTGGTACCTGGGTGAGGTATTCTTCTAGTACCTGGGTGAGGTATGCTTCTAGTACCTGGGTGAGGAATTCTGCTAGTACCTGGGTGAAGTATGCGGCAGGTACCTGGGTGAAGTATGCGGCAGGTACCTGGGTGAGGTATGCTGCAGGTACCTGGGTGAGGTATGCTGCTGGTACCTGGGTGAGGTATGCTGCAGGTACCTGGGTGAGGTATGCTGCAGGTGCCTAGGTGAGGTATGCTGCAGGTGCCTAGGTGAGGTATGCTGCAGGTGCCTAGGTGAGGTATGCTGCAGGTACCTGGGTGAGGTATGCTGCTGGTACCTGGGTGAGATATGCGGCAGATACCTGGGTGAGGTATGCTGCAGGTACCTGGGTGAGGTATGCTGCAGGTGCCTAGGTGAGGTATGCTGCAGGTACCTGGGTGAGGTATGCTGCAGGTTCCTGGGTGAGGTATGCTGCAGGTGCCTGGGTGAGGTATGCTGCAGGTGCCTAGGTGAGGTATGCTGCAGGTACCTGGGAGTTGCGGGAAGAGCATGAATTAGAATGTTTGTGGCTCTCATCAAGGCCAGCCAGACATCTCTCCAGGCTACCTGCAATTTTCTACTTAAATACGCAGGAAATTAATCTTCACGCTTCACGCTAAACTATGCATGCACAGGCACAAGCTATGCTAAAATGTGTGCTGCTGTAAAAGATGCAAATTTATTCGCCTAGTTGTGCTTGCGGGGGTTGAGTTCTGGCTCTTTGGTCCCGCCTCTCAACTGTCAATCAACAGGTGTACAGGTTCCTGAGCCTACTGGGCTCTATCATATCTACACTTGAAACTGTGTATGGAGTCAGCCTCCACCACATCACTGCCTAATGCATTCCACCTGTTAACTACTCTGACACTGAAAAAGTTCTTTCTAACGTCCCTGTGGCTCATTTGGGTACTCAGTTTCCACCTGTGTCCCCTTGTTTGCGTACCACCAGGATTAAGCAGTTTATCCTTATCTACCCTGTCAATTCCCCGGAGGATTTTGTAGGTAGTGATCATGTCTTTTCTTACACGTCTGTCTTCCAATGTCATGAGGTGCATTTCCTGCAGCCTTTCCTCTTAACTAATGCCTCTTAGTTCAGAGACTAGTCTAGTGGCATACCTCTGAACTTTTTCCAGCTTCGTCTTGTGCTTGACAAGGAACGAGCTTCATGCTGGGGCCGCATACACAAGGATTGGTCTTACATATGTCGTATACAAGATTCTGAATGATTCCTTACACAGATTCCTGAAGACTGTTCTGATATTAGCCAGCCTCGCATATGCCACAGACGTTATTCTTTTCATGTGGGCTTCAGGAGGCAGGTTTGGTGTGATATCAACTCCTAGATCATTCTCTCTGTCCGTTTCATGAAGTACTTCATCTCCTATTTTATATCCTGTGTCTGGCCTCCTGTTTCCACTGCCTAGTTTCATTACTTTGCATTTACTCGGGTTGAACTTTAGCAGCCATTTGTTGGACCATTCATTCAATCTGTCCAGGTCATCATGTAGCCTCCTACTATCATCCTCTGTTTCAATCCTCCTCATAATTTTTGCATCATTAGCAAACAGTGAGAGGAACGAGTCTATACCCTCTGGGAGATAGATCATTTACATATATCAGAAACAGTATAGGTCCAAGGACTGACCCCTGCGGGACTCCACTTGTAACGTCTCGCCAATCTGAGACCTCACCCCTCACCCTGACTCGCTGTCTTCTGTGGCTTAGGTACTCCCTTATCCAATGGAGTACCTTCCCTTTCACTCCTGCCTGCATCTCCAGCTTTTACACTAGCCTCTTGTGTGGTACTGTATCAAAGGCTTTCTGGCAATCCAAAAATATGCAGTCTGCCCACCCTTCTCTTTCTTGCCTGACTTTTGTTGCATGGTCGTAGAATTCAGTTAACCATGTGAAGCAGGACTTCCCATCCCTGAACCCAAGCTGATGCTGGGTTACAAAGTTCTTTCACTCCAGATGTTCCACTAAATTTTGTTGCACAAACTTCTCCATCAACTTGCATGGAATGCAAGTTAGAGACACTGGCCTGTAGTTTAGTGCCTCCTGTTTATCACCCTTCATGCATATCGGGACTACATTGACCGTCTTTGCCAAAAGACGATTAATGCAAAATTTGGCAAGTGAACTGCCAAGTTTCTGGCAGTTCACCTGTTACCAGTGACTTGTTATACACCATCGAGAGTGGCAGGCACAGTGCTTCTGCTCCTTTCTCTAGTATCCATGGTGAGATTCCATCCAGGCCTATAGCCTTTTTCACATTCAACTCTAGCAAAAGTTTCCTCACCTCCCCACTGGAATCACAAACTCCTCTAGTGGTGCCTGGTTAACTATTCCTCTTTTATCTCTGGAACTTCTACTTGCTCTAATGTGAAGACATCTTAGAATTCTTATTGAGTTCCTCGCACACTTCCTTGTCGTTTGTAGTGGGTCTGTCTGCCCCCCTTCCTCAGTTTCATTACCTGTTCCTTCATTGTTGTTTTTCTCCTGATGTGGCTATGCAACAATTTAGGTTGAGTCTTTGCCTTGCTTGCTATGTAATTTTCATATTGTCATTCTGCTTCTCTTCTCACCCTGACATATTCATTCCTGGTACTCTGGTATTTTTCACTGCTCTCAAGTGTCTTGTTATGTCAATAGTTTCTGCACGCCCTTTTACTTAGTGGCTTTGCTTGCTTACACATTGATTAAACCATGGGTTTCTCGTCTGCATTTCGTTTTCTTTCTTTTGAACTGAGACAAACTTGTCTGCTGCCTCCTTACACTTCTATGTGATGAAGTCCATCACGTCTTGGGCCGTCTTTCCCCTGAGCTCTGTTTCCTATGTAATATCTGTAAAGAATTTTCTTATCTCCTCATAGTTTTCCTTTCGGAATCCCAGCATTTTGTTCTGAGGTCTATTCCTTGAGTACATTAACCAATTTATTGACTAGGTACTCAAACATCAGTACACTGTGGTCGCTCATTCCAATCGGGGCCTCGAAACCAATATCCCTTATGCCGGAGTCGTTCAGAGTGAAGACCAGCTCGAGTCTCACTGGTTCATCATTGCCTCTCACTTATGTATGTCCCCTGACATGCTGGCTCCGACAAAAGAGCTTTTGTCATGCGACAAAAAGTTTCTTGTCGTCACGTCCAATAGTTTAGGAGGTGTTTCCTCTCCTCCGTGCGGTTCCTTATTCTCCCAGTCTATCCTTTCGTGATTGAAATCCCCCATGATGAGCAGATGGGATCGATTTCTACAAGCAGCAGAGGCTGTCTGTAGAAATTTATGTAATTGAGAGTAGAAATTGATATAATTGAGTAGAAATTGATATAATTGAGATGGCAGAGGCTCCCCTCTCAATTATAGTGATAACTGCCATGTTGTTTCTGTCATACTCCCATCGTCATGGTGCCTATTATGTACTCTCTGAACCCCTTGAAGCCTGGGATAATCATCTTCTTGAAACTCCATTCCTTTCTCATCAGTAGGGCCACTCCACCTCCTCCCTTTCTTCCTTCTCTTTCCTTATTACCGTGTAGTCCTGGAGAATACTGCATTCATTATGATTCCTGAGCGTTTTGTTTCCATGAGTACAATTACATCCAGGTTCACTTCTTGTGCTCTTTCCCTAAGTTTACTTGCCTTGCTTGTAATCCCATTTATGTTCGAGTACATTACCTTGAAGCTGACTTTCCTCTGTCCATTCTCAGTTTCTGTTGATTCCACTGGAGAAGGGAAAAAAGGAGGGTCCTGGATGGGAGGACCAAAGAAGGGGGACATGGGAGATCTGGGGGTGTGAGGTGGCTGGGAAAATCTGGTATGGGGAGAGTGGGGGTGAAGGGATAAGAGCGTGCATGTGTGTGTGTGTGTGTGTACTCACCTAGTTGTGCTTGCAGGGGGGGGGGGTGAACTTCGGCTCATTGACCCCGCCTCTCAACTGTCAATCAACTGGTGAACAGGTTCTTGAGCCTATTGGACTCTATCATATCTACACTTGAAACTGTGTATGGAGTCAGCCTCCACCACATCACTGCTTAATGCATTCCATCTGTTAACTACTCTGACATTGCAAAGACTCTTTATAATGTTCCTGTGGCTCATTTAGGTACTCAGTTTCCACCTGTGTTCCCTTGTTTGAGTATCACCTGTGTTAAATAATTTGTCCTTATCAACCCTATCAGTTCCTCTTGTGAAGCTTGCATGTGGTGATCATGTCTCCACGAGCTCTTCTGTCTTCCTGTGACAATGAGATTTAGTTCCCGTAGTTTCTCGTAGCTCATTCCCCTCAGCTCTGGTACTCGTCTGGTGACATACCTCTGAACCTTCTCCGT
Organism: Procambarus clarkii; assembly: GCF_040958095.1. NCBI lineage: Eukaryota > Metazoa > Arthropoda > Malacostraca > Decapoda > Cambaridae > Procambarus > Procambarus clarkii. Next base: position 45,402,472 of record NC_091175.1, read on the forward strand.
GTGTGTGGGGGGGGGGGGGAAGGGAGGTTGCACTCACCTAGTTGCACTTGCAGGGTCGAGCTTCGGCTCTTTCGAACACCATTGGTTCAATGCAGCGACTCATTTCACTCGTTTTTCTCATCATATTTACACATAAAGTTGTGAATCGATAAAGGCTTCAACAACTTCCTCATCTAATCCGCTCCACTTACGACTCTTACACTGAAAAAGTTTTTTCTGACATCCCTGTGACTTATCTGTGTTTCCAGTCTCCAATTATATCCTTTCGTGCTTCTGTTTTTTTGTTTAATTTAAACATTAATTCTATTTCTACATTGTCAATCCCCTTAGTATCTTGTACGTCATTGTCATGTCTTCCTCTCTGTCCTTCCTTCCAGCATATTGAAGTCTAGTGCCTTCAGTCTTTCTTCATTTAAAATTCCCATAAGCTCAGGAACGAGTCTTGTAGCATATTTAGGGGCTTTTTATATTTTTGTTTTGTTTCTATCAGCAGGGGTTCCATGCCGGGGCAGCAAACTCAACAACAGGACTCACAAAGGATGTATGCAGTGCTCGGATGGGATCTTTGTCCCAAGTTGCTAAAGGATAACGGGACGTTTGCCAGTATGGTACAATCTACCCTCGTTATCCTGCTGGTGTGGGGTGTTATGATCTCAGCCTACAGGAGAAACGAGTCTCCCTCCTTGAGAGTTATTCAGCAAGCCTGACCTAACTAGAAGGTCTAGCAAGTATTGAGGTGATAACGCATATGTAAAATAGTTGGTTGGATATGTGTAACAGTTTGAGATTATGGGCAATGCAGAAGAAAATAGATAAATGACGGGCTAGGAGATGTGGACATTTTGCTGGAGGCGTGAGGCTCGCTTCTGGAGGACCTTGACCTCACTTGAGTGCCAGACATCGCAGGGGGAAGCCGCGCTCCGTTGAGCTCCCGTCAGAAGGGAACCCCTAGTGATATATCTCTAAGAGAAGAGAAGTGTGCAGACGTGCCAGCTGTGGAATCGAGCTGGGGACGTGTGGTCTCAAGTCGTGGACGATAATTAGTGAATATTAAGCCGCCCGGAGGCATTATTGTGGGCCGTGGGAGCGCCCTGACCAGACGCCGTCAGAGGGAAAGCGCCCTCGACCAATTAATCTGTGGTAAGCACGATATACGCCAGTTCATAGTGATCACTTGTAGTTGGTCGTGTGCCCAGCGACAGTAGCAATGTTTATTTATAAGTTAGACATGTTTTAATAAGGCAGAAAGCCTGAAATAAGAGAGTGGAGAGGGAGGAACACGGAGCGACGTCCGCCCCCTCTGAGCGCTGGCGGACGACTGAGGGAGCCTGGCTCCGGATGGAGGAAGACCCTCCCAGCGAGTGAGGACCGCCGCCAGGCGAGGTGGAGTATGGACCCGCCCAAAACGGGGGAGTCCACTCTCACTGTATGTAGAGGACAGATAGAGGTTTGAGGCAAGCATATTGTGTGGTTATTTTTGTTTATGTGTTAAAGGGGAACATTTTATTGGAACGTCGATGGGTTGCAGGTTTGTCTTTGGGGAAGAAGTTGCTGAGAACTTCGAAGCCAGCAGATGATGTAGCTGATGAGACTCCAAGGTAGTGGAGCAGAGGACCTCGAGCTGTGAGGAGAAGCAGCAGTGAAGAGGAGTGTCACGTGCTTCTGTAGAGGTGGTGTAGCAGCCAAGAGAGCTGTGGAAGAACCTAACAGAAGGGTGAAGCACCGTAGTTGCACAAGGAAACTTCATGATAGCAGCCTGGAGGAGCTGCAGAGGATCCTGGTAGTGAAGCCCGGCAGAACCTAAAGATATTAGGGTAGTGAACTTCCAGAGGTGGAAGGGGAAGTTCTGGTGGATTACTTGTAGGGAGTTGATAGTGCTTGGTTGTCAGTAGCGTGCAAGACGCAGTGAGAGGTGAGTGACTGTTGGCATTCTTATGTCAAGGAGTGTTTTATACTGAAGTTTAGAGTTACAGTCGTAGGCTGGATTACCTACGGATGTATGCGTTCCAGGACTGACAGTGATTGATGGATCATTGTTGTGTATCAATGAACATTTATACTGATATATGTGATTGCATTCAAATGCTGATTTTCTATATATATATTGTCTTGCTGATGGTGCAACAGTGTATGTAGGCTTGATCAACTCGAGGAGGTTAATAGTATCAGGTGGCGAACCAGGAGATAGGATACCACTTGATAAGCTGATAATAGAGTTCTGATGGTGTTGGAGTGCAACCTGATTGTGATATTATAGAGTATAGGATTCATTATTATTATATGTGTGTATGTATCGTGTATGTGCTTTGTCCAGTAAATGTGTCACAATTTGCTGGTGTTTGCCCTTGTCCTAGTGAGGCTTCCCAGGAGGTAGTAAAGAAGGGGAGAGAAAGAACCAAGAACCACTGCTGTGGACAGGGTAGGAGGTAATACTAGTAAGTCATAGGGGATTGAGGAGATCATATCTCATAAGGAGAGAGTGGGGAGTCACAGCGGCTCGAGTGGGTGTGTGCACGTGACAACGAGGCTAAGTGTTGGAGCCGCATCCCCTAAACGTGTGACGTTGAGCCCCTCTCCGAGAGCCAGAAGCGCCAAGGGTGATCTCCTAGTATAAGCACTCTACCGAGTTGTGGGTTGGGTTGTCCGTAGAGAAGGATCAACGACGACAACACCAACCAACCCACAGTCTATAAGAGGGGTCTCTGGTGTTTGGTGTTAGATCCCAAGTTATGTCCATTTCTAGGTCGTTCTCTTTTTCCGAAGTCTTCTCCCACAGCTCCTATCATCATAACCTTGCATTAATCAGGGTTAAAGTCTAGTAGCCATTAACCCGACCACCTCTGGAGGTTGGAGCGGTGGCGGCAGTCGCTCCTCTGCAAAAAGATCTAAACTGCAGCTCCCTGCTCGAGGTGCCACAACAGACGGACCCAAGCAAGGAACACTTGCCCACGCTCTAGGACGACTACTAGAGCCTCCTCCTGCTGTACTCTGACGCCTGGACTTGTATGTAGCAGCGACCAAGAGCCTCAGTGTGGGGGTTTTCTATTTTGCTTTCACGACTACAATGCGTACGTCGCCAATGTACATGTGGCAGACGCTTCACGAAGCTGTCGGAATCAGCAGAGAAAATACGAGAGCAACCGTACAGGGCCTGGGAGCAAGGTCGAGTTAGAGTCCTTGAGGGTCTCTTCTCAGACTAGCCTCACCTGGTCCTGCTCCACGTTGATCGTTGGAATCTCCTCAATGATTTAACACTTTAAGGGACTCCTAGGGTCCTCATCACATTTATAGTTTAGTGAATAATAGGCAACTCAGTGTTGAAGACACTTGTAGCTGAAGGCTTAAGTAAAGTTGGCAGTATTCAGAAGTGGTTCAACGGAAACACCGCATAAAGCTTAACAATAGTTTATTTACTAACTTAACCACTAATACACAGGGTGCTTGATTTACTTTAGATTGGCGTCAGCAAAGCTATGGTTGTGTTAGCGTGACTCTTGACGTCTGGCTAATCGACTTGGATCCACTCGTGGAGAAACACCTAACTTAACACAGTTGACAGCCAATCATTAACACGGCAACCTAACTGCCGGTATGCAAAGGGATCACAAGAGTTCCAACCGGATACTCGGGTAATGATGATGTGCAATAAATCACAAATACACTGTCAATGGGACAGGCAATAACATGCACAATAATAATGTCACACAATAACTAAATGTGTGGTGTATGTGAAGCTCACATTCACAGACGAGTGAAATGCCGTGATACCACACAGATAACACACATACACCGTCGGGTGTCTTCACCTATAACCAGTGTCAGGTATGAGTAGGTGAGAACTGTGGTTGATCCCTCAGATCAACACAGACAGACACAATAAAACAATGACAAGATCTTGTACCTACAGATAGGGTACTGCTCTTATTCATTCACTCACTCAGGCACATTTATGCAAGAACTCGTAGGTGGCCTGACAGCTGGGCGCTCGTTCTGACGTGAGACCATTGGCGACAGGCTTACCCACAAACCGTACTTGACACAGGGTGCTCGCAGGAGGGCGCCCTGTATGTCTACAGACACACGCACACACTTTTGATGGCACTGGCGGTGAGTAAGGAGGTGACATCACGTAGTGTGAGGCAGGGCGGCGGCAGCTGACGTCTCGAGGTACCGAGGTACTGAGGTACCGAGGTACTGAGGTACTAGCTACACGCTCTGGACTGTGACGGCTGGTGGTTATATGATAACATGTGGTACACTGTGGTAAAAGTCACTCACAGGTTAATTAGGCAGCAGCACTCCTTAGTTCACTCTAGGAGACTGACAGACGATCTCCACTTGTCTCCAGGGGTTACCTGATATCACTCTGTTTCGCTCTGGTGATTCTACCATCTAGGCTTCTAAACAATATATTCACAGTCGTGATTCCGGGCGAGCGTTGGTATATCGAAAAGACGCTGAGTTTAACTTGACGATGAGGAATAGACGGTGTTCTTCTGTCTATTGGCCGATAGACAGAACAGGACACATCTTCTATGAAGGGCTCCCTCACATGAATGCTCTTGCCTGGGGCTGAGGGCTTCTCGTGGGACACACACAAGGGATCACAATTTGACCAATAGCATTGCAGCAATCGCTAGCGTCTCATCTGCTCTAACGCTTCGTACCAGCCAATGTACTCTCTGACCCTAAGGCCAGTAACTTCCATGTATCTACTTCCTGCCTGGACATACGGCGGCCTCCGTATTATAAACGTGTTCCTCGTTAAGTGGACATTCTGTAGATACCCAACATGCCCGATTTCTATCCAAGGTTAACAAAGACAGGGCTTGTGCACGAGGATCGGTGCACTGTGCACTGCAATAAGCCATTCAAGTCAGCTGTGGGAGTATGTTGAGACACCATACTCTCACACTCAGTCTGCCTCCTCCGTCCCTGCTGCTCCTCCTCCCAGGGCAAACCTCACGCTATTCACTCCCGACGCCGATTCGATCGGACTCGGCACACACAAGCTCTCTAGGTTGATATTTACCTTGCTGGGGCCCCGGGCCTCTTGCCTCTATTACCTTCTTGAACCTTGCTGGGGCCCCGGGCCTCTTGCCTCTATTACCTTCTTGAACCTTGCTGGGGCCCCGGGCCTCTTGCCTCTATTACCTTCTTGAACCTTGCTGGGGCCCCGGGCCTCTTGCCTCTATTCCCTTCTTGAATCCCACCCCCCCCCCCCCCCCCCCCCATCCCCCACCCATCACCCTCACCCACCATGGTTTGATTATACTCGTCTGAGAGAGAGAGAGAGAGAGAGAGAGAGAGAGAGAGAGAGAGAGAGAGAGAGAGAGAGAGAGAGAGAGAGAGAGAGAGAGAGAGAGAGAGAGAGAGAGAGAGTGAGAGAGTGTGTGTGTGTGTGTGTGTGTGTGTGTGTGTGTGTGTGTGTGTGTGTGTGTGTGTGTGTGTGTGTGTGTGTGTGTGTGTGTGAGTGAGAGACAGAAGGGGGGGGAGGGGTTTACATAAAGAGAGATACTAGCAGCCTTTACTTTCTACTCTCTTCGTCACTGAAACAATCTTAACTACTCACAACCTTCAATGCCCTTCACCACCCTACCCTTCACCACCTTCCCTACCCTTCACCATCTTCCCTACCCTTCACCACCTTCCCTACCCTTCACCACCTTCCCAACCCTTCACAACCTTCCCTACCCTTCACCACCTTCCCTACCCTTCACCATCTTCCCTCTCCTTCACCACCTTCCCTACTCTTCACCATCTTCCCTACCCTTCACCACCATCCCTACCCTTCACCACCATCCCTACCCTTCACCACCATCCCTACCCTTCACCACCATCCCTACCCTTCACCACCTTCTCTCTCATTCACCACCATCCCTACCCTTCATCACCATCCCTACCCTTCACCACCTGCCACACACTTCACCACCTACCCTACCCTTCTCCACCTTCCCTACCCTTCACCACCTTCCCTCTTCTTCACCACCTTCCCTACCCTTCACCACATTCCCTACCCTTCACCACCTTTCCTACCCTTCACCACCTTCCCTACCCTTCACCACCTTCCCTGCCCTTCACCACCTTCCCTACCCTTCACCACCTTCCCTACCATTCAATACCTTCCCTACCCTTCACCACCTTCCCTGCCCTTCACCACCTTCCCTACCCTTCACTACCTGCCCTACCCTTCACCACCTTCCCTACCCTTCACCACCTTCCCTACTCCTCACCACCTTCCCTACCCTTCACCACCTTCCCTACCCTTCACCACCTTCCCTACCCTTCACTACCTGCCCTACCCTTCACCACCTTCCCTACCTTTCACCACCTGCCTTGCCCTTCTCCACCTTCCCTGCCCTTCACCACCTACCCTGCCCTTCACCACCTACCCTGCCCTTCACCACCTTCCCTACCCTTCACCACCTTCCCTCTCCTTCACCACCTTCCCTACCCTTCACCACCTTTCCTACCCTTCACCACCTTCCCTACCCTTCACCACCTTCCCTGCCCTTCACCACCTTCCCTACCCTTCACCACCTTCCCTACCATTCAATACCTTCCCTACCCTTCACCACCTGCCCTACCCTTCACCACCTTCCCTACCCTTCACCGCCTGCCCTACCCTTCACCACCTTCCCTACCCTTCACCACGTTCCCTACCCTTCACCACCTTCCCTACCCTTCACCACCTGCCTTGCCCTTCTCCACCTTCCCTGCCCTTCACCACCTACCCTGCCCTTCACCACCTTCCCTACCCTTCACCACCTTCCCTACCCTTCACCACCTGCCTTGCCCTTCTCCACCTTCCCTGCCCTTCACCACCTTCCCTACCCTTCACCACTTTCCCTACCCTTCACCACCTGCCACACACTTCACCACCTTCCCTACCCTTCTCCACCTTCCCTGCCCTTCACCACCTTCCCTACCCTTCACCACTTTACCTACCCTTCACCACCTGCCACACACTTCACCACCTTCCCTACCCTTCACGACCTTCCCTACCCTTCACTATCTTCCCTCTCCTTCACCACCTTCCCTACCTTCCCTACCCTTCACCACCTTCCCTACCCTTCACCACCTTCCCTACCCTTCACCACCTTCCCTACCCTTCACCACCTGCCTTGCCCTTCTCCACCTTCCCTGCCCTTCACCACCTTCCCTACCCTTCACCACTTTCCCTACCCTTCACCACCTGCCACACACTTCACCACCTTCCCTACCCTTCACCACTTTCCCTACCCTTCACGACCTTCCCTACCCTTCACTATCTTCCCTCTCCTTCACCACCTTCCCTACCTTTCACCACCTTCCCTACCCTTCACCATCTTCCCTTTAAGTTACTAAAAAGGCAAGAACTCAACAATGTGATGTTATAGTGACCAGAATACGCCTGGGATATAGACGTATCTGGCAGCTTTCTCAAAACCAAAATGTTAAATACACCAGGTGTCACCTTTGTGAAAGTGTCACAATACACCAAGTGTCAACTTTGTGAAAGTGTCACAATACACCAAGTGTCAACTTTGTGAAAGTGTCACAATACACCAAGTGTCAACTTTGTGAAAGTGTCACAATACACCATGTGTCAACTTTGTGAAAGTGTCACAATACACCATGTGTCAACTTTGTGAAAGTGTCGCAGTACACCAAGTGTGAACTTTGTGAAAGTGTCACAATACACCAGGTGTCAACTTTGTGAAAGTGTCACAATACACCATGTGTCAACTTTGTGAAAGTGTCGCAGTACACCAAGTGTCAACTTTGTGAAAGTGTCACAATACACCAGGTGTCAACTTTGTGAAAGTGTCACAATACACCAGGTGTCAACTTTGTGAAAGTGTCACAATACACCAGGTGTCAACTTTGTGAAAGTGTCACAATACACCAGGTGTCAACTTTGTGAAAGAGAAAACATGCACTCCCGTGAACATTATATTGTAGAATGTCCCATATTGACTGAATTTCGCCCTCCTGGGCTGAGGTATGCTGAACTGTGTAACTACTATATGAGTACTGGAACACTTGACATATTGGACTTGTTCCCAAGATTGACCATGTAATGTATCGGTTATACAATGTTTATGATGTAACTATAACCTGAGCTTGTAGAAGCACTCTAATCACCTTCAGTGGTTAGGTGCTTAATAGCACACTAGTTTATAGCAGCTACCTTACCTTGTCCGCATTGAACACCCGCGGATATTACTGGCTTGACACGTCTCTGTCACTCGTCTCTCTTCATCATCCTTTCCTGGCACTAGGAAAAATATTCTAAAATTTATCCTATCTTATTTATATATTCCAATGGTGAAATGTTTCTTATAAGTCTTTAACAAACCCTGGTTAAGGTTTTTAACCCCAAGTCCTAACCAGTTTGTTGATATTTTGTGTTGATTAAGTAGCAACAGTGATGGGATTTGGGATCCCTAATTCTTAAGGGCTAACTATAGAATGGGTTCAAACTGTCATGATGCCTTTACAGACGGAGAGGATCATCTCGGTGGTGTCTATACTGGAACTTATTCAACACTTACACTGTTTATATACTGTCCAAATTATAGGACTGAACAATGCCAGTATTTATTATTGTTAAACACGGCACTGAAGCTCAGTATTGGTGACACAGACGAACGCTGAGCATATAGTAGCCTCGTTAGACCTCACTGTGTATATTGGTCGAGCGGCCATGAGGCGCCTTTGTTATGGGTCGCTTAAACTCCGAACCAGTGAGACTGTCAGCTGGCATTTAAAGGTAAACGTTTACCTCTCTTTTATACTTTAAATCAAAATGTTATAACGTTGTAACTTTATAAATGATGAATATGTATGACACATTAAGTTGTTAATGAATGTCAAATTAAATTTATTACCTAGAGCTGCGTATTTGTGGATGAATGTCAGCTTTGTAAGCGGAGAGTTAATTCTAATTATTTATATAGAAATTGCATGTTTAAATAAACCAGATACACTTTCTGGTGCTGGTTTAATTTATCTGCATTAACAAATTACCTTATTATCATACACTAACAGTGCCGTAATGTAGTCGCTAGCTGACACTAGGGCTGCAGCACCTAGTACAGTGCTACACTGGTCACTTGCAGGCTGCAAGGTGCGGAGGTGACAGATAATCAATAAGTGGGGAAGGAGTCAAGCCTCAGTAAGGACATCCAAAATCCCAGTCATGTCCTCACGTGCCCACAACAGTAAGTCCTCTCATGACGGCCCAAGGTGCGCCCCTGCAGTCACAAAACTACTTAACACAAAATTAGTCACCTGCCACGCTCTTCCTAAAAGATCCAAACGTGAAAAATCATGTTAATCCTGATTCATCACCTCAGTAATACACTTGGCTTCCATAAATATTGATGCAAGGTCCTTAGACCAACATATATACAAAATAGCTAGAGCGCTCAGACCACGAGTGTACTCACGGGCTCACCATAGCCCATGCTACTTGGACCATTATGCTCCAGGTAGCGAGTCTTTAACAACATGTGTGCTGCTTCCACTACCCACAGGCCAGGGGGGGGGGGGGACACCGGTGCCAGCCCCACACAACATAACCACCAATATTTAGTTCAAACAATTAACCCGTACAACTACAAATATAACTCAATAGAACCTCGAGTATACACAGATGTTCACTACAGGAAAATATGGGTCCGGCAGTATAATAATATACATGCCTATATACACAACACCAAGAATATAATAATCTATATAAATAAAAATGGAAATGTTCGTTTGTTCAAAATCGCTAATCTCTGAAAGTTCTTAACCGATTGCTTTGAAATTTTCACACAACGTTCCATTTGTATCAGAGCAGGTTTTTATATACATACTGTATAGATGTCACATCTGTGACGGCAAATAATATGCTTTTTCTGAAAAACTGTGTTTTTCATGTGTGAGAAATCTTCAAAATCTCTTTGCCGATTGCTTTAAAAATTTTGCCACAACGTTGCATTCGAATAGGCGCGTCTTTTTATATACCTACTATATAGATGCCACCCCTGTGACAGGTAAAAACATGCGTTCTTGAATAAAAGCGCCATCTGTTGCACATAATGGCAACATGCACGCTATCCCAAAAAGGTCACGAATTCCATTTCAATGTTTCCGATTGCATTGATAAATTTTATTTTCATAGATTTCGATTTATTTTATTTTTTAGTGAATTATTTTATGAGACATTGTGTTGGAATTGAGCTGTGTTGTTTACCATACCGTTCATTTCGTAAGTATACTTTATTTTTATATTTTTTCATATTTTCATTTAATTTTTTAACTGTTTTTCTTATAGTTCAGTGATGGGAACATCAGATCACTTGATGTTCCCAATTTTTTTATGGGAACATCAGACCATTTGGGAAGGCATTGGACGAGGGAGTGGGGAATGGTGGGGAGGACGAGGGGACGGGGGAGTTTGGGATGGTGGGGACGAGGGGATGGGAGAGTAGAGAATGGTGGGTAGGACAAAGTGACAGGGAAGGTTGCTGTGGCTCAGCTGAGCCACAGCAAGGCGTGGCCGGGTACTGCTAGTATCAAAATATATACACAGACAAATCCAAGCTAATCAGCTTGGCTATATTCTCTCGCAGGCAAGGGGAGGGGGGGGGGATTTATATTGATGGATCTCAAAAAAGATATCCATCAATATATATATATATATATATATATATATATATATAATAATAACACAGTAAAGTACAATAATATAATATGATAGCATACCCCTGAATATTAGAACATGATACAAGATATAGCAACATCAATTAACCAACAGTAGCCTACTTCACTCAACATCCTAATAATTTATACAAATAATTATACATAGTTTACATAATATCACATACTATGACATGTATACGTAGCAGCCTATCCATGAATATAATGACATCGTATAAGGAATAGCAAAAGATCATATATAAATTATATGTAAATTGCCATTAAGTAATGACCACGGCGTATCTAGTGGTCAAAAGGCGCTTTGCGCCCTGGTGAGGCCACTCCAGACCGACAACCGGAGCGCAACTCCATAGTCTCCTGAGACTGATGGATGCCTACTATCTAGTAATAACTGGTATATGGTGGTCATGAGACAACCACAACAGTCAGATGGATCCGTCCAGTCTACACTATATCTAAGATTGGTCTGTATTGATCACCAGATTATTGTGCTATTGATCACCAGATTATTGTACTATTGATCACCAGATTATTACACTATTGATCACCAGATTATTACACTATTGATCACCAGATTATTGTACTATTGATCACCAGATTATTATCTTTTGGTACATATAGATCTAGTAACAAACACCTATACATGTACACATTACACATAATAACGGGCATAACGTTGGGGGGAGGGGCACGTGTCTGCTGTGTGACCGTTGGAAGGGAGGGGGGCGGGGGAGGTGGGGGAAGGGGGGATGGGGGGGGAGGGGGGAAAACCATAAATATCTGATTTTTGATCGCAATAACATGGAATTTTCACTATTGTTATGCCAAAGGCAAAAGACTTTTATACACGTTTTTCGAAATTTTTTTGTTTTTTTCATAATATTTTTCGAACTTCTCGGCCCTTAGCGGTGTGAACAACCTGTTCTCGTCACAGCTAACACCTTTTTGCTGTATACTTTACCTACGGCCAAAAACTGATGTAGAAGAAAATTTGTTAGCGGCTCTTGAAATTTACATAATGTGCCGTTTTCTGTGGGTTCTTTGGTTGGTTAGGTAAAGGCAATTTAGTACAATAGTTTTATGGCGTTGGGAACACTTGCAAGATCGAGCTGGTGTAAAATACTAAAAAATACAATAGTTACCCTATATTACTCTGATAAAGGGAGCACAGCTTGAGAAGCACTTGATGCTGTGGGAGGAATGTCTATTTTATGCAACTACGGGTAAATTACGGATAGCAGAAAATTTTTGTTCATTTTCCCGAGATAAGTGAATAATGATATATATTACTAGAATAAAAATAGTTGTGAAATGTCTGTTTTCAAAGTATTTAACTGTAGCCGTTGGGAGTGACCAAATATTGTTGTGGGGATCTGAATGAGACTCTGGCAAGCTGTTCTCTTCTGAATTGTGGCGATCACTACGGATACTAATTCTGAACTGAAGACTGTTACCTATCGTTCGCTACGGCTCGTGACCCTACAACAGCCAACTTAAAAAAAAGGTCTAGGGTTACTAAAACTGCTGTTCACAAGAGCGGGTCACCAGTGTAACCCCTTAATAAGTAATGAGCACTTTGTTAAAATTTTCCTTTAGGACTGAAAAATTATACATATAACTTATAATATATATATTGAATACAGTATAATATAAAAACACAGATGGTAAAGTTAATTTATACAACAAACAAAAAGTATTGTCATCACACATAATATAATATAATAAAATATGGCACAACATGAATGTTACAGACTTAACTCTACAAAGATGTGATCTCTCCAGCCCCGTATCTGCCACTGACTTACATATCTGCGGGAGTCAAAATCATTGCCTCTGCCCCGCGAGAATTTGCCAAAGTTACAATATTTATTATTTCTTCAATGGAGCAATATATTGTGACAAGAGTAATCTTAAACTAACTTAATGAATGGTCAATACATATTGGTATAACAAAAATAAGGTAATTATTGCTTTACATAGTAATTAAAATACACATACAAAGGGGAATGATGGCATGCTCATCCAGCAATGGACTATCCCACGACAATTTGCCAGATACAGTTCACACAAATATTATTCACCTATGTTACCCACATATGATCACATATAAATCATTAGTTCCCATGGGAAACTGAGTACACAAAGAAATAAAACAATCATTCCCACGATACGTTGGGCCTAACGCCAACAATGTAACATGAAATTATTTTACATAGAACATATAAGTATATCAATATACATACATGTAATTTATACACAATTATAAATGTACATATTAATTTATTTAATTACGTATCTTATAGAGGTACGTAACAAAGACAAAGGTAAACAGATTGCTTAAAACTCTTAATTCCAAAGGTCTGGACTTTACCTTCTGAAAGCTACCAAAGCATGCAAATGTGGGTTTCGCATTTCGAACTGTCAAAACCAACAACCTGGCTATCCAGAAACACACAGAAATCACACTAACGTAATATATATATCAATGAGAAATTCAACCAGGGCTGTGAGGTGGCGCGAACATACGACCTCGGCTGTAGTATAGTATGCGGCTTGTAAGGCCGAGGTCGTAGCTTCGCGCCCACCTCACAGCCCTGGTCGATTGTCTACTTGGAAATCCACTTCGTCCGATCATTAATCAGATGCCTACACCCACATACAGACTCGCTAAGCAACTCAAATCTATGTGTACTATGTGTTTTCTGCCTTAAATCTACAAACGAATTTGTTGACTTATCAGAGGGTTCTCAGGCATCAGGAGCGTCTCTCCACGTGGAGTGGCAGGTCATCAACGTGTCTGAGCATGAGACAGTTGCAGTGATGATGGACAGGGTTTAACTAGATCCAGTTTGTCTTCCCTCTTGACATCCCAAAAGGTACACTTAGTAGGCTACTTAAATCGTGTACTTAAGCAATCCGTCCTCCTAATAGAACGTCGCATTTTGACGTATACTCTACCTAAGGGCAAAAATCGTACTAGAAAATGGTAGCGACTCGCGAAACTGACATTCAGTCCCGTTTTCTGTTATGGGTCCTCTGTTAGGTTAGGATAAGGGCACTTTAGTAAGACAGTTTCTTGACCTTGGAAAATCTTAGGAGGACGGGCTGGCTTAAGAGGCATCCTTCCTGGGTCGTGATGGTCGTATGTACACATAAGTAGATGGTATCACTATGGGTTCCCCACTTGGTACTTACTTCCCTATACTTTCCTACCTGTGTCTACGGGGAGTTGAGGTTTAGTTCTTTAATAATGCTCCGCCTCTCCGAATTCCGACATCACATTACTGGCCCCCTGACATACCTAGTAACAATGGTTATGTCAGGTTTTTACTAATAATATGCTAAATTGATTAAAGAAAGTATATTAAAGTATAGAAAGTAGATTAAAGAAACATTACTAAATTGATTAAAGAAAGTATACCTGGTGACTGCCAGGAAGTAATGGGAAGTTGTTGCGTGACCAAGCAGCCGAGCTACCTAATGTTTCACTGTACAATATTTCCAGTCTAAGAGTTAAATTACGAAGAAAAGTATTTATCAAGGCTGGATATAACAATAAATTATGAGTAAATAAACAACTTGAATCAGAGACAACTGGACGCGTCCTGGACGTACGGCGGGCGGGCGCCACGCCACGCCCAGCTCCTCCTCCGAATAGACAATACGTTTTAATACTAAATATAATAAGTACGATCCTGACTACCGGCTTAGTACATAAATACACTTAATCATACCAAAATATTGTGAATATTAGAGTTTACCTGAAAAGCTGTAGAGAAAACCACGAACTAACCTAACCCTCTTAGTGTAGGAGGACAAGCATTTTATTGCTTCTTAATTACAATTAGTACTTAACTTATAGCTATATTGATATTACAGTTTTATAAAACTAATAAAACAAAACTAAAATTTTTTTAATAAATTTTAAAGTAACTCAAGACATTTTGAAAATTTTGAATAAAATATCTATTATTTAATAAAACTGAAAAAGAAATTCTTTATATTTAAAACTTGTGTATATAGAATCAAACATGAAAACTTCATCCTAAAATTTTGAGTGTCTTGACAGAAAACGAGGAGAATATATTGGGAGGTAAGTGTAACGGTACAATTAAGTGTATTTATGTACTATGCAGACAGTAAGGAATGTACTTATTATATTTAGCATTAAAACGTACTGTCTAATCAGAGGACGCGTTGCCCCGTCAGTGTGCCCGCGGCTCCCCAGACGCGCACGTGTACTGACGTGCTGCAATAACTAACACGTGTATTATCCCCGAGCTTCACGATACAGGAATAACACAGGTTCCGCCTAACTGATGAGCTGTACGAACAGGGAAGTGTTGTTCCGAACAATTGTAATAACTTATAGTATTGGCCAGTAGATATAACTAATTTGTTGTTCAGTTAGGACACGCGAGAACTACCAGGAACGGGTAAGCCTTGTTCCTAGTGCCAAATAATCTCTCTTGAACATACTGTTTATTGTGGTATCCGGCGGCTGCTGGTCAAGAAGAACGGCCGCCGTATTGACCCTCAGTATCATGAGGAGTCTTAAGGCGCCATTATAGTGTCTACTACATGGTTCCTTGTCCACGATTGGTGGATGTCCAAGGCTCCTTAACAGGCCATTACAACTTTACAGCTAAACTCTTATTGTTCAATTACTAACTTATAGATAAAATAACATTAGTAGTGTTGCTACCAACCTCTGGTGGCATAGATTACCAAAGTACAATCCCCCCCCCCCTAAATTGTGTGAAGTAGGTAACAACTAGCAGGAACTTAACTTAAATCTACAGTCCACTTAAATTTACTTGAAAATACAGTCCATTTATTAATCTTTAATTATTTATTTAAATTAAGAAATAAATATATTAAATAACAAAGCAATTCGTGGTAGGATATAGCCAAACACCGCCACAGCTGCTGCACATATAATGTTACAACTGAACTATTCTGGCATTTCAATTCATTGCCGAACCTGGCTTTAAAGTTGAGGATGGAGGCAGGGAATTATTAGGGGGAAACGACTTATACGACTTATAAGTCGTATAAGTCGACCATTACGACTTATAGCACTTGGAAGGGGTCAGGATAAGGATTTGGGATGGGCTGATGGAGGAATGGTGTCCAACCACTTGGACGGTTGAATGCACTTCTTTCAATGCATTCCAATTGTTGAACTCCCGTACAGGGTTCAAGTATTTCCTGACATTCCTTCGGCTCATTGACGCTTTCAGCTGTGTCCTGCTTTCTCGCATACTGAAGCGGCTATCCTTGTCCAACTTATCTATCCTTTCAGTATCTTGTATGTTGTGACCATATCCACTTTCTCCTATCCTCTAGGGTTGTGATGTTTAGTCCCATTTGTCTATTCTCGCAGCTTAACCCTCACAGCACTTACTGCAAAACTTTGTTCTCTTTTACTGTTGGCTTTACGCTTCACAAGGTGTAGCCTCCATGTAGGTACTCAGTATTGCAGTATATATATTTTATTTACTTATTTATATATACCAAGTACTGTTCAGTCATATTGGCTTAGCGCTTTGGCCTGATGATTTGTTATATGTTGATGAGAGTTGTTATATTGTTGTAGAGCCACTAGCACCCTTAGCGTCTCGGGCAGGTCATTAATCCTAATTTTCCCCGGAATACAACCCGCCAAATCGTTTAACAACCAAGGTACCTATTCACTGCTGAGTGAACAGAGGCTACAGTTAAGGAGGGATAGATGGATGGATAGATGAATAGGTAGATAGGTGAATGGTTAGATGTATGAATAGATCCACAGAGAGTAATCACACTATCGTGATGTGTCATGGGGGGGGGGGACGTTCCTGGATGACAGAGCCAGAGTGCATGGGGGGGGGTGGTTGTGTGACACTCCTGGTCCAGCTTCAGTGGAAGCCTCAGGAAACCCTCGTGGTGTGGGATATTTGGGCTTGACTCAATTTATTTAATTATTAAATTAATGAAATCAATTACGAAGGACAACCCACTTTTAAGAAAAGAGGGAAACTAATAAAAAGTGATCATTAGAAACACAAGGAAGAACCAGTGTCTATGGCTAAATATTAGGAAGCATAATCACTTAAATAATTAATGGGCTGTATGGTTAATTAACTAAAGTCAGAGCCTCAAACACCTACATTGGGGGGGTATTGCTAGAACTTCATATACGTCTAGGAACTAGTGTGGTTCGTACACCAGTTCATTGTTTGATAAATAATATTGTGACTAAAATATTAAAGAATCAATAGGCGATTACCAATAGAAATTATAAAGATTATTAACATTAGAAAGCAATCATCTAAATAAACACATATTATCTCCAGTGTACATGACGAGTATTCAACTTGATAGAATCATGAACAAATAGCAAAAATTGGAGTAATTAAATGTGTACAAAAAGTCTTAGCTTTAAGACGATTTCTATGACATCATTCATGCCTTGTTCTCGTGATCTCAGGAATTCCACGTAGAAGCCCTTAGAGGTGAATAACACGAATGTAGGTAACAGCTCGTTGACTCCTCACATACGAGCTGTAATTTAAGGGATATTACGTAGCATTGAACTAGGCTACTTAAATCTCAATATTCATGAAATATAAAATAAAAATTAGTGTGGTACTAACGTTGGATTTTTTGTAGTCGTTCGATATAACGACAGGCTGCCCACGACATATACAATCTCTGATGATGCATCAAAAAAGAACTATATACTTATCGAAAGGTGCAAATTATGCTGAAACCTGCCGGTATCGCGTCTCAGTCTCAAACTTCCACAATGTCGTACACGTGGTTGATAGCTTGGCTTGAATATCGACGCGTTATTAGTTGACCGAGCACTGCAGATCACGTAGAACAATAATAACTCATTCTGTGTTGAGTACCAGTGTAATTCTTGCTGATAATCTCAACGTCACGTGTCTCAGACTCTGACGCCACGACCTTGTTGCTCAATTCCGCAACACGAGTACACCACACACACACACACAATGGCGTCTCTCCTCCTTCTCCAACCCGCGTCCCCGCATTCACCACAGAAATTATTTATCATGAATAATATTATTTCGCGCAATTGTGGCTGAAAGACTTTAATAATGACTGGGTTGTAATTCTAGGGATTTAAATATTATTACTTTCTCGTCTTATGGTAGTAAACAAGAAATGGAGAAGATTTTAGTTTTCTCCATGGCATTCACGTGTGACGGTAAATTTCTTACTTGATAACAATTGTAACTAAAAACTCTCGATTTAGAATTATCTGGGAGTTATGTTATCCATAAATAATTATCACACGGAATACTGATGATTTTAGAGAATCACATTCAATTCTCTAACACACTGGATATAAATGTGTTTAACTAGATATAATCTGACGCAATACTGGTGCTTGGTTTCGTAAGAATTCCAGTATCCATATGTAGATATAATAGTTAGTGAACATTACTGTTAGTAAGTTTTAGTAACTACTGTAATTAGTATATTTTAATACTGATTTATTATAATACAATAGTATTGTATTAGTGTTGGAAATTTCCAACACGTGTGTTCAGTAGAACTCCAGGTTGCCATCCTTATACCATGTGGTGGTCTAGCCGTCTAGAGCGTGTGCCTGGGAACCCCCACCGCATAGGTTCGAACCCTCATCACGACTCCTACGGATTTTCTCAATAAATAGATTGATGGATATAGGGATGGATGATGGGTAGATATATGAATATATGTATAGATAGATGGATAAATAAATAGATAATTATATGGACGGTTTGATAGTTGGATAGATCGAGAAATAGATGGATAGATAGACAGATAAACGGAAAGATGGGAGACAAACAGGCCCGGGGACATATATATATATATATATATATATATATATATATATATATATATATATATATATATATATATATGTATATATTATATATATATATTATATATATATATATATTATATATATATATATATTATATATATATATATATTATATATATATATATATTATATATATATATATATATATATATATATATATATATATATATATATATATATATATATATATATATATATATATATATATATATATATATATATATATATATATATATATATATATATGGAATTTGTCAGAGGTAGAACTGCAAGAAAAACGGAGGAAAGGGTCCTGAAAGATATTGTTAATAGAAACGTTATCCCTACAGACAACAATCAGAAGATACAACTGACGATTTACTATAAAACCAAAAAAACGGCCAGCCTACTCATGAAAAACTCTCCAGACACAAAGCAGAACGCTTTAAAAGAGACCAACGTCGTCTATGCCTTCAAATGCCCTCTTGGGGACTGTAAGCCTAAAAAAACTCAGTATATAGGCAAGACAACAACATCTCTTTCCAGGCGATTAACGATGCATAAGCAACAGGGCTCCATTAAGGAACATATAATCTCATCCCACAACCAAACCATCACCAGAGAAATGTTATCAAACACACATCGATAGATACAGCGATAGCAGGCGGCTTGACATCTGCGAGGCACTACACATCAAGAAGTCAACACCAGCAATCAACAGCCAATTAATGCACAACTATATTCTACCCACTTCAAGACTCCGCTCCAATATAGGAGCATCAAGAAATATGGGCCAATAGGCCCTCTGCAATTACTTCCATTCTTACCTTCAATACCCATTGTTTCGTGTTCTATCCTGTGTTGAAAGTTTTGTTCACCTCTTCCAAAACTGTTGTAACATATCACCTCACCCAAAATGCAGGTATAAAATGAAAAATGAGAGCTGTTTAAATCACAGCATAAGTAAGAACTCTGTTTAGTGTTTGCAGGTAATAGTTGTGTGTGTGTAAACTAAAAGTCTTTGAAAATGTAATAAGTTATTACGAAACGCGTTCAAGTGTCGCATCAGACTAGAAATAAAAAAGAATTTTGGAGAATTGATTTTTCAATTACCATCAACAGTGAAAAGAAACATATGAAAGATCGAGAAAATTCGTGTTAGAATTATTAATCTTACTTTTTCGGTCATATTTAATAATATATGTCTACAGGAAAGACTGCTACCAAAATATACTAATATATATATATATATATATATATATATATATATATATATATATATATATATTGTGATGGAAAAAAGAAGTGTAGGTGTTCGGCAAATGCCTATTACTTTAAAAAAAAAAGATGACTGCGTAGCTGTTGTATACTGTGGCAAAGTTAGGCAAAACAAGCAAAACAAATTGTATGAACAATGAAACTTTAATTAAATTGAAAACAAATTATGAATAAGACAATTCCTTGGCTATGTACAGTGCAAACTAACAAGGTTATAAAATAAAAAAATAACATAAAATAAAATAGTGGTGACGTTACTCTAAAATGGATAAAGACAAAAATGAAATTAACAGGTGCTGAGTATAAAGCGCTGGCTGAGAACATCCACTAATAGACAGAGCGTATATCAGATGGTTGTTTCAGCTTTTGAGCACAGGATATTCTAACTCCAATGGCTGGTGCAGGCCCAGACATCGGCTAGGTAGATGGCGCTGAGGTGCAGAGGTGCAGACGTCGATTCACCAATCAGAAGCGGGCAGGCTGGAAATGGTAGTTTGGTGATCGGCGACGATGGAGGGGGGAGGTGGAGAGAAAGTGTGATATACGTATGCACATGGCAAACCGTATTTGACTAAATATGTACTACACTTGCTTGTAGTATCTAGATGTTGTAGATGTACTGAAGTAACACGATGATAGGAAAGAGCAGGCCAAATCTCTCTTGAAGGAGATTATCGTAACAGCTCTCCCCCGAAGCCTCTCTTACGGGTTAAGTTACTTCGGTGGATGGTGTAGAGGTACGAGTAGCTGTCTCTACCTCGTAGACTCTGGAGAGGGCGTTGGCTATGATGTTCTCCGAACCTTTGATGTAGAAGATCTTCAGATTAAAATTCTGCAAGTACAGTGCCCAGCGTAGAAGACGTTGATTGCTGAATTGGGCCTGTTGTAGGAACCGCAGGGGATTGTGGTCCGAGTAGATGGTAATAGACTGATTCCCCTGTAGGTAAGGCTCGAAATGTTGCAGATTCAGGACGATGGAGAGGAGTTCCTTTTCGATAGTGCTGTAGTTCTTCTGGTGAGGCTTCAACTTGTAGCTGTAGTAGCTGAGAGAAAGAACCTCCTCGCCTCGTTGTTGCATCAGGACGCCCCCGATGCCGGTACCACTGGCGTCGACATTGATGATGAAGGGCTTCGTGATATCTGGAGAGGCGAGAATGGGATCAGAACATAGTGGAGGAGCATTATTATAGTCCTATAAATTTGTAGGAAGATCATTAAGGATTTCCGAGTTGGAAGGCACTGACTCAGAGTCAGTGCTTTCTGGAGGAGAAGCAGGGAAGGTCTCGCTGTGGAGGTATGGATCTTTGAAAGTAGAGAGTGATATTAGCACACTGGGGGGAATACTTTTATACTCCTTCAGAAGATTGACGTGGCACAACTGGGTCCTTCGCCGCCTATCTAGAGTCTCAAGAACGTAGTTGTGGTTGTTTCTGCACTCCTTGATGCGGTAAGGTCCTGAAAACTTATTTTGCAATGGAGAACCTGGGATAGGAAAATATGCCAACACGAAGTCTCCTGGTTTAAATTTCCTGATTTTGCTGCGTTGGTCAAAATGAGTCTTCATCCTCTCTTGAGCTTTCAATAGATTGTCATTAGCAAATTTACGTACTCTCTCTAGAATGTGTTTTAAGTTTTGAAGAAACTGGGACACATTCTGAGGGTCACTGAAGGTGGCATTACGTAGAGAGTCTTTAAAAGCTTTGAGAGGAGTACGGCACTTACGTCTGTAGAGCATCTCATAAGGAGATACTCCTAGAGACTCATTTGGGAGACTTTTGAAAATACACATGATGATGTCAAGTTGTTTATCCCAGTCTTTCGTGGTTTCATTGCAAAATTTCTTTAGGAGTGATTTAATCGTTTGGTGACTACGTTCAAGAGAACCCTGTGAAGCAGGATGATAGGGGCTGGACAATACCTGTGTGATGTTGAACTATTCCAGTGTCTCCTTGAAGAGATCACTGGTGAAGTTGGTGCCACAGTCACTTTGAACCTCCCGTGGAAATCCGTATTGGGTAAAGATCTTCAATAGTTGTTTTACCACCATAACAGCCGTAATGTTCTTTACAGGAACTGCTATGGGGAATCTGGTGGTTGGACACAGGATAGTTAGTATATAAGCGTTGCCAGAACTGGTCCGGGGTAAAGGACCAACACAGTCTATGATGAGTCTGTGGAAAGGTTCCGCAGGCACCAGGATGGGAATTAAAGGAGCCTTGGGAATCGGGATGTTAGGTTTACCTGCCATCTGACATATATGACACTGTTGCACGTAACTTTTGACGTCTTTAACCATACCTGGCCAGTAGTAGTCTTGTCTGATTCCGTGATAGGTTTTGTTAAAACCATAGTGAGAAAGTGCTCCGTGGGCAAGGTGTAGAATATCGGGCCGTAGGCTGGTGGGAACCACTAGTTGTTCGACATTTGCCCAATCGTCGTCCTCCTTCAGCTTACTGGGTCTTTACCTGCGGTAGAGCAACTGATTCTCTAGGAAGAACCCAGGGATACTGTCAGGTTGAGTCTCAGCCTGGAAGAATAATGGTGTTAATGAAGGATCCACCCTCTGTAACTTACGGAACTCCAACATAGTAAGATTCGGTGGTAGGTTCTGATGGTCTTGAGGGACAGCGGTTGCTGTAGAGTCAGCTGGTTGCGGGCGTGCAGCTTGTGCACGGGTGGTCACCAAAACCGGAGGAGAAACTTCATCACTTTCTTGAACCTCTGCTGGAACATACTTTAAGATGGGGTTGTCCACTACAGAGTCACATACCTGGGGTTTGTCCATGATGATCAGGTTGGAAGGTTGCAGATCTTCGGCCAAGTCATTGCCCAGGAGAAGTTGCACTCCAGACATGGGAAAAGGCTTTTCCCTGATGGCGACTTGGACTTCACAGGTCACGAAAGGACAATCCAGGTGGACTCTGGCGAGTGGATACGGAGTGGTAGCTGCGAGGTCAGTGATAAGGACGGTTTCCCTGGAGTAGGTGATGTTAGGCATAGCCGATTTCAATATTATTGATTGAAGAGCCGCTGTGTCTCTCAAGATCTTCAATTTGAAACGTCCCTCCGAATCTGTACTGTTGGCAGAGACAGTTCCAGGATACAGGTGTTTGCTGAAGAGAGAAAGATCATTAACAGGAACACCAACATTCATCACAGGCTTACCGGACTTAGGAGGAGTCGGTTTGGGTTTAGGAGTTTCACTATAGCCTTTGTATTGAGCTTTTCTACATTTATCTATGGTATGTCCATAGAGCTTGCAATACTTACAATACAATTGGGAGCTCGCTTGATCGGTACTCACTTTGTCATAACTATACCAAGACTTCTTACAGGAAGGTGGGTCTGGTGTTAGCCGGTGTATGAGGCTGTAGGTATCAGCCGACTTCGCACATCTGATGTAGTCGGTTTCTTCTTTGTCTGCTAAATATAAACGGATGGAAGGGGAAACACGTATAAAGAATTCCTCAACTAGAATGAGGTTGACGAGTTCTGAAAATGTAGAGACATGTGCTGCTTCCAGCCATTTCATGAAATATCTTTTTTTTGTATTGGCAAATTTCTAAATAGGTGGTGGTACTTGCCTTTAGATAATCACGGAATTTTCGTCTGTAGCTTTCGGTGGAGAGAAGGTAGGCGTCTAAAACTGCTTGCTTCAGGGTCTGGTAGTCATTCTCAGACGCTAAGGTACTGAGAGTAACTGCAGCTCTACCTGTGAGATGCACTCTGAGAAGGATAGAACCATTGATCTTCAGGCCAGCTAAGTTTTTTAGCTATCGTCTCAAAGGTGGTAAAAAACACGTCTATCTCTGTCTCAACGAATGGTGGCATTAACTTACTTGCATTGAAGACATTGAAGCTTACTGAGAGACTAGCTGTAGCTTGTTGGCCCTGATTGTGGTGTGTAGTTTCCAAGTTGAGTTCTTGTTGACGACATGCTAGTGCCATATCCGCTTCTTATCGTGCTCACGTTGCATCTCCAGGTGACGTTCTCTTGCTTCAAGCTGTACTCGCTCACGCTCTCGGTGTCGGGCAGCCTCACATTCCTGTTCTTCTTTCTTTAGGGCAGCCTCTTCTTTCTTTATCTGGAGAGCTTCTTTTTGTTGTTCCCGCTCTATGTTTGCTAGTTCGAGCTTTAACTTCATGGCTGCCAGAGCATGTTTATCTGCAATAGAATAGTTTTTGTGAGCATCAGAGTCTATAATTCCTTCATCTAAGAAGTGATCCAAGATAATATTATGCAAGTCATTTTTGTTGGCTCCAGGGGAAGCATCTAATTGATACTCGTGTGCAAGAGTTTGTAATTCGGTCCTTCTGGCACGAATTAAGTTCCCTACTTCACTTGCGGGGTCACTACGAAATGCTGAAAGACGAAACATTTTGAAATAGCAAATAAATGTACAACGAATACTTGTGATATGGTAAGTGTCAGTAACAGGATGACGTGGCAACTGGTAACTATCCTGTGGAAATTTAATCGTTAACAATTAACGTTAATATTAGTAGGGTAAATGATTAGTCAATCAAAATCGCAGGAAATCTTGTACCCGGTACTCAATGTAAGAGAATAAGGGCAAGAGAATCCTACTAAATAAATGAAACCGATAGTTTCTAAAACAAATGAAACTGTTAATTGTTTCAAAAGTGAAAAGGTAGTCCAAGAATGTAGGGATACCTTGCCGGGTCTCTATAGGACAGAAGCAAGGGGTTTCCTACTTAATTATATGATACTTACAGAATTAGCGTTCCTTGTGCTCTGAAAAAAGAAATCTAATTCCCTACCTGAGTAAATATCATCATCTCTGACCGACGTATAGGGGTGCGAGTGTCAACTGGTGACGAGAACTGCTGTTGAGGTCCCAACTCAACAGCGTAGTCCGTGCTAGAGGAACTATGGCCCTCTGTATCCTCCTGTGGTCGGATTGCAGAAGATAGGGTGCTTTGACCCAGAGACAAACCCAAGTACCAGGGCACCAAAATGTTGATCTGTCTGAATGAGAAATATCCTAGGGACAAAAAAGGTGGAATACACGAGTAATAACACTGAGGGAGAGATGACCCATTAAGAGAATGACTGAGGCCTCCAGTCACCACGTAATCTACAGTTATCCAACACTCACAATATGTTACCCTCGGAATGCACAAAATACACAGCACCATATAAATATTAAAAGTAATGAAAATATCGAAAAGCAACTGTATCAAAGCCAAATACACTTACCACAAACTGATGTTCTGGTACTAGTACCTGAGTGAGACTCCTAGGACAGGCCCCTATTAAATGTGATGGAAAAAAGAAGTGTAGGAGTTCGGCAGTCCTCCCAATGGCTGGTGTCAATGCCTATCACATTTAAAAAAAAAAAGATGACTGCGTAGCTGTTGTGTCCTGTGGCAAAGTAAGGCAAAACAAGCAAAACAAATAAACTTGAAACTTGAACAATGAAACTTTAATTAAATTGAAAACAAATTATCAATAAGACAATTCCTTGGCTATGTACAGTGCAAACTAACAAGATTATAAAATAAAAAAATAAAAAAATAAAATAGTGGTGACGTTACTCTAAAATGGATAAAGACAAAAATGAAATTAACAGTTGCTGAGTATAAAGCGCCGGCTGAGAACATCCACTAATAGACAGAGCGCATATCAGATGGTTGTTTCAGCTTTTGAGCACAGGATATTTTAACTCCAATGGCTGGTGCAGGCCCAGACATCGGCTAGGTAGATGGCGCTGAGGTGCAGTGGTGCAGACGTCGATTCACCAATCAGAAGCGGGCAGGCTGGAAATGGTAGTTTGGCGATCGGCGACGATGGAGGGGGGAATTGGAGAGCGAGTGTGATATACGTATGCACATGGCAAAACGTATTTTACTCAATATGTACCACACTTGCTTGTAGTATCTAGATGTTGTAGATGTACTGAAGTAACATGACGATAGGAAAGAGCAGGCCAAATCTCTCTTGAAGGAGATTATCATAACAATATATATATATATATATATATATATATATATATATATATATATATATATATATATATATATATATATATATATATATATATGTCGTACCTAGTAGCCAGAACGCACTTCCCTGCCTACTATGCAAGGCCCGATTTGCCTAATAAGCCAAGTTTTCATGAATTAATGTTTTTTCGACGACCTAACCTACCTAACCTAACCTAACCTAACTTTCTCGGCTACCTAACCTAACCTAACCTATAAAGACAGGTTAGGTTAGGTTAGGTAGGGTTGGTTAGGTTTGGTCATATATCTACGTTAATTTTAACTCCAATAAAAAAAAATTAACCTCATACATAATGAAATGGGTAGCTTTATCATTTCATAAGAAAAAAATTAGAGAAAATATATTAATTCAGGAAAACTAGGCTTATTAGGCAAATCGGGCATTGCATAGTAGGCTGAGAAGTGCGTTCTGGCTACTAGGTACGACATATATATATATATATATATATATATATATATATATATATATGTCGTACCTAGTAGCCAGAACGCACTTCTCAGCTTACTATGCATGGCCCGATTTGCCTAATAAGCCAAGTTTTCCTGAATTAATATAGTTTCTCTAATTGTTTTCTTATGAAATGATAAAGCTACTCATTTCATTATGTATGAGGTCAATTTTTTTTTATTGGAGTTAAAATTAACGTAGATATATGACCGAACCTAACCAACCCTACCTAACCTAACCTAACCTATCTTTATAGGTTAGGTTAGGTTAGGTAGCCAAAAAAGTTAGGTTAGGTTTGGTTAGGTAGGTTAGGTAGTCGAAAACACATTAATTCATGAAAACTTGGCTTATTAGGCAAATCAGGCCTTGCATATTAGGCTGAGAAGTGCGTTCTGGCTACTAGGTACGACATATATATATATATATATATATATATATATATATATATATATATATATATATATATGTCGTACCTAGTAGCCAGAACGCACTTCTCAGCCAACTATGCAAGGGGCGATTTGCCTAATAAGCCAAGTTTTCATGAATTAATATATTTTCTCTAATTTTTTTCTTATAAAATGATAAAGCTACCCATTTCATTATATATGAGGTCAATTTTTTTTTATTGGAGTTTAAATTAACGTAGATATATGACCGAACCTAACCAACCCTACCTAACCTAACCTAACCTATCTTTGTAGGTTAGGTTTGGTTAGGTAGCCAAAAAAGTTAGATTAGGTTAGGTAGGTTAGGTAGTCGAAAAAACATTAATTCATGAAAATTTGGCTTATTAGGCAAATCGGGCCTTGCATAGTAGGCTGAGAAGTGCGTTCTGGCTATTAGGTACGACATATATATATATATATATATATATATATATATATATATATATATATATATATATATATATATATATATATATATATATATATATATATATATATATGTATATGTCGTACCTAGTAGCCAGAACTCACTTCTCAGCCTACTATGCAAGGCCCGATTTGCCTAATAAGCCAAGTTTTCATGAATTAATTGTTTTTCGACTACCTAACCTACCTAACCTAACCTAACCTAACTTTTTCTGCCACCTAAC
The DNA here is from genome assembly GCF_040958095.1 of Procambarus clarkii. Classification (NCBI taxonomy): domain Eukaryota; kingdom Metazoa; phylum Arthropoda; class Malacostraca; order Decapoda; family Cambaridae; genus Procambarus; species Procambarus clarkii. Next base: position 45,429,873 of record NC_091175.1, read on the forward strand.
CTAACCTAACCTATTAAGATAGGTTAGGTTAGGTTAGGTAGGGTTGGTTAGGTTCGGTCATATATCTACGTTAATTTTAGCTCCAATAAAAAAAATTGACCTCATACATAATGAAAAGGGTAGCTTTATCATTTCATAAGAAAAAAATTAGAGAAAATATATTAATTCATGAAAACTTGGCTTATTAGGCAAATCGGCCCTTGCATAGTAGGCTGAAAAGTGCGTTCTGGCTACTAGGTACGACATATATATATATATATATATATATATATATATATATATATATATATATATATATATATATATATATATACATATATATATATATATATATATATATGTCGTACCTAGTAGCCAGAACGCACTTCCCTGCCTACTATGCAAGGCCCGATTTGCCTAATAAGCCAAGTTTTCATGAATTAATGTTTTTTCGACGACCTAACCTACCTAACCTAACCTAACCTAACTTTCTCGGCTACCTAACCTAACCTAACCTATAAAGACAGGTTAGGTTAGGTTAGGTAGGGTTGGTTAGGTTTGGTCATATATCTACGTTAATTTTAACTCCAATAAAAAAAAATTAACCTCATACATAATGAAATGGGTAGCTTTATCATTTCATAAGAAAAAAATTAGAGAAAATATATTAATTCAGGAAAACTAGGCTTATTAGGCAAATCGGGCATTGCATAGTAGGCTGAGAAGTGCGTTCTGGCTACTAGGTACGACATATATATATATATATATATATATATATATATATATATATATATATATATATATATATATATATATATATATATATGTCGTACCTAGTAGCCAGAACGCACTTCTCAGCCAACTATGCAAGGGGCGATTTGCCTAATAAGCCAAGTTTTCATGAATTAATATATTTTCTCTAATTTTTTTCTTATAAAATGATAAAGCTACCCATTTCATTATATATGAGGTCAATTTTTTTTTATTGGAGTTTAAATTAACGTAGATATATGACCGAACCTAACCAACCCTACCTAACCTAACCTAACCTATCTTTGTAGGTTAGGTTTGGTTAGGTAGCCAAAAAAGTTAGATTAGGTTAGGTAGGTTAGGTAGTCGAAAAAACATTAATTCATGAAAATTTGGCTTATTAGGCAAATCGGGCCTTGCATAGTAGGCTGAGAAGTGCGTTCTGGCTATTAGGTACGACATATATATATATATATATGTATATGTCGTACCTAGTAGCCAGAACTCACTTCTCAGCCTACTATGCAAGGCCCGATTTGCCTAATAAGCCAAGTTTTCATGAATTAATTGTTTTTCGACTACCTAACCTACCTAACCTAACCTAACCTAACTTTTTCTGCCACCTAACCTAACCTAACCTATTAAGATAGGTTAGGTTAGGTTAGGTAGGGTTGGTTAGGTTCGGTCATATATCTACGTTAATTTTAGCTCCAATAAAAAAAATTGACCTCATACATAATGAAAAGGGTAGCTTTATCATTTCATAAGAAAAAAATTAGAGAAAATATATTAATTCATGAAAACTTGGCTTATTAGGCAAATCGGCCCTTGCATAGTAGGCTGAAAAGTGCGTTCTGGCTACTAGGTACGACATATATATATATATATATATATATATATGTCGTACCTAGTAGCCAGAACTCACTTCTCAGCCTACTATTCAAGGCCCGATTTGCCTAATAAGCCAAGTTTTCCTGAATTAATATATTTACTATAATTTTTTTCTTATGAAATGATAAAGCAACACTTTTCTCTATGTATGAGGTCAATTTTTTTTATTGGAGTTAAAATTAACGTAGATATATGACCGAACCTAACCAACCCTACCTAACCTAACCTAACCTATATTTATAGGTAAGGTTAGGTTAGGTAGCCAAAAAAAGCTAGGTTAGGTTAGGTTAGGTAGGTTAGGTAGACGAAAAAATATTAATTCATGAAAACTTGGCTTATTAGGCAAATCGGGCCTTGAATAGTAGGCTGAGAAGTGCGTTCTGGCTATTAGGTACGACATATATATATATATATATATATATATATATATATATATATATATATATAAATATGTATATATATATATGTATATATATATATATATATATATATGTATACATACATATTCATATATGTATATATATATATATGTCGTACCTAGTAGCCAGAACGCACTTCTCAGCCTACTATGCATGGCCCGATTTGCCTAATAAGCCAAGTTTTCATGAATTAATTGTTTTTCGACTACCTAACCTACCTAACCTAACCTAACCTATCTTTTTCTGCTACCTAACCTAACCTAACCTATATAGATAGGTTAGGTTAGGTTAGGGAGGGTTGGTTAGGTTTGGTCATATATCTACGTTAATTTTAACTCTAATAAATAAAATTGATCTCATATATAATGAAATGGGTAGCTTTATCATTTCATAAGAAAAAAATTAGAGAAAATATATTAATTCAGGAAAACTTGGCTTATTAGGCAAATCAGGCCTTGCATAGTAGGCTGAGAAGTGCGTTCTGGCTACTAGGTACGACATATACATATTTATATATATATAAATATGTCTATATATATATATATATATATATATATATATAGTCTATATATATATATATATATATATATATATATTTATATATATATTTTATATATATAAATATATATATATAAATATGTTATTCAGTCTCCGTGGTGTAGTGGTAAGACACTCGCCTGGCGTTCCGCGAGCGCTATGTCATGGGTTCGTATCCTGGCCGGGGAGGATTTACTGGGCGCAATTCCTTAACTGTAGCCTCTGTTTAACGCAACAGTAAAATGTGTACTTGGATGAAAAAACGATTCTTCGCGGCAGGGGATCGTATTCCAGGGACCATAGGATTAAGGACTTGCCCGAAACGCTACGCGTACTAGTGGCTGTACAAGAATGTAACAACTCTTGTATATATCTCAAAAAAAAATATATATATATATATATATATATATATATATATATATATATATATATATATATATATATATATATATATATATATATATGCGGAAAATCCACAGAGAGATATGAAATGAGGTGAACGTTTCGGCTTGTTAAAGCCTTTGTCAACACCAGACTGACTAAGGAGAAGGGAGAAGGGGGGAGGATATATAGGCCAACACCTGACCAACCCATCCCTAGGGAAAGAATTAACCAAAAACAGGTATAGCTTAGCTTAGAATGGTCAAAGAGGATTTAAGCGGTCAGAGAAAATATCCTGACCGCTTAAATCCTCTGACCGCTTAAATCCTCTTTGACCATTCTATGCTGAGCTATACCTGTTTTTGGTTAATTCTTTCCCTAGGGATGGGTTGGTCAGGTGTCGGCCTATATATCCTCCCCCCTTCTCCCTTCTCCTTAGTCAGTCTGGTGTTGACAAAGGCTTTAACAAGCCAAAACGTTCACCTCATTTCATATTTCTCTGTGGATTTTCTGCATAAAATGATCAGTGTTTTGTGATCGTCAATTGCATATATATATATATATATATATATATATATATATATATATATATATATATATATATATATATATATATATATATATACATATATATATATATATATATATATATATATATATATATATACATATATATATATATATATATATATATATATATATATATATATATATACATATATATATATATATATATATATATATATATATATATATATATATATATATATATATATATGTCGTACCTAGTAGCCAGAACGCACTCCTCAGCCTACTGTGTAAGGCCCGATTTGCCTAATAAGCCAAGTTTTCATGAATTAGTTGTTTTTCGACTACCTAACCTAACTTAACTTTTTGGTTACCTAACCTAACCTAACTTATAAAGATAGGTTAGGTTAGGTTAGGTAGGGTTGGTTAGGTTCGGTCATATATCTACGTTAATTTTAACTCCAATAAAAAAAATTAACCTCATACATAATGAAATGGGTAGCTATATCATTTCATAGGAAAAAAAATTAGAGAAAATATATTAATTCAGGAAAACTTGGCTTATTATTCAAATCGGGCCTTGCATAGTTGGCTGAGAAGTGCGTTCTGGCTACTAGGTACGACATATATATATATATATATATATATATATATATATATATATATATATATATATATATATATATATATATATATATATATATATATATATATAGAAGGCCTATTGGCCAATATTTTCTCTTGCTGCTTCAGTGTAGGTTTGGGGTCTTGAATTGGGCAGAATATAGTTATGTGTTAGTTGGCTTTCGATTGCTGGTGTTGACTTTTTGATGTGCAGTGCCTTGCTGATGTCAAGTCTCCTGCTATCACCGTATCTATCAATGATTTTTGTGTTGCTTGTTAAGATTTCTCTGGTGATGGTCTGGCTGTGAGAGGAAATTACATGTTCCTAGATGGAACCCTGTTGTTTGTGCATTGTTAATCACCTAGAAAGAAACGTGTTTTGTCTTGCCTATATACTGAGATCTTTGGGGCTGATAGTCTCCAAGCGGGTATATGAGAGCATAGATGACGTTGGTTTCTTTCAAGGCATTCTGTTTGGTGTCTGGATAGTTTTTCATAAGTAGGTTGGCCGTTTTCTTGTTTTCTAGTAAATTGTCATATGTATCTTCTGATTTTTGTCTGTAGGGATAACGTTCCTATTAATAATATCTTTCAGGACACTTTCCTCCATTTTATGAGCCGTCGAAAAGAAGTTCCTGTAAAACAGTCTAATAGGGGGTACAAGTGTTGTTACGGCCCTCTCGGGTCGCAACCGGGTTCTTTCTCTGATGTTGTTAGAGGTAGAGTATCCGGCCCCAAGCTAGTAGTGGCTTTCAAGGGATGTGATCCATAACGCAAAAAAAATATAAGGGGAAGGGAAATAAAGTAAAAAACTAAATAATATAATTACCACCATCACCATAAATAATATATAAAAGGTTACACAGGGGGGGTTAGACACTATAATACACAACGTAGTCTTCCTCTGAAGACTCTGGACGTTCACGGTGCTCACGATGCTAAGCTCTTGCTGCTCTTGTGGCCTCACTATGAATCCTTCGATCCTCTTGAGTCTACCCTGGCCATGGGCCAGCCAAATCACAGTTCCACTGGGGGCACCGTCGTGGAGGCCATCAACCACAAGTCCAGCCGGTAGCTGGCAGGTTCCAATCAGCAACGCTGGTTAGGCCACTCCACGATCGATACTAAGGTCGCGAACCCTAGTCAGGAGCCTCGTGTGATCCCACAGACCACTCTCCTTGCCACAACACCCTGGTGGTTAAGCGTCTCCACCAGTCAGTCCCGGGTATGACAATCTCTCAACTGCCACTTCACAGGCAGGCTAACACCACAGTGTTCATCCGGGGGGCGACTCACAGCTGCTGCAGCAAACACTTGGAGACGAGATGACTGCCTTGGGTAGACTGATCCAACTTCCATTACAGCAGTCCCAGGTCGACTCTGTAATCAGACACGTCATCAGTAACAGGGACACACTAGGACACCTTACTTACCGGCTCAGACCCAAACGCCCACCTATCCACTCCATAGATGGCGTTGCTGTCTGAGTGCCACCTCACCAGATGTCAGCAGCGGCTGTGTTATGAGCTGACCAGGACGGGAAACTAGCCCTTGTGGCTGGTATTTCCTGTCATCACTTGATGGCGCCGTCCATTTGGAGGGGGTTTCGGGAGCTGACCCACAGATGGCGTGGTCGTCACTGCTCCGTGCTCAGACGTTGGGCTCGGGTCCGTAACACCTCCCCACCAAAAAGAATTTGGTTTGGGTCTCTATAAAAGAAAACACAAACCAAATTAGTACGTGGATACAACTCCACACGGACTCACGTACACTACGAACTGGAACGGCGAGGCTGTCTCGTCCACAGAACTGTCCCACTGGGCAACTCTGGCATGAAGGAAACTTGTAGATCGAAGGTAATGACTTGCCTGTTGCAACTTCCCACATCTCCACTGCGATGTCAAGCAGGGGCATATTCTCACATCTCTCGAGTAAGGATTGGTGTAGACACGATCTGGGGTGAATCGACACTGCCCTGTGTCATGACACCGATGATGGCTGGTTACAAACGGCATTTCTGGTACCGGTCCGGTAGTCCTTCAGGGAGACGGGAACCTGGAATACAGGGGTCTGATAATTTAGAGTGACAGCGACAGTGGGTAAGTCAATACTTACTGCATACTCACCTACTAGGCCCACACCTAGTTCCAACAGAGCTGCTTGTACACCGAAGATGGCATTCGCTCTGCCACCGTCAGGTCGACCAACGTTCCGTATAACGCTGCATTTAGGCTCAGCAATCACACGGGGGGTGTCAACCTGTCGGGAACAGACACTCATATTATCATCTCTCGTACCTCCTGTATCTATCATCACCTTCCAGGTCCCTCCTTTGACTGCAACACTCGCAGTGCAAATCTCCAATCCCTGGGATCTCTTCACGATGTTCATGGGAGCCATCATCCGTCGGGTCGTCCACTGGTCCTTACTGAGAGCACACACGAGAATAAAACAAAATACCGCTAAGAAACATTTGGTTAAGTCAGGGATAAGTTTCACGAGCCTGAAATGTCCATAGCCAGCTATATCCATTAGCCTGGTTTGGACCGAAGAGGGCTCTAGAACTTTCACACATACCTCACATACCTCCAACGTCTGGGGAATCTCTGGCTGGTTCAATGAACGCTGTACCTTGCCATACCGCAAGTACACATCCGCCTTCGCTCCAGACTCTGGTATCCGTGGGTACTTGCAAACGAGGCCTCTCTTCTCGCTCAGTCGCTTCCGCCATCATAACCTCATGCTTCTTGTCGGGAAACGATTCGGGAGACTCTGCTAGAAAACCGTAGACTCTGTCGTCAATCTGTAGGCGAGAGGAAGGATTAAACATTTTATTTAGTTCCGGGTCTGTCTGTACCTGGACATTACCACTGCCTGCCGTTACCTCAGACCTTGTTGTTCCGGCTGACTCGTCCACAATCTTGGGATGATTGGTGCTCCAATCTGTCACCAAGTCGTTGGCTAGTATCACGTCAATCCCAGCTATAGGTAGGGTATCGACTACTGCCAACGCACAGGTGCCGCTGAAGTAAGGCGAGTCGAGATGTACCGGCACTAAGGGGGCGACATACTGCGTCCTAGGAAACCCGACTAGGACAATCTTTTGTCTCCCGTCCACACTCACTCCCTCGGGTAACGAGTTTCTCACGATCAGGGACTGGGCTGCTCCACTATCTCTGAGTACTACTACCGATCTACCAGTATGATCACTCGTTACATACCCGCCTGAAGTGTGTGGGGCAAACAAACTTGGTCCTTCCTGCATAGTCGTAGACTGGCTTCCTGCTGGTGGTGTCACACAGCTCATCAACATCACCTCCCTACGGGCGCCGTTACCTCTTCTGCCTCGGCACATAGCAGCTACATGCCCTTTCTGCCCACAAGTCCAGCACACCACATTCCTCCTCGGACTCCGGTGTTTCGGACTGCTAGGACTGGTCCTTCGAGGGCTACTTGGGGGCGTCTTCTCAGCGCTTCGTGGGCCGGGTCTCTCCTCTTCCGGATGAGGTTTGTCAAACCGGCGGGGGTAATTCCTCGGGACGTACTTAGCAGAAGGCCTATGTGTTAGGATGTATTCCTCAGCCATGGTGGCTGCCGCACTCAAGGTCTCTACCTGCTGTTCCTCTAAGTACGTCTTCAGGTCTCCAGACAGACAGTCTTTGAAGTCCTCTAACAGTATGAGCTGCTCGAGGTCTTCTTTGGTCTCCACCTTCCGAGAGGTACACCATTCCTGGAAAAGTCGCTCCTTGATAGTGGCGAATTCAGTGAAAGTGTGCTCTGAGGTCTTTTTCAGGTTCCTGAACTTCTGCCTGTAAGCTTCAGGTACCAATTGGTAAGCCATGAACACCACTTTCTTCACCTTGTCGTAATCGCCAGAGTCATCAAGGGACAACGTGGAGTAGGCGACTTGGGCCTTTCCAGTCAAGACGGACTGTATCATGATGGCCCAATTCTCCCTTGGCCACTCCAAAGAGGCTGCGACTTTCTCGAAGGCCGCGAAGAACTTTGAAACTTCCTTCTCGTTGAACTTCGGGACCATTTTGATGTTCCTCACCGGATCGAAAATACTTGTTTCCATTCTTTGCCTCCCCCACCGCCTAACCGCAATACTTCTAGCTCATGTTGTCTCTCTCTTTCCTCTCTATCTCGTCGTTCTTGCCTGTATCGTTCTTCTCTTTCTCTTTCTCGTTCTTCTCTTTCTCTTTTCTCTTCTCTTTCTCTTTCTCGTTCTTCTTTTTCTCTTTCTCGTTCTTCTCTTTCTCTTTCTCGTTCTAATTCTAAACGCCTCATCTCTAATTCTTTATCTTGTCTCTCTCTTTCCATTTCTAATTTCTTCCATTCTATCTCACGATTAATTTCCAAGGCACGCATTTTTACTGTAAGTAAACATATATTCAGCTCACCTGCATCGCTGTCAATGTCACTGCCTTTATCTTCCTTTTCAGTGGAAGCTACTTCTTCACTTTCTTTTATACCTTGTGCCTCACTTTCCTGTTTCTCATCGGCCTTCAAATGCCGGTGAACCTTGGACAAGATCTCCACACGGGAATCACTGGCACGGATCTTGATCTCCAGGTAGGCACTCACCAGTACGAGTTCCTGTTTGCCCAGATATTTTAATCTGGCAAGACAGCCCTCCCTGTTCAGAAAAGCCTGAACATCGTCCAGATCGTCGATGGTCGATTTTTCTGCCATTGTCACTGAGATGGAACACTAGCACTTAACACACCGCTTTCACTTTAGTACTTAACGCACCGAGCACTGTTCTACGTCAATATTGCACTTAATCGCGCCAAACACTGCACTTGCCAATATTGTGCGTAATTACACCGGGCACCGCACTACATAATATTGCACTTAATCACAGCGAGCACATCGCTCTACAATATTACACTGAATCACACCAAGCACCGCACTGCACAATATCGCACTTAGTCCCTCCGAGCACCGCTCAGGACGTATAACGTCCTAATAGTCACACACAGGGGGAATTATTTACAGGGATTACGCCACTTCACCACCCCTGTCAAACATACTTGACAAGGGGTCGGATCCCGCTGGGGATGCCAATTATGTTACGGCCCTCTCGGGTCGCAACCGGGTTCTTTCTCTGATGTTGTTAGAGGTAGGGTATCCGGCCCCAAGCTAGTAGTGGCTTTCAAGGGATGTGATCTGTAACGCAAGAAAAATAAAAGGGGAAGGGAAATAAAGTCAAAAACTTAATAATATAATTACCACCATCACCATAAATAATATATAAAAGGTTACACAGGGGGGGGGGGGGTTAGACACTATAATACACAACATAGTCTTCCTCTGAAGACTCTGGACGTTCACGGTGCTCACGATGCTAAGCTCTTGGTGCTCTTGTGGCCTCACTATGAATCCTTCGATCCTCTTGAGTCTACCCTGGCCACGGGCCAGCCAAATCACAGTTCCACTGGGGGCACCGTCGTGGAGGCCATCA
>NC_091175.1:45444448-45459448 GCF_040958095.1 Procambarus clarkii
ATGGGATGGGGCTCTACTGCCGCAGGATGGGGGCTTTACTGACGCAGGATGGGGGGTTCTACTGACGCAGGATGAGGGGGGCTCTACTGACGCAGGATGAGGGGGGCTCTACTGACGCTGGAAGGGGGGCTCTACTGACGCAAGATGGGGGGGCTCTACTGACGCAGGATGAGGGGGGGCTCTACTGACGCAGGATGAGGGGGGGCTCTACTGACGCAGGATGGGGGGGGCTCTATACTGACGCAGGATGGGGGGGGCTCTACTGATGCAGGATGGGGGGCTCTACTGACGCAGGATGGGGTGGGGATCTACTGACGCAGGATGGGGTGGTCCTCTACTGACGCAGGATGGGGTGGGGCTCTACTGACGCAGGATGGGGTGGGGCTCTACTGACGCAGGATGGGGTGGTCTTCTACTGACGCAGGATAGGGTGGGGCTCTACTGACGCAGGATGGGGTGGTCCTCTACTGCCGCAGGATGGGGGGCTCTACTGACGCAGGATGGGGGGCTCTACTGACGCAGGATGGGGGCTCTACTGACGCAGGATAGGGTGGTCCTCTACTGACGCAGGATGGGGGGGCTCTACTGACGGAGGATGGGGGGGCTCTACTGACGCAGGATGGGGTGGTCCTCTACTGACGCAGGATGGGGGTGGGCCTCTACTGCCGCAGGATGGGGGGGGCACAACTGCCGCAGGATGGAGGGCTCTACTGACGCAGGATGGGGTGGGGCTCTACTGACGCAGGATGGGCTGGGCCTCTACTGACGCAGGATGGGGTGGTCCTCTACTGACGCAGGATGGGGTGGTCCTCTACTGACGCAGGATGGGGTGGGGCTCTACTGACGCAGGATGGGGTGGTCCTCTCCTGACGCAGGATGGGGTGGGGCTCTACTGACGCAGGATGGGGGGCTCTACTGACGCAGGATGGGGGGCTCTACTGACGCAGGATGGGGTGGTCCTCTACTGACGCAGGATGGGGCGGTCGTCTACTGACGCCGGATGGGGTGGGGCTCTACTGACGCAGGATGGGGGGGCTCTACTGACGCAGGACGGGGTGGTCCTCTACTGCCGCAAGATGGGGGGGCTCTACTGACGCAGGATTGGGTGGGACTCTACTGACGCAGGATAGTAGGCTCTACTGACGCAGGATGGGGGGCTCTACTGACGCACGATGGTGGGCTCTACTGACGCACGATGGGGGCTCTACTGACGCAGGATGGTGGGACTCTACTGACGCAGGATGGGGGGCTCTACTGACGCAGGATGGTGGGCTCTACTGACGTAGGGATTGGCGGGGGGGCTACTGACGCAGGATGGGGTTGGACTCTACTGACGCAGGATAGGGGGGGCTCTACTGACGCAGGATGGGGTGGGGCTCTACTGACGCAGGATGGGGGGGGCCACTGACGCAGGATGGAGGGGGGGCTACTGACGCAGGATGGGGTGGTGGTTCTACTGACGCAGGATGGGGGGGCTCTACTGACGCAGAATGCGGTGGTTCTCTACTGACGCAGGATGGGGTGGTGGCTCTACTGACGCAGGATGGGGGGGCTCTACTGACGCAGAATGCGGTGGTTCTCTACTGACGCAAGATGGGGTGGGGCTCTACTGACGCAGGATGGAGGGAGGGGGCTACTGACGCAGGATGGGGTGGTGGCTCTACTGACGCAGGATGGGGGGGGGCTCTACTGACGCAGAATGCGGTGGTTCTCTACTGACGCAAGATGGGGTGGGGCTCTACTGACGCAGGATGGAGGGGGGGCTACTGACGCAGGTTGGAGGGGGGGGGCTACTGACGCAGGATGAGGGGTGGGGCTCTACTGACGCAGGATGGAGTGGGGGTACTGACGCAAGAAGGAGGGGGGGGTACTGACGCAGGATGGAGGGGGGGGGTACTGACGCAGGATGGAGGGGGGGTACTGACGCAGAATGGAGGGGGGGTACTGACGCAGGATGGAGGGGGGCCGGGGTACTGACGCAGGATGGAGGGAGGGGTACTGACGCAGGATGTAAGGGGGGGTACTGACGCAGGATGGAGGGGGGTACTGACGCAGGATGAAGGGGGGGTACTGACGCAGGATGGAGGGGGGTACTGACGCAGGATGGAGGGGGGGTACTGACGCAGGATGGAGGGGGGGTACTGACGCAGGATGGAGGGGGGGGTACTGACGCAGGATGGAGGAGGGGCTCTATTGACGCAGGATGGGGGGGCTCTACTGACGCAGAATGGGGGGGGCGCTACTGACGCAGGATGGAGGGGGCGCTACTGACGCAGGATGGGGGGGCGCTACTGACGCAGGATGGGGGGGCGCTACTGACGCAGGATGGAGGGGGCGCTACTGACGCAGGATGGAGGGGATGCTACTGACGCAGGATGGAGGGGGCGCTACTGACGCAGGATGGGGGGCGCTACTGACGCAGGATGGGGGGGCGCTACTGACGCAGGATGGGGGGGGCGCTACTGATGCAGGATGGGGGGGGCGCTACTGACGCAGGATGGGGGGGGGGCGCTACTGACGCAGGATGGAGGGGGCGCTACTGACGCAGGATGGAGGGGGCGTTACTGACGCAGGATAGAGGGGGCGTTACTGACGCAGGATGGGGGGGGGCGCTACTGACGCAGGATGGGGGGGGCGCTACTGACGCAGGATGGGGGGGGGGCGCTACTGACGCAGGATGGGGGGGGGGGCGCTACTGACGCAGGATGGGGGGGGGGGAAGTAACGTCGACTACTGAGCGTGACAACAAAGGTTCACATTTCAAGATCACTATGAAAACTCTCCTTCATTTTGAGGCCCAGTATCACTGCTGTGGACGTCTGCATATCTCCTTCTGAGTCTCAGGATCACCGTCGAGTAGCTTGGCAGGTCTCCCGCTAAGTCTCAGGATCACAAGTTGTAGCCCATCAGGTCTCCCTCTGAGTCCCAGGATCACCGGTGTGTAGCATGGAAGATCTCCTTCTGAGTCTCAGGATCATTGGCGTGAACCACGGTAGGTCTCCCTCTGAGGCCAAGGATTCACTGTTTCATCCTCTAGCTAAGCTGTACTTAAGAGAGCCAGACACACATTTGAGCACTCGGGAAATCAGATCAATGGCCACTCAAGTCAAGAGTGGCAACGGAAGTAGGAACATAAACAGGTAAAGGTAGAGTGAGAAACAGACAACAGGGTGAATGTCCCAGTCCCTCCTCTTAAGGTTTCCCACCGTCAAAGAAAACGGTCAGTGTAAAGTGTCCTCTCCTAACCTACCAGAAGACCCAAAACAGAAAACGGGACAGTACGTCACTTTCGCCAGCCGCTTCCATTTTCTAGTACGGCATTTTTTGGCCTTGTGTAACGCCAACGGGCGAAAAGCGACGTTCTTTGTAGGAGGACAGGTTGTAGGAGGACAGGTTGTAGGAGCACAGGTTGTAGGAGGACAGGTTGTAGGAGGACAGGTTGTAGGAGCACAGGTTGTAGGAGGACAGGTTGTAGGAGCACAGGTTGTAGGAGGACAGGTTGTAGGAGGACAGGTTGTAGGAGGACAGGTTGTAGGGGGACAGGCTGTAGGAGGACAGGATGTAGGAGGACAGGTTGTAGGAGGACAGGTTGTAGGAGGACAGGATGTAGGAGGACAGGATGTAGGAGGACCGATTGTTGGAGGACAGGTTGTAGGAGGACAGGCTGTAGGAGGACAGGCTGTAGGAGGACTGGATGTAGGAGGACATGTTGTAGCAGGACAGGTTGTAGGAGGACAGGATGTAGGAAGACAGGATGTAGGAGGACCGATTGTTGGAGGACAGGTTGTAAGAGGACAGGCTGTAGGAGGACAGGCTGTAGGAGGACAGGTTGTAGGAGGACAGGTTGTAGAAGGACAGGTTGTAGGAGGACTGGATGTAGGAGGACAAGATGTAGGAGGACAGATAGTTGGAGGACAGGTTGTAGGAGGACAGGCTGCAGGAGGACAGGTTGTAGGAGGACAGGTTGTAGGAGGACAGGTTGTAGGAGAACAGGTTGTAGGAGGACAGGTTGTAGGAGGACAGGTTGTAGGAGGACAGGATGTAGGAGGACAGGTTGTAGGAGGACAGGTTGTAGGAGGACAGGTTGTAGGAGGACAGGTTGTAAGAGGACAGGTTGTAAGAGGACAGGTTATAGGGGGACAGATTGTAGGAGAACAGGTTGTAGAAGGACAGGTTGTAGGAGGACAGGTTGTAGGAGGACAGGTTGTAGGAAACAGGTTGTAGGGGAACAGGTTGTAGGAGGACAGGTTGTAGGAGGACAGGATGTAGGAAGACAGGTTGTAGGAGGACAGGTTGTACGAGGACAGGTTATAGGAGGACAGGTTGTAGGAGGACAGGTTGTAGGAGGACAGGTTGTAGGAGGACAGGTTGTAGGAGGACAGGTTGTAAGAGGACAGGTTGTAGGAGGACAGGTTGTAGGAGGACAGGTTGTAGGGGAACAGGTTGTAGGAGGACAGGTTGTAGGAGGACAGGTTGTAGGAGGACAGGTTGTAGGAGGACAGGTTATAGGAGGACAGGTTGTAGGGGGACAGGTTGTAGGGGACAGGATGTAGGAGGACAGGATGTAGAAGGACAGGTTGTAAGAGGACAGGATGTAGAAGGACAGGATGTAGGAGGACAGGATGTAGGAGGACAGGTTGTAGGAGGACAGGTTGTAGGAGGACAGGTTGTAGGAGGACAGGTTGTAGGGGAACAGGTTGTAGGAGGACAGGTTGTAGGAGGACAGGTTGTAGGAGGACAGGTTGTAGGAGTACAGGTTGTAGGAGGACAGGTTGTAGGGGAACAGGTTGTAGGACAGAATGTAGGAGGACAGGTTGCAGGAGGACAGGTTGTAGGAGGACAGGTTGTAGGAGGACAGGTTATAGGAGGACAGGTTGTAGGAGGACAGGTTGTAGGAGGACAGGTTGTAGGAGGACAGGTTGTAAGAGTACAGGTTGTAAGAGTACAGGTTGTAGGAGGACATGTTGTAGGAGGACAGGTTGTAGGAGGACATGTTGTAGGAGGACAGGTTGTAGGAGAGGACATGTTGTAGGAGGACAGGTTGTAGGAGGACAGGTTGTAGGAGGACAGGTTGTAGGAGGACATATTGTAGGAGGACAGGTTGTAGGAGGACATGTTGTAGGAGGACAGGTTGTAGGAGGACAGGTTGTAGGAGGACAGGTTGTAGGAGGACAGGTTGTAGGGGAACAGGTTGTAGGGGAACAGGTTGTAGGAGGACAGGTTGTAGGAGGACAGGTTGCAGGAGGACAGGTTGTAGGAGGACAGGTTGTAGGAGGACAGGTTGTAGGGGGACAGGTTGTAGGGGGACAGGTTGTAGGGGGACAGGTTGTAGGAGGACAGGATGTAGGAGGACAGGATGTAGGAGGACAGGTTGTAGGAGGACAGGTTGTAGGAGGAAAGGTTGTAGGAGGACAGGTTGTAGGGGAACATGTTGTAGGAGGACAGGTTGTAGGAGTACAGGTTGTAGGAGGACAGGTTGTAGGGGAACAGGTTGTAGGACAGGTTGTAGGAGGACAGGTTGCAGGAGGACAGGTTGTAGGAGGACAGGTTGTAGGAGTACAGGTTGTAGGAGGACAGGTTGTAGGGGAACAGGTTGTAGGACAGGTTGTAGGAGGACAGGTTGCAGGAGGACAGGTTATAGGAGGACAGGTTGTAGGGGAACAGGTTGTAGGACAGGTTGTAGGAGGACAGGTTGCAGGAGGACAGGTTGTAGGAGGACATGTTGTAGGAGGACAGGTTGTAGGAGGACAGGTTGTAGGAGGACAGGTTGCAGGAGGACAGGTTGTAGGAGGACAGGTTGCAGGAGGACAGGTTGTAGGAGGACAGGTTGTAGGAGGACAGGTTGTAGGAGGACAGGTTAGTCCATGACCCAGACGAGGCGTGTGGCCGTCTCCAGCAATACAAGTGAACATTGAGGGCGTCTCTTAACCCTCCTCCCAGCACGGGCACCTCTCCTCTCATGGAATAACTCTACCCTCTCATTACTCGTGTCAGGTGTCGCCGGCTCCTCGCCTCGCTCAACCTAACATCCAACTTGGGTGTTTTTCCAGCGGGTGCGTGTAGGAGCAGGTGACTATGGTCTCCTGGTCGCTGGCTGAGTGCCTCTTTCTTCCCATACCTCGCGGTAAACCTCACTCACTAGTCTGCACTCAGTCAGTTGTTTTCACTCAGCACTTTCCGTTTTCAGTCAGTAGTTTTCAGTCTTCAGTCAGAAGTTTTCAGTTTTCCGTACTTTTTAGTCAGTACTTTTGACTCAGTAGTTTTCACCTCAGTAAAACTCGGTAGTTTTCCCTGGAACACGACCCGTTAATCGGTTATGATTTAGGAACTCAATTACTGCTGCTTGAACAGGGGTAAATAGTTAAGGATTCTCGCCCAGTCAATCCTCCTTGGTCAAGACTCGACTCAAGACAAAACTGCTCGCATCTTGCTATAGGGCTACAGCTCCCGATGTTAAGATCCCCATTAAATATATATTTTTCCTGGTCTTCGGTTTGTGTTCAACTAGATAAGGAATTCTTGCTGGTGTTCCATATTTCAGCGTTGGTCTGCCGTACGTGGTGTACAATGACTTGAACGTAAATAACATCAATGTGTGTGTGTGTGTGTGTGTGAAGTAGGAAACGGCTGAGTTTTACTCATCTAATTTTGCTTGCGGGGGTTGAGCTCTGGCTCTTTGGTCCCGTCTCTCAACCGTCAATCAATTGGTATACAGATTCCTGAGCCTATTGGGCTCAATCATATCTACATTTGAAATTTGAAATTTAAATTTTGCCCCGAGGGGCGAGTTTATTGGGCAGCGCCTCTCATCTTGTGAATGGACACACCGCCATAGCAGCATGTACAACACTCCCCAATAGGAAGAAAACCCGCTGGGTTGTTCATCCTGTCACTTGTACCCAGACACAGCTGGGACTTGCTTAATTAACTGTCTCAAGTGAACAGCTCCTCAAACAAGAAGATTAACATCTGTCAACCCTTAAAAGCTTACGTTATCTTGCGGGTGCAAAATGGGGAAATCTTTTAAGAAGAGTATCAATATTTGACAAATAGTGTTTTCCTAACTCAAACAATGTGGGGTTTATTATTCTACACATATTCCTAATGTCTCTCAGGTGTTCACATTCACGTAGATAGTGGTCAAGGCGGTGTCCATCACTCTCACCACAGATTCTGCAACTTCGCTGATCAACTGTTGTTTCCATTCCAAATCTCCATGGATATTTGTATCCTAGACGGATTCTTGCTATTACTGATTCTCTCCCTCGTCCTCCTCCTCTTCGTCCATAATGATTGGGATTGCCAGCTGCAACCATGTTGTACCATCGTACAGATTCACTGGTTTGTGCTTCTATCCTCCTTTCCTCAGTTACCTTGTCACGGTGATGTTGCCTGATAATACCTCTAATTTGTAGTTGAGTCTTGGGTATGAAGTATTCAATATGGCCTCCTTCAGCGCCTTCAGCAGCCAGCACATCTGCTCGTTCATTCCCACATATTCCAACATGGGAGGGGATCCACAGAAACTTGATGACTCTTTCCTGATTGGTAAGTACTCTCACAGCTCTCTTAATTTCAGCGACTATTGCAAGATTTTCTGCCTGATTTTTACTTAGGCTTTGCAGTGCTGCTTTTGAATCAGTGCAAATCACTGCACCATTAGTGTTCCGTTCAAGAAACCTTAACGCCATAACAATGACAGCTCTGCTTGCGTTGAAGAGGCATAGTTCTCAATACGCGCTTTTTCTTCATTTCTGCGTTGGAAAGTATTATCCTTGATTACCGTGTATGCTGCACCAGCCCTGCCATTGACAGGATTAGATGACCCGTCATTGTAGATTTGATCTAGTTCATCTCCGGCTTCTTTATAAATTTCCTCGAGATACTTGTGCCTCATTTCTTGTGGTATCATGTTGGATTTTTTCGTTGCCTTTTCATTGATGATGATCTTGAATTGATTTGAAGTTTTGTATGTGTGTGTGTGTATATATACTTACCTATTTCTGCCTGTAGGAGCGAGCATTAACTCTTGGACCCCGCACTTCAGCCGCTGGTTGTTTAAAGCAATAACTCCTGTCCTATTTCCCTATCATATCTTATTTTAAAATGTTAAATGGAGTTTGCTTCTAAAATGTGTTCCTTTAGTAAGTTCCATGCCCCCAGTACTCTCACGTCAAGTGAAAACTTTCTAACATCGCTATGACTCATCTGAGTTTCAAGTTTCAAGCTTCCACACATGACCCTTTGTTCTATTTTTGTTCAGTGTGAACATTTCATCTAGTTCCACTCTAGAATTTTTTATATATCTATTATGTCTCCCATCTATCTTTTCTTTTTTAGTGTCATCAGGTTCAGTTCCTTCAGTCTTTCTTCATACCCCATCCCTCACAACTCTGGGACGAGCCTCGTCGCAAACTTCTGAACCTTTTCCAGGTTCCTCATGTATTTCTTCAGGTGGGGGCTCCATGATGGGCACTGCATACTCTGAGACTGGTCTCACGTAGGCAGTGTACACTGCTCTGAATGCCTCCTTAATTAGGTTCCTGAATGATATTCTAACTTTTGTCAGCACAGAGTATGCTGCTGTTTTTATCCTATTTATGTGTGCCTCACGAATTATGTTTGGACAAACGCTCACTCCCAGGTCTCTTTTTCGAGTCGCCACAAGAAAGTAATTTCCCTTCAGCGTGTACTGCTCCTTTGGTCTCCTGTCACCTGTTGCCAGTTCCTGAGATGAGCAAAAGGGTCGTGTTCTGAGGGTACTCCACCACCCCGAATAGTACTATATTCCTGTAGGAGTACGTTGCTTCCTGGCACCTCCTCGTTCCTCGCTAGCCTCTGGATTGCATCGCCTGCACTGCTAAACTACGTCGGTTTGGGGTCACACGACCACCGTCCAATGGTTGGGCCAACATTTATTACGTGCAGTGTCACTGGAGATTAAACTCTTTTCTGAGTGACAGATAAAACACTGGCAGCGATCACTGGCCTTCCTCTCTGGCGAGAAGTTATTTGTCACTACACTCGCTTGTCCTGTTGAATGTTACAAGCCTCTTCTTGCTGGGGCTTCTTCTGTATATCAACTTCTCTGGACTAGACATACCGACTAACTTGCTGTGTCGGGACTGCCTGGACAGGATTTTGCTGTTTTAAATTTAGCTACTCAGAACAAAGTGTCCATGTAGCATGAGCTATTGTGAGCCCGTAATTGAGATTGGTTATTCGCGATAACTTTGTTACTGTGATATTTGGGTCAAAGTTTTAAATGGAGGTGGGGTTTCCTCCTTTTTCCCTGTTTCTTTTTCGCTTCTGTTTTAGCGCACTGGTTTTGGTCTTGTTTTAATAACATTACCTTGCTGGCGGATACAGATGCCCAGTGTTCACTAGTGTGTCCCATACTTCAACTGCTTTTCTAACCATTGAAGTCACTGTGGAATTTCCATCTAATGCAGCAGCTCTTGTTGGATGAATGTTGAGTTTGATGAGCAGGGCATCAGTTGCTTCACATTCCAGTAAGTAATGCAATAGTGTCTTGACAGGTGGTCCTTACTCTACATATTACCCGCCAACGTCAGATAGTGAAGTAATCACTCTCTAACCTGACCGAGGGACCCCTGTTCAGTCTCACTATCAACAGTCATTTCCACTCAGCCACTTTCCGCTTTTCCACCTTGTTCGAAAGGTTGTCAGCCGCTCTTCTTGTGGTCAAAAGTATTCCTGCTCCATCTGGTAAGCTCAACTTGCCACATAATCGCCGAACAGGCGATCTCCTGGAGTGCTGGCGCCTACGTCTACCCCTGATCAAAGCCTTGAGGGCACTGACCGAGTCAGCCAATCTGCTGTCCCGTCTCGGTGCTCCCTGGTGACGTCACCACAAGACTGGCTGATTGGCTGAAACCTTCCCGCTCCACCCAATCATATCTCTCGTTGTATAGTCTCTAGGCTGGTGTCAAGGCATCAGGCAGAATTTTGCTCTTTGTCCATGATCTTTGGCGCCATTTTGTCGCGTCTCTCGTCCTTTGACAGTTCCTTAAAACCAAACTTGTACTAAACTCGGCCTCTCGTACTTTCCTTTATACCTTAAAACATTCTTTAGGTGGGCCAGCGGCTCATTAGGCGGGAGTAAGTGACTCTTGGTGAGCACTTGGACGGTGCCCATAACACATGTTCCTCCAGCATGTTCCTCCAGCATGTTCCTCCAGCATGTTCCATCAACATGTTCCTCCAGCATGTTCCTCCAGCATGTTCCTCCAGCATGTTCCATCAGCATGTTCCTCCAGCATGTTCCTCCAGCATGTTCCATCAGCATGTTCCTCCAGCATGTTCCTCCACCATGTTCCACCAGCATGTTCCTCCAGCATGTTCCTCCAGCATGTTCCTCCAGCATGTTCCATCAGCATGTACCTCCAGCATGTTCCTCCAGCATGTTCCTCCAGCATGTTCCTCCAGCATGTTCCTCCAGCATGTTCCATCAGCATGTTCCTCCAGCATGTTCCTCCAGCATGTTCCATCAGCATGTTCCTCCAGCATGTTCCTCCAGCATGTTCCTCCAGCATGTTCCATCAGCATGTTCCTCCAGCATGTTCCTCCAGCATGTTCCTCCAGCATGTTCCATCAGCATGTTCCTCCAGCATGTTCCTCCAGCATGTTCCACCAGCATGTTCCTCCAGCATGTTCCTCCAGCATGTTCCATCAGCATGTTCCATCAGCATGTTCCATCAGCATGTTCCTCCAGCATGTTCCTCCAGCATGTTCCATCAGCATGTTCCTCCAGCATGTTCCTCCAGCATGTTCCATCAGCATGTTCCATCAGCATGTTCCTCCAGCATGTTCCTCCAGCATGTTCCATCAGCATGTTCCATCAGCATGTTCCTCCAGCATGTTCCTCCAGCATGTTCCTCCAGCATGTTCCTCCAGCATGTTCCTCCAGCATGTTCCTCCAGCATGTTCCTCCAGCATGTTCCTCCAGCATGATCCATCAGCATGTTCCATCAGCATGTTCCATCAGCATGTTCCATCAGCATGTTCCATCAGCATGTTCCTCCAGCATGTTCCTCCAGCATGTTCCTCCAGCATGTTCCTCCAGCATGTTCCTCCAGCATGTTCCTCCAGCATGTTCCTCCAGCATGTTCCTCCAGCATGTTCCATCAGCATGTTCCTCCAGCAGGTTCCATCAGCATGTTCCTCCAGCATGTTCCATCAGCATGTTCCATCAGCATGTTCCATCAGCATGTTCCTCCAGCATGGTCCTCCAGCATGTTCCTCCAGCATGTTCCTCCAGCATGTTCCTCCAGCATGTTCATCCAGCATGTTCCTCCAGCATGTTCCATCAGCATGTTCCATCAGCATGTTCCTCCAGCATGTTCCATCAGCATGTTCCATCAGCATGTTCCATCAGCATGTTCCATCAGCATGTTCCATCAGCATGTTCCATCAGCATGTTCCTCCAGCATGTTCCTCCAGCATGTTCCTCCAGCATGTTCCTCCAGCATGTTCCTCCAGCATGTTCCATCAGCATGTTCCTCCAGCATGTTCCATCAGCATGTTCCTCCAGCATGTTCCATCAGCATCTTCTATCAGCATGTTCCATCAGCATTTTCCATCAGCATGTTCCATCAGCATGTTCCTCCAGCATGTTCCTCCAGCATGTTCCATCAGCATGTTCCATCAGCATGTTCCATCAGCATGTTCCATCAGCATTTTCCTCCAGCATGTTCCATCAGCATTTTCCTCCAGCATGTTCCTCCATCATGTTCCTCCAGCATGTTCCATCAGCATGTTCCATCAGCATTTTCCTCCAGCATGTTTCATCTGCATGTTCCTTCAGCATGTTTCTCCAGCATGTTCCATCAGCATGTTCCATCAGTATGTTCCTCCAACATGTTCCTCCAGCACGTTCCTTCAGCATGTTCCTCCAGCATGTTCCATCAGCATGTTCCATCAGCATGTTCCATCAGCATGTTCCATCAGCATGTTCCTCCAGCATGTTTCATCTGCATGTTCCATCAGCATGTTCCATCAGCATGTTCCTCCAGCATGTTCCATCAGCATGTTCCATCAGCATGTTCCTCCAGCATGTTCCATCAGCATGTTCCATCAGCATGTTCCTCCAGCATGTTCCTCCAGCATGTTCCATCAGCATGTTCCTCCAGCATGTTCCATCAGCATGTTCCTCCAGCATGCTTCATCTGCATGTTCCATCAGCATGTTCCATCAGCATGTTCCTCCAGCATGTTTCATCTGCATGTTCCATCAGCATGTTCCATCAGCATGTTCCATCAGCATGTTCCATCAGCATGTTCCTCCAGCATGTTCCTCCAGCATGTTCCATCAGCATGTTCCTCCAGCATGTTCCTCCGGAACGTTCCATCAGCATGTTCCTCCAGCATGTTCCATCAGCATGTTCCTCCAGCATATTCCATCAGCATGTTCCATCAGTATGTTCCTCCAGCATGTTCCTCCAGCATGTTCCTCCAGCATGTTCCTCCAGCATGTTCCTCCAGCACGTTCCATCAGCATGTTCCATCAGCATGTTCCATCAGCATGTTCCTCCAGCATGTTCCTCTAGCATGTTCCATCAGCATGTTCCTCCAGAATGTTCCTCCAGCATGTTCCATCAGCATGTTCCTCCAGTATGTTCCTCCAGCACGTTCCATCACCATGTTCCATCAGCATGTTCCATCAGCATGTTCCATCAGCATGTTCCTCCAGCATGTTCCATCAGCATGTTCCATCAGTATGTTCCTCCAGCATGTTCCTCCAGCATGTTCCTCCAGCATGTTCCGTCAGCATGTTCCATCAGCATGTTCTTCCAGCATGTTCCTCCAGCATGTTCCATCAGCATGTTCCATCAGCATGTTCCTCCAGCATGTTCCTCCAGCATGTTCCGTCAACATGTTCCATCAGCATGTTCCTCCAGCATGTTCCTTCAGCATGTTCCATCAGCATGTTCCATCAGTATGTTCCTCCAGCATGTTCCTCCAGCATGTTCCTCCAGCATGTTCCTCCAGCATGTTCCTCCAGCACGTTCCATCAGCATGTTCTATCAGCATGTTCCATCAGCATGTTCGATCAGCATGTTCCTCCAGCATGTTCCATCAGCATGTTCCATCAGCATGTTCCTCCAGCATGTTCCTCCAGCATGTTCATCCAGCATGTTCCATCAGCATGTTCCTCCAGCATGTTCCTCCAGCACGTTCCATCAGCATGTTCAATCAGCATGTTCCATCAGCATGTTCCATCAGCATGTTCCTCCAGCATGTTCCATCAGCATGTTCCATCAGCATGTTCCTCCAGCATGTTCCTCCAGCATGTTCCATCAGCATGTTCGTCCAGCATGTTCCACCAGCATGTTCCACCAGCATGTTCCTCCAGCATGTTCCTCCAGCATGTTCCATCAGCATGTTCCTCCAGCATGTTCTTCCAGCATGTTCCTCCAGCATGTTCCTCCAGCATGTTCCATCAGCATGTTCCATCAGCATGTTCCTCCAGCATGTTCCATCAGCATGTTCGTCCAGCATGTTCCATCAGCATGTTCCATCAGCATGTTCCTCCAGCATGTTCCTCCAGCATGTTCCTCCAGCATGTTCCTCCAGCACGTTCCATCAGCATGTTCCATCAGCATGTTCCATCAGCATGTTCCATCAGCATGTCCCTCCAGCATGTTCCTCCATCATGTTCCATCAGCATGTTCCTTCAGCATGTTCCTCCAGCATGTTCCTCCAGCATGTTCCATCAGCATGTTCGTCCAGCATGTTCCTCCAGCATGTTCCTCCAGCATGTTCCATCAGCATGTTCGTCCAGTATGTTCCTCCAGCATGTTCCTCCAGCATGTTCCATCAGCATGTTCCTCCAGCATGTTCCTCCAGCATGTTCCACCAGCATGTTCCATCAGCATGTTCCATCAGCATGTCCCTCCAGCATGTTCCTCCAGCACGTTCCATCAGCATGTTCCATCAGCATGTTCCATCAGCATGTTCCATCAGCATGTCCCTCCAGCATGTTCCTCCAGCATGTTCCTCCAGCATGTTCCTCCAGCATGTTCCTCCAGCATGTTCCATCAGCATGTTCCTCCAGCATGTTCGTCCAGCATGTTCCACCAGCATGTTCCTCCAGCATGTTCCTCCAGCATGTTCCTCCAGCATGTTCCTCCAGCATGTTCCATCAGCATGTTCCTCCAGCATGTTCCTCCAGCATGTTCCTCCAGCGTGTTCCATCAGCATTTTCCTCCAGCATGTTCCATCAGCATTTTCCTCCAGCATGTTCCTCCAGCATGTTCCTCCAGCATGTTCCTCCAGCATGTTCCATCAGCATGTCCCTCCAGCATGTTCCTCCAGCATGTTCCTCCAGCATGTTCCTCCAGCATGTTCCTCCAGCATGTTCCATCAGCATGTTCCTCCAGCATGTTCGTCCAGCATGTTCCACCAGCATGTTCCTCCAGCATGTTCCTCCAGCATGTTCCTCCAGCATGTTCCTCCAGCATGTTCCATCAGCATGTTCCTCCAGCATGTTCCTCCAGCATGTTCCTCCAGCGTGTTCGAGCTAGATGGTGTTGTGATTGCGAAGTCGGATTGCGAAAGGGATCTGGGAGTTATGATTAGTAAGAATTTAAAACAAAAGGATCAATGCATAAATGTTCGTAATAAGGCAAATCGGACACTTGGATTTATTAATCGCAGCGTTAGTAACAAGACACCTGGTGTGGTTCTCAAGCTATATCTTGCTCTAGTTAGGCCCCATTTAGATTATGCAGTTCAGTTTTGGTCGCCATATTATAGAATGGATATAAATTCACTTGAACGTGTCCAGCGTAGGATGACTAAGTTAATTCCCCAAATTAGAAATCTTTCATATGAAGAAAGATTAACAAAGCTTAAGTTGCATTCACTGGAAAGGCGAAGAGTTAGGGGTGACATGATAGAGGTTTACAAGTGGATGAATGGACATAACCGGGGGGATATTAATAGGGTATTAAAAGTATCAACACAGGACAGAACACGA
>NC_091175.1:45464448-45714448 GCF_040958095.1 Procambarus clarkii
GCATAGTTCAACAGTACACAAGCAGGTGTTCAACAGTACACAAGCAGGTGTTCAACAGTACACAAGCAGGTGTTCAACAGTACACAAGCAGGTGTTCAACAGTACACAAGCAGGTGTTCAACAGAACTCAAGCAGATGTTCAACACTACACAAGCAGGTGTTCAACACTACACAAGCAGGTGTTCAACACTACACAAGCAGGTGTTCAACACTACACAAGCAGGTGTTCAACAGTAAACAAACAGGTGTTCAACAGTACACAAACAGGTGTTCAACAGTACACAAACAGGTGTTCAACAGTACACAAACAGGTGTTCAACAATACACAAGCAGGTGTTCAACAGTACACAAGCAGGTGTTCAACAGTACACAAGCAGGTGTTCAACAGTACACAAGCAGGTGTTCAACAGTACACAAACAGGTGTTCAACAGTACACAAACAGGTGTTCAACAGTACACAAACAGGTGTTCAACAATACACAAGCAGGTGTTCAACAGTACACAAGCAGGTGTTCAACGCTGCACAAGCAGGTGTTCAACAGTACACAAGCAGATGTTCAACAGTACATAAGCAGGTGTTCAACAGTACACAAGCCGGTGTTCAACACTACACAAGCAGGTGTTCAACAGTACTCAAGCAGATGTTCAACACTACACAAGCAGGTGTTCAACACTACACAAGCAGGTGTTCAACAGTACTCAAGCAGATGTTCAACACTACACAAGCAGATGTTCAACACTACACAAGCAGGTGTTCAACACTACACAAGCAGGTGTTCAACAGTAAACAAACAGTTGTTCAACACTACACAAACAGGTGTTCAACAGTACACAAGCAGGTGTTCAACAGTACACAAGCAGGTGTTCAACAGTAAACAAACAGGTGTTCAACAGTACACAAACAGTGTTCAACAGTACACAGTGTTCAACAGTACACAAACAGGTGTTCAACAGTAAACAAACAGGTGTTCAACACTACACAAACAGGTGTTCAACAGTACACAAGCAGGTGTTCAACAGTACACAACCAGGTGTTCAACAGTAAACAAATAGGTGTTCAACAGTACACAAGCAGGTGTTCAACAGTACACAAGCAGCTGTTCAACACTACACAAGCAGGTGTTCAACACTACACAAGCAGGTGTTCAACACTACACAAGCAGGTGTTCAACACTACACAAGCAGGTGTTCAACAGTACACAAGCAGGTGTTCAACACTACACAAGCAGGTGTTCAACAGTACACAAGCAGGTGTTCAACACTACACAAGCAGGTGTTCAACAGTACACAAACAGGTGTTCAACAGTACACAAGCAGGTGTTCAACAGTACACAAGCAGGTGTTCAACACTACACAAGCAGCTGTTCAACACTACACAAGCAGGTGTTCAACAGTACACAAGCAGGTGTTCAACAGTACACAAGCAGGTGTTCAACAGTACACAAGCAGGTGTTCAACAGTACACAAGCAGGTGTTCAACAGTACACAAGCAGGTGTTCAACAGTACACAAGCAGGTGTTCAACAGTACACAAGCAGGTGTTCAACAGTACACAAGCAGGTGTTCAACAGTACACAAGCAGGTGTTCAACAGTACACAAGCAGGTGTTCAACAGTACACAAACAGGTGTTCAACAGTACACAAACAGGTGTTCAACAGTACACAAACAGGTGTTCAACACTACACAAGCAGGTGTTCAACAGTACACAAGCAGGTGTTCAACGCTGCACAAGCAGGTGTTCAACAGTACACAAGCAGATGTTCAACAGTACATAAGCAGGTGTTCAACAGTACACAAGCCGGTGTTCAACACTACACAAGCAGGTGTTCAACAGTACTCAAGCAGATGTTCAACACTACACAAGCAGGTGTTCAACACTACACAAGCAGGTGTTCAACAGTACTCAAGCAGATGTTCAACACTACACAAGCAGATGTTCAACACTACACAAGCAGGTGTTCAACACTACACAAGCAGGTGTTCAACAGTAAACAAACAGTTGTTCAACACTACACAAACAGGTGTTCAACAGTACACAAGCAGGTGTTCAACAGTACACAAGCAGGTGTTCAACAGTAAACAAACAGGTGTTCAACAGTACACAAACAGTGTTCAACAGTACACAGTGTTCAACAGTACACAAACAGGTGTTCAACAGTAAACAAACAGGTGTTCAACACTACACAAACAGGTGTTCAACAGTACACAAGCAGGTGTTCAACAGTACACAACCAGGTGTTCAACAGTAAACAAATAGGTGTTCAACAGTACACAAGCAGGTGTTCAACAGTACACAAGCAGCTGTTCAACACTACACAAGCAGGTGTTCAACACTACACAAGCAGGTGTTCAACACTACACAAGCAGGTGTTCAACACTACACAAGCAGGTGTTCAACAGTACACAAGCAGGTGTTCAACACTACACAAGCAGGTGTTCAACAGTACACAAGCAGGTGTTCAACACTACACAAGCAGGTGTTCAACAGTACACAAACAGGTGTTCAACAGTACACAAGCAGGTGTTCAACAGTACACAAGCAGGTGTTCAACACTACACAAGCAGCTGTTCAACACTACACAAGCAGGTGTTCAACAGTACACAAGCAGGTGTTCAACAGTACACAAGCAGGTGTTCAACAGTACACAAGCAGGTGTTCAACAGTACACAAGCAGGTGTTCAACAGTACACAAGCAGGTGTTCAACAGTACACAAGCAGGTGTTCAACAGTACACAAGCAGGTGTTCAACAGTACACAAGCAGGTGTTCAACAGTACACAAGCAGGTGTTCAACAGTACACAAGCAGCTGTTCAACAGTACACAAGCAGCTGTTCAACAGTACACAATCAGGTGTTCAACAGTACACAAGCAGCTGTTCAACAGTACACAAACAGGTGTTCAACAGTACACAAGCAGCTGTTCAACAGTACACAAACAGGTGTTCAACAGTACACAAGCAGCTGTTCAACAGTACACAAACAGGTGTTCAACAGTACGGAAACAGGTGTTCAACAGTACACAAACAGGTGTTCAACACTACACAAACAGGTGTTCAACACTACACAAACAGGTGTTCAACACTACATAAACAGGTGTTGAACACTTCACAATCAAGTGTTCAACACTGCACAAACAGATGTTCAACACTACACAAACAGGTGTTCAACAGTACACAAACAGGTGTTCAACAGTACACAAGCAGCTGTTCAACACTACACAAACAGGTGTTCAACAATACACAAGCAGGTGTTCAACAGTACACAAGCAGGTGTTCAACAGTACACAAGCAGGTGTTCAACAGTACACAAGCAGGTGTTCAACAGTACACAAACAGGTGTTCAACAGTACACAAACAGGTGTTCAACAGTACACAAACAGGTGTTCAACAATACACAAGCAGGTGTTCAACAGTACACAAGCAGGTGTTCAACGCTGCACAAGCAGGTGTTCAACAGTACACAAGCAGATGTTCAACAGTACATAAGCAGGTGTTCAACAGTACACAAGCCGGTGTTCAACACTACACAAGCAGGTGTTCAACAGTACTCAAGCAGATGTTCAACACTACACAAGCAGGTGTTCAACACTACACAAGCAGGTGTTCAACAGTACTCAAGCAGATGTTCAACACTACACAAGCAGATGTTCAACACTACACAAGCAGGTGTTCAACACTACACAAGCAGGTGTTCAACAGTAAACAAACAGTTGTTCAACACTACACAAACAGGTGTTCAACAGTACACAAGCAGGTGTTCAACAGTACACAAGCAGTGTTCAACAGTACACAGTGTTCAACAGTACACAGTGTTCAACAGTACACAAACAGGTGTTCAACAGTAAACAAACAGGTGTTCAACACTACACAAACAGGTGTTCAACACTACACAAGCAGGTGTTCAACAGTACACAACCAGGTGTTCAACAGTAAACAAATAGGTGTTCAACAGTACACAAGCAGGTGTTCAACAGTACAAAAGCAGCTGTTCAACACTACACAAGCAGGTGTTCAACACTACACAAGCAGGTGTTCAACACTACACAAGCAGGTGTTCAACACTACACAAGCAGGTGTTCAACAGTACACAAGCAGGTGTTCAACAGTACACAAGCAGGTGTTCAACAGTACACAAGCAGGTGTTCAACAGTACACAAGCAGGTGTTCAACAGTACACAAGCAGGTGTTCAACACTACACAAGCAGGTGTTCAACACTACACAAACAGGTGTTCAACAGTACACAAACAGGTGTTCAACAGTACACAAACAGGTGTTCAACACTACACAAACAGGTGTTCAACACAACACAAACAGGTGTTCAACAGTACACAAACAGTGTTCAACAGTACACAAACAGGTGTTCAACAGTACACAAACAGGTGTTCAACACTACACAAACAGGTGTTCAACAGTACACAAACAGGTGTTCAACACTACACAAGCAGGTGTTCAACAGTACACAAGCAGGTGTTCAATACTACACAAGCAGGTGTTCAACAGTACACAAGCAGGTGTTCAACAGTACACAAGCAGGTGTTCAACAGTACACAAGCAGGTGTTCAACAGTACACAAGCAGGTGTTCAACAGTACACAAGCAGGTGTTCAACAGTACACAAGCAGGTGTTCAACAGTACACAAGCAGCTGTTCAACAGTACACAATCAGGTGTTCAACAGTACACAAGCAACTGTTCAACAGTACACTAACAGGTGTTCAACAGTACACAAGCAGCTGTTCAACAGTACACAAACAGGTGTTCAACAGTATACAAGCAGCTGTTCAACAGTACACAAGCAGGTGTTCAACAGTACGCAAACAGGTGTTCAACAGTACACAAACAGGTGTTCAACACTACACAAACAGGTGTTCAACACTACACAAACAGGTGTTGAACACTACACAAACAGGTGTTGAACACTACACAAACAAGTGTTCAACACTGCACAAACAGATGTTCAACACTACACAAACAGGTGTTCAACAGTACACACACAGGTGTTCAACACTACACAAGCAGCTGTTCAACACTACACAAACAGTGTTCAACAGTACACAAACAGGTGTTCAACAGTACACAAACAGGTGTTCAACAGTACACAAACAGGTGTTCAACACTACACAAACAGGTGTTCAACAGTACACAAACAGGTGTTCAACAGTACACAAACAGGTGTTCAACACTACACAAACAGGTGTTCAACACTACACAAACAGGTGTTCAACAGTACACAAACAGTGTTCAACAGTACACAAACAAGTGTTCAACACTACACAAACAGGTGTTCAACACTACACAAACAGGTGTTCAACAGTACACAAACAGGTGTTCAACACTACACAAGCAGCTGTTCAACACTACAGTAACAGGTGTTCAACACTACACAAACAGGTGTTCAACAGTACACAAACAGGTGTTCAACACTACACAAGCAGCTGTTCAACACTACACAAACAGTGTTCAACAGTACACAAACAGGTGTTCAACAGTACACAAACAGGTGTTCAACAGTACACAAACAGGTGTTCAACACTACACAAACAGGTGTTCAACAGTACACAAACGGGTGTTCAACAGTACACAAGCAGGTGTTCAACAGTACACAAACAGGTGTTCAACAGTACACAAACAGGTGTTCAACAGTACACAAACAGGTGTTCAACAGTACACAATCAGGTGTTCAACAGTACACAAACAGGTGTTCAACAGTACACAAACAGGTGTTCAACAGTAAACAAACAGGTGTTCAACACTACACAAACAGGTGTTCAACAGTACACAAACAGTGTTCAACAGTACACAAACAAGTGTTCAACACTACACAAACAGGTGTTCAACACTACACAAACAGGTGTTCAACAGTACACAAACAGGTGTTCAACACTACACAAGCAGCTGTTCAACACTACAGTAACAGGTGTTCAACACTACACAAACAGGTGTTCAACAGTACACAAACAGGTGTTCAACACTACACAAGCAGCTGTTTAACACTACACAAACAGGTGTTCAACAGTACACAAACAGGTGTTCAACACTACACAAACAGGTGTTCAACAGTACACAAACGGGTGTTCAACAGTACACAAGCAGGTGTTCAACAGTACACAAACAGGTGTTCAACAGTACACAAACAGGTGTTCAACAGTACACAAACAGGTGTTCAACAGTACACAATCAGGTGTTCAACAGTACACAAACAGGTGTTCAACAGTACACAAACAGGTGTTCAACAGTAAACAAACAGGTGTTCAACACTACACAAACAGGTGTTCAACAGTACACAAGCAGGTGTTCAACAGTACACAACCAGGTGTTCAACAGTAAACAAATAGGTGTTCAACAGTACACAAGCAGGTGTTCAACAGTACACAAGCAGCTGTTCAACACTACACAAGGAGGTGTTCAACACTACACAAGCAGGTGTTCAACACTACACAAGCAGGTGTTCAACACTACACAAGCAGGTGTTCAACAGTACACAAGCAGGTGTTCAACACTACACAAGCAGGTGTTCAACAGTACACAAGCAGGTGTTCAACACTACACAAGCAGGTGTTCAACAGTACACAAACAGGTGTTCAACAGTACACAAGCAGGTGTTCAACAGTACACAAGCAGGTGTTCAACACTACACAAGCAGCTGTTCAACACTACACAAGCAGGTGTTCAACAGTACACAAGCAGGTGTTCAACAGTACACAAGCAGGTGTTCAACAGTACACAAGCAGGTGTTCAACAGTACACAAGCAGGTGTTCAACAGTACACAAGCAGGTGTTCAACAGTACACAAGCAGGTGTTCAACAGTACACAAGCAGGTGTTCAACAGTACACAAGCAGGTGTTCAACAGTACACAAGCAGGTGTTCAACAGTACACAAGCAGCTGTTCAACAGTACACAAGCAGCTGTTCAACAGTACACAATCAGGTGTTCAACAGTACACAAGCAGCTGTTCAACAGTACACAAACAGGTGTTCAACAGTACACAAGCAGCTGTTCAACAGTACACAAACAGGTGTTCAACAGTACACAAGCAGCTGTCCAACAGTACACAAACAGGTGTTCAACAGTACGCAAACAGGTGTTCAACAGTACACAAACAGGTGTTCAACACTACACACACAGTTGTTCAACACTACACAAACAGGTGTTCAACACTACATAAACAGGTGTTGAACACTTCACAATCAAGTGTTCAACACTGCACAAACAGATGTTCAACACTACACAAACAGGTGTTCAACAGTACACAAACAGGTGTTCAACACTACACAAGCAGCTGTTCAACACTACACAAACAGTGTTCAACAGTACACAAACAGGTGTTCAACAGTACACAAACGGGTGTTCAACAGTACACAAACAGGTGTTCAACACTGCACAAACAGGTGTTCAACACTACACAAACAGGTGTTCAACAGTACACAAACAGGTGTTCAACACTACACAAGCAGCTGTTCAACACTACACAAACAGTGTTCAACAGTACACAAACAGGTGTTCTACAGTACACAAACATGTGTTCAACAGTACACAAACAGGTGTTCAACACTACACAAACAGGTGTTCAACAGTACACAAACAGGTGTTCAACAGTACACAAACAGGTGTTCAACACTACACAAACAGGTGTTCAACACTACACAAACAGTGTTCAACAGTACACAAACAGGTGTTCAACAGTACACAAACAGGTGTTCAACACTACACAAACAGGTGTTCAACAGTACACAAACAGGTGTTCAACACTACACAAGCAGGTGTTCAACACTACACAAGCAGGTGTTCAACAGTACACAAGCAGGTGTTCAACAGTACACAAGCAGGTGTTCAACAGTACACAAGCAGGTGTTCAACAGTACACAAGCAGGTGTTCAACAGTACACAAGCAGGTGTTCAACAGTACACAAGCAGGTGTTCAACAGTACACAAGCAGCTGTTCAACAGTACACAATCAGGTGTTCAACAGTACACAAGCAGCTGTTCAACAGTACACTAACAGGTGTTCAACAGTACACAAGCAGCTGTTCAACAGTACACAAACAATGTTCAACAGTACACAGTGTTCAACAGTACACAAACAGGTGTTCAACAGTAAACAAACAGGTGTTCAACACTACACAAACAGGTGTTCAACACTACACAAGCAGGTGTTCAACAGTACACAACCAGGTGTTCAACAGTAAACAAATAGGTGTTCAACAGTACACAAGCAGGTGTTCAACAGTACACAAACAGCTGTTCAACACTACACAAGCAGGTGTTCAACACTACACAAGCAGGTGTTCAACACTACACAAGCAGGTGTTCAACAGTACACAAGCAGGTGTTCAACAGTACACAAGCAGGTGTTCAACACTACACAAGCAGGTGTTCAACAGTACACAAGCAGGTGTTCAACACTACACAAGCAGGTGTTCAACAGTACACAAGCA
Organism: Procambarus clarkii; assembly: GCF_040958095.1. NCBI lineage: Eukaryota > Metazoa > Arthropoda > Malacostraca > Decapoda > Cambaridae > Procambarus > Procambarus clarkii. Next base: position 45,472,884 of record NC_091175.1, read on the forward strand.
GGTGTTCAACAGTACACAAGCAGGTGTTCAACAGTACACAAGCAGGTGTTCAACACTACACAAGCAGGTGTTCAACACTACACAAACAGGTGTTCAACAGTACACAAACAGGTGTTCAACAGTACACAAACAGGTGTTCAACACTACACAAACAGGTGTTCAACACAACACAAACAGGTGTTCAACAGTACACAAACAGTGTTCAACAGTACACAAACAGGTGTTCAACAGTACACAAACAGGTGTTCAACACTACACAAACAGGTGTTCAACAGTACACAAACAGGTGTTCAACACTACACAAGCAGGTGTTCAACAGTACACAAGCAGGTGTTCAATACTACACAAGCAGGTGTTCAACAGTACACAAGCAGGTGTTCAACAGTACACAAGCAGGTGTTCAACAGTACACAAGCAGGTGTTCAACAGTACACAAGCAGGTGTTCAACAGTACACAAGCAGGTGTTCAACAGTACACAAGCAGGTGTTCAACAGTACACAAGCAGCTGTTCAACAGTACACAATCAGGTGTTCAACAGTACACAAGCAACTGTTCAACAGTACACTAACAGGTGTTCAACAGTACACAAGCAGCTGTTCAACAGTACACAAACAGGTGTTCAACAGTATACAAGCAGCTGTTCAACAGTACACAAGCAGGTGTTCAACAGTACGCAAACAGGTGTTCAACAGTACACAAACAGGTGTTCAACACTACACAAACAGGTGTTCAACACTACACAAACAGGTGTTGAACACTACACAAACAGGTGTTGAACACTACACAAACAAGTGTTCAACACTGCACAAACAGATGTTCAACACTACACAAACAGGTGTTCAACAGTACACACACAGGTGTTCAACACTACACAAGCAGCTGTTCAACACTACACAAACAGTGTTCAACAGTACACAAACAGGTGTTCAACAGTACACAAACAGGTGTTCAACAGTACACAAACAGGTGTTCAACACTACACAAACAGGTGTTCAACAGTACACAAACAGGTGTTCAACAGTACACAAACAGGTGTTCAACACTACACAAACAGGTGTTCAACACTACACAAACAGGTGTTCAACAGTACACAAACAGTGTTCAACAGTACACAAACAAGTGTTCAACACTACACAAACAGGTGTTCAACACTACACAAACAGGTGTTCAACAGTACACAAACAGGTGTTCAACACTACACAAGCAGCTGTTCAACACTACAGTAACAGGTGTTCAACACTACACAAACAGGTGTTCAACAGTACACAAACAGGTGTTCAACACTACACAAGCAGCTGTTCAACACTACACAAACAGTGTTCAACAGTACACAAACAGGTGTTCAACAGTACACAAACAGGTGTTCAACAGTACACAAACAGGTGTTCAACACTACACAAACAGGTGTTCAACAGTACACAAACGGGTGTTCAACAGTACACAAGCAGGTGTTCAACAGTACACAAACAGGTGTTCAACAGTACACAAACAGGTGTTCAACAGTACACAAACAGGTGTTCAACAGTACACAATCAGGTGTTCAACAGTACACAAACAGGTGTTCAACAGTACACAAACAGGTGTTCAACAGTAAACAAACAGGTGTTCAACACTACACAAACAGGTGTTCAACAGTACACAAACAGTGTTCAACAGTACACAAACAAGTGTTCAACACTACACAAACAGGTGTTCAACACTACACAAACAGGTGTTCAACAGTACACAAACAGGTGTTCAACACTACACAAGCAGCTGTTCAACACTACAGTAACAGGTGTTCAACACTACACAAACAGGTGTTCAACAGTACACAAACAGGTGTTCAACACTACACAAGCAGCTGTTTAACACTACACAAACAGGTGTTCAACAGTACACAAACAGGTGTTCAACACTACACAAACAGGTGTTCAACAGTACACAAACGGGTGTTCAACAGTACACAAGCAGGTGTTCAACAGTACACAAACAGGTGTTCAACAGTACACAAACAGGTGTTCAACAGTACACAAACAGGTGTTCAACAGTACACAATCAGGTGTTCAACAGTACACAAACAGGTGTTCAACAGTACACAAACAGGTGTTCAACAGTAAACAAACAGGTGTTCAACACTACACAAACAGGTGTTCAACAGTACACAAGCAGGTGTTCAACAGTACACAACCAGGTGTTCAACAGTAAACAAATAGGTGTTCAACAGTACACAAGCAGGTGTTCAACAGTACACAAGCAGCTGTTCAACACTACACAAGGAGGTGTTCAACACTACACAAGCAGGTGTTCAACACTACACAAGCAGGTGTTCAACACTACACAAGCAGGTGTTCAACAGTACACAAGCAGGTGTTCAACACTACACAAGCAGGTGTTCAACAGTACACAAGCAGGTGTTCAACACTACACAAGCAGGTGTTCAACAGTACACAAACAGGTGTTCAACAGTACACAAGCAGGTGTTCAACAGTACACAAGCAGGTGTTCAACACTACACAAGCAGCTGTTCAACACTACACAAGCAGGTGTTCAACAGTACACAAGCAGGTGTTCAACAGTACACAAGCAGGTGTTCAACAGTACACAAGCAGGTGTTCAACAGTACACAAGCAGGTGTTCAACAGTACACAAGCAGGTGTTCAACAGTACACAAGCAGGTGTTCAACAGTACACAAGCAGGTGTTCAACAGTACACAAGCAGGTGTTCAACAGTACACAAGCAGGTGTTCAACAGTACACAAGCAGCTGTTCAACAGTACACAAGCAGCTGTTCAACAGTACACAATCAGGTGTTCAACAGTACACAAGCAGCTGTTCAACAGTACACAAACAGGTGTTCAACAGTACACAAGCAGCTGTTCAACAGTACACAAACAGGTGTTCAACAGTACACAAGCAGCTGTCCAACAGTACACAAACAGGTGTTCAACAGTACGCAAACAGGTGTTCAACAGTACACAAACAGGTGTTCAACACTACACACACAGTTGTTCAACACTACACAAACAGGTGTTCAACACTACATAAACAGGTGTTGAACACTTCACAATCAAGTGTTCAACACTGCACAAACAGATGTTCAACACTACACAAACAGGTGTTCAACAGTACACAAACAGGTGTTCAACACTACACAAGCAGCTGTTCAACACTACACAGTGTTCAACAGTACACAAACAGGTGTTCAACAGTACACAAACGGGTGTTCAACAGTACACAAACAGGTGTTCAACACTGCACAAACAGGTGTTCAACACTACACAAACAGGTGTTCAACAGTACACAAACAGGTGTTCAACACTACACAAGCAGCTGTTCAACACTACACAAACAGTGTTCAACAGTACACAAACAGGTGTTCTACAGTACACAAACATGTGTTCAACAGTACACAAACAGGTGTTCAACACTACACAAACAGGTGTTCAACAGTACACAAACAGGTGTTCAACAGTACACAAACAGGTGTTCAACACTACACAAACAGGTGTTCAACACTACACAAACAGTGTTCAACAGTACACAAACAGGTGTTCAACAGTACACAAACAGGTGTTCAACACTACACAAACAGGTGTTCAACAGTACACAAACAGGTGTTCAACACTACACAAGCAGGTGTTCAACACTACACAAGCAGGTGTTCAACAGTACACAAGCAGGTGTTCAACAGTACACAAGCAGGTGTTCAACAGTACACAAGCAGGTGTTCAACAGTACACAAGCAGGTGTTCAACAGTACACAAGCAGGTGTTCAACAGTACACAAGCAGGTGTTCAACAGTACACAAGCAGCTGTTCAACAGTACACAATCAGGTGTTCAACAGTACACAAGCAGCTGTTCAACAGTACACTAACAGGTGTTCAACAGTACACAAGCAGCTGTTCAACAGTACACAAACAATGTTCAACAGTACACAGTGTTCAACAGTACACAAACAGGTGTTCAACAGTAAACAAACAGGTGTTCAACACTACACAAACAGGTGTTCAACACTACACAAGCAGGTGTTCAACAGTACACAACCAGGTGTTCAACAGTAAACAAATAGGTGTTCAACAGTACACAAGCAGGTGTTCAACAGTACACAAACAGCTGTTCAACACTACACAAGCAGGTGTTCAACACTACACAAGCAGGTGTTCAACACTACACAAGCAGGTGTTCAACAGTACACAAGCAGGTGTTCAACAGTACACAAGCAGGTGTTCAACACTACACAAGCAGGTGTTCAACAGTACACAAGCAGGTGTTCAACACTACACAAGCAGGTGTTCAACAGTACACAAACAGGTGTTCAACAGTACACAAGCAGGTGTTCAACAGTACACAAGCAGGTGTTCAACACTACACAAGCAGCTGTTCAACACTACACAAACAGGTGTTCAACAGTACAGAAGCAGGTGTTCAACAGTACACAAGCAGGTGTTCAACAGTACACAAGCAGGTGTTCAACAGTACACAAGCAGGTGTTCAACAGTACACAAGCAGGTGTTCAACAGTACACAAGCAGGTGTTCAACAGTACACAAGCAGGTGTTCAACAGTACACAAGCAGGTGTTCAACAGTACACAAGCAGCTGTTCAACAGTACACAAGCAGCTGTTCAACAGTACACAATCAGGTGTTCAACAGTACACAAGCAGCTGTTCAACAGTACACAAACAGGTGTTCAACAGTACACAAGCAGCTGTTCAACAGTACACAAACAGGTGTTCAACAGTACACAAGCAGCTGTTCAACAGTACACAAACAGGTGTTCAACAGTACACAAACAGGTGTTCAACAGTACGCAAACAGGTGTTCAACAGTACACAAACAGGTGTTCAACACTACACAAACAGGTGTTCAACACTACACAAACAGGTGTTCAACACTACATAAACAGGTGTTGAACACTTCACAATCAAGTGTTCAACACTGCACAAACAGATGTTCAACACTACACAAACAGGTGTTCAACAGTACACAAACAGGTGTTCAACACTACACAAGCAGCTGTTCAACACTACACAAACAGTGTTCAACAGTACACAAACAGATGTTCAACAGTACACAAACAGGTGTTCAACAGTACACAAACAGGTGTTCAACACTGCACAAACAGGTGTTCAACACTACACAAACAGGTGTTCAACAGTACACAAACAGGTGTTCAACACTACACAAGCAGCTGTTCAACACTACACAAACAGTGTTCAACAGTACACAAACAGGTGTTCAACAGTACACAAACATGTGTTCAACAGTACACAAACAGGTGTTCAACACTACACAAACAGGTGTTCAACAGTACACAAACAGGTGTTCAACAGTACACAAACAGGTGTTCAACACTACACAAACAGGTGTTCAACACTACACAAACAGGTGTTCAACAGTACACAAACAGTGTTCAACAGTACACAAACAGGTGTTCAACAGTACACAAACAGGTGTTCAACACTACACAAACAGGTGTTCAACAGTACACAAACAGGTGTTCAACACTACACAAGCAGGTGTTCAACAGTACACAAGCAGGTGTTCAACACTACACAAGCAGGTGTTCAACAGTACACAAGCAGGTGTTCAACAGTACACAAGCAGGTGTTCAACAGTACACAAGCAGGTGTTCAACAGTACACAAGCAGGTGTTCAACAGTACACAAGCAGGTGTTCAACAGTACACAAGCAGCTGTTCAACAGTACACAATCAGGTGTTCAACAGTACACAAGCAGCTGTTCAACAGTACACTAACAGGTGTTCAACAGTACACAAGCAGCTGTTCAACAGTACACAAACAGGTGTTCAACAGTACACAAGCAGCTGTTCAACAGTACACAAGCAGGTGTTCAACAGTACGCAAACAGGTGTTCAACAGTACACAAACAGGTGTTCAACACTACACAAACAGGTGTTCAACACTACACAAACAGGTGTTGAACACTACACAAACAGGTGTTGAACACTACACAAACAAGTGTTCAACACTGCACAAACAGATGTTCAACACTACACAAACAGGTGTTCAACAGTACACAAACAGGTGTTCAACACTACACAAGCAGCTGTTCAACACTACACAAACAGTGTTCAACAGTACACAAACAGGTGTTCAACACTACACAAACAGGTGTTCAACACTACACAAACAGGTGTTCAACAGTACACAAACAGTGTTCAACAGTACACAAACAAGTGTTCAACACTACACAAACAGGTGTTCAACACTACACAAACAGGTGTTCAACAGTACACAAACAGGTGTTCAACACTACACAAGCAGCTGTTCAACACTACAGTAACAGGTGTTCAACACTACACAAACAGGTGTTCAACAGTACACAAACAGGTGTTCAACACTACACAAGCAGCTGTTCAACACTACACAAACAGTGTTCAACAGTACACAAACAGGTGTTCAACAGTACACAAACAGGTGTTCAACAGTACACAAACAGGTGTTCAACACTACACAAGCAGGTGTTCAACAGTACACAAACGGGTGTTCCACAGTACACAAGCAGGTGTTCAACAGTACACAAACAGGTGTTCAACAGTACACAAACAGGTGTTCAACAGTACACAAACAGGTGTTCAACAGTACACAATCAGGTGTTCAACAGTACACAAACAGGTGTTCAACAGTACACAAACAGGTGTTCAACAGTAAACAAACAGGTGTTCAACACTACACAAACAGGTGTTCAACACTACACAAGCAGGTGTTCAACAGTACACAAGCAGGTGTTCAACAGTACACAAGCAGGTGTTCAACAGTACACAAGCAGGTGTTCAACAGTACACAAGCAGGTGTTCAACAGTACACAAGCAGCTGTTCAACAGTACACAATCAGGTGTTCAACAGTACACAAGCAGCTGTTCAACAGTACACTAACAGGTGTTCAACAGTACACAAGCAGCTGTTCAACAATACACAAACAATGTTCAACAGTACACAGTGTTCAACAGTACACAAACAGGTGTTCAACAGTAAACAAACAGGTGTTCAACACTACACAAACAGGTGTTCAACACTACACAAGCAGGTGTTCAACAGTACACAACCAGGTGTTCAACAGAAAACAAATAGGTGTTCAACAGTACACAAGCAGGTGTTCAACAGTACACAAGCAGCTGTTCAACACTACACAAGCAGGTGTTCAACACTACACAAGCAGGTGTTCAACACTACACAAGCAGGTGTTCAACACTACACAAGCAGGTGTTCAACAGTACACAAGCAGGTGTTCAACACTACACAAGCAGGTGTTCAACAGTACACAAGCAGGTGTTCAACACTACACAAGCAGGTGTTCAACAGTACACAAACAGGTGTTCAACAGTACACAAGCAGGTGTTCAACAGTACACAAGCAGGTGTTCAACACTACACAAGCAGCTGTTCAACACTACACAAGCAGGTGTTCAACAGTACACAAGCAGGTGTTCAACAGTACACAAGCAGGTGTTCAACAGTACACAAGCAGGTGTTCAACAGTACACAAGCAGGTGTTCAACAGTACACAAGCAGGTGTTCAACAGTACACAAGCAGGTGTTCAACAGTACACAAGCAGGTGTTCAACAGTACACAAGCAGGTGTTCAACAGTACACAAGCAGCTGTTCAACAGTACACAAGCAGCTGTTCAACAGTACACAATCAGGTGTTCAACAGTACACAAGCAGCTGTTCAACAGTACACAAACAGGTGTTCAACAGAACACAAGCAGCTGTTCAACAGTACACAAACAGGTGTTCAACAGTACACATGCAGCTGTTCAACAGTACACAAACAGGTGTTCAACAGTACACAAACAGGTGTTCAACAGTACGCAAACAGGTGTTCAACAGTACACAAACAGGTGTTCAACACTACACAAACAGGTGTTCAACACTACACAAACAGGTGTTCAACACTACATAAACAGGTGTTGAACACTTCACAATCAAGTGTTCAACACTGCACAAACAGATGTTCAACACTACACAAACAGGTGTTCAACAGTACACAAACAGGTGTTCAACACTACACAAGCAGCTGTTCAACACTACACAAACAGTGTTCAACAGTACACAAACAGGTGTTCAACAGTACACAAACAGGTGTTCAACAGTACACAAACAGGTGTTCAACACTGCACAAACAGGTGTTCAACACTACACAAACAGGTGTTCAACAGTACACAAACAGGTGTTCAACACTACACAAGCAGCTGTTCAACACTACACAAACAGTGTTCAACAGTACACAAACAGGTGTTCAACACTACACAAACATGTGTTCAACAGTACACAAACAGGTGTTCAACACTACACAAACAGGTGTTCAACAGTACACAAACAGGTGTTCAACAGTACACAAACAGGTGTTCAACACTACACAAACAGGTGTTCAACACTACACAAACAGGTGTTCAACAGTACTCAAACAGTGTTCAACAGTACACAAACAGGTGTTCAACAGTACACAAACAGGTGTTCAACACTACACAAACAGGTGTTCAACAGTACACAAACAGGTGTTCAACACTACACAAGCAGGTGTTCAACAGTACACAAGCAGGTGTTCAACACTACACAAGCAGGTGTTCAACAGTACACAAGCAGGTGTTCAACAGTACACAAGCAGGTGTTCAACAGTACAAAAGCAGGTGTTCAACAGTACACAAGCAGGTGTTCAACAGTACACAAGCAGGTGTTCAACAGTACACAAGCAGGTGTTCAACAGTACACAAGCAGGTGTTCAACAGTACACAAGCAGCTGTTCAACAGTACACAATCAGGTGTTCAACAGTACACAAGCAGCTGTTCAACAGTACACTAACAGGTGTTCAACAGTACACAAGCAGCTGTTCAACAGTACACAAACAGTTGTTCAACAGTACACAAGCAGCTGTTCAACAGTACACAAGCAGGTGTTCAACAGTACGCAAACAGGTGTTCAACAGTACACAAACAGGTGTTCAACACTACACAAACAGGTGTTCAACACTACACAAACAGGTGTTGAACACTACACAAACAGGTGTTGAACACTACACAAACAAGTGTTCAACACTGCACAAACAGATGTTCAACACTACACAAACAGGTGTTCAACAGTACACAAACAGGTGTTCAACACTACACAAGCAGCTGTTCAACACTACACAAACAGTGTTCAACAGTACACAAACAGGTGTTCAACAGTACACAAACAGGTGTTCAACAGTACACAAACAGGTGTTCAACACTACACAAACAGGTGTTCAACAGTACACAAACAGGTGTTCAACAGTACACAAACAGGTGTTGAACACTACACAAACAGGTGTTCAACACTACACAAACAGGTGTTCAACAGTACACAAACAGTGTTCAACAGTACACAAACAAGTGTTCAACACTACACAAACAGGTGTTCAACACTACACAAACAGGTGTTCAACAGTACACAAACAGGTGTTCAACACTACACAAGCAGCTGTTCAACACTACAGTAACAGGTGTTCAACACTACACAAACAGGTGTTCAACAGTACACAAACAGGTGTTCAACACTACACAAGCAGCTGGTCAACACTACACAAACAGTGTTCAACAGTACACAAACAGGTGTTCAACAGTACACAAACAGGTGTTCAACAGTACACAAACAGGTGTTCAACACTACACAAGCAGGTGTTCAACAGTACACAAACGGGTGTTCAACAGTACACAAGCATTGTTCAACAGTACACAAACAGGTGTTCAACAGTACACAAACAGGTGTTCAACAGTACACAAACAGGTGTTCAACAGTACACAATCAGGTGTTCAACAGTACACAAACAGGTGTTCAACAGTACACAAACAGGTGTTCAACAGTAAACAAACAGGTGTTCAACACTACACAAACAGGTGTTCAACAGTACACAAGCAGGTGTTCAACAGTACACAACCAGGTGTTCAACAGTAAACAAATAGGTGTTCAACAGTACACAAGCAGGTGTTCAACAGTACACAAGCAGCTGTTCAACACTACACAAGCAGGTGTTCAACACTACACAAGCAGGTGTTCAACACTACACAAGCAGGTGTTCAACACTACACAAGCAGGTGTTCAACAGTACACAAGCAGGTGTTCAACACTACACAAGCAGGTGTTCAACAGTACACAAGCAGGTGTTCAACACTACACAAGCAGGTGTTCAACAGTACACAAACAGGTGTTCAACAGTACACAAGCAGGTGTTCAACAGTACACAAGCAGGTGTTCAACACTACACAAGCAGCTGTTCAACACTACACAAGCAGGTGTTCAACAGTACACAAGCAGGTGTTCAACAGTACACAAGCAGGTGTTCAACAGTACACAAGCAGGTGTTCAACAGTACACAAGCAGGTGTTCAACAGTACACAAGCAGGTGTTCAACAGTACACAAGCAGGTGTTCAACAGTACACAAGCAGGTGTTCAACAGTACACAAGCAGGTGTTCAACAGTACACAAGCAGGTGTTCAACAGTACACAAGCAGCTGTTCAACAGTACACAAGCAGCTGTTCAACAGTACACAATCAGGTGTTCAACAGTACACAAGCAGCTGTTCAACAGTACACAAACAGGTGTTCAACAGTACACAAGCAGCTGTTCAACAGTACACAATCAGGTGTTCAACAGTACACAAACAGGTGTTCAACACTACACAAACAGGTGTTCAACACTACACAAACAGGTGTTCAACACTACATAAACAGGTGTTGAACACTTCACAATCAAGTGTTCAACACTGCACAAACAGATGTTCAACACTACACAAACAGGTGTTCAACAGTACACAAACAGGTGTTCAACAGTACACAAACGGGTGTTCAACAGTACACAAACAGGTGTTCAACACTACACAAGCAGCTGTTCAACACTACACAAACAGTGTTCAACAGTACACAAACAGGTGTTCAACAGTACACAAACGGGTGTTCAACAGTACACAAACAGGTGTTCAACACTGCACAAACAGGTGTTCAACACTACACAAACAGGTGTTCAACAGTACACAAACAGGTGTTCAACACTACACAAGCAGCTGTTCAACACTACACAAACAGTGTTCAACAGTACACAAACAGGTGTTCAACAGTACACAAACAGGTGTTCAACAGTACACAAACATGTGTTCAACAGTACACAAACAGGTGTTCAACACTACACAAACAGGTGTTCAACACTACACAAACAGGTGTTCAACAGTACACAAACAGGTGTTCAACAGTACACAAACAGGTGTTCAACACTACACAAACAGGTGTTCAACACTACACAAACAGGTGTTCAACAGTACACAAACAGTGTTCAACAGTACACAAACAGGTGTTCAACAGTACACAAACAGGTGTTCAACACTACACAAACAGGTGTTCAACAGTACACAAACAGGTGTTCAACACTACACAAGCAGGTGTTCAACACTACACAAGCAGGTGATTAACAGTACACAAGCAGGTGTTCAACAGTACACAAGCAGGTGTTCAACAGTACACAAGCAGGTGTTCAACAGTACACAAGCAGGTGTTCAACAGTACACAAGCAGGTGTTCAACAGTACACAAGCAGGTGTTCAACAGTACACAAGCAGCTGTTCAACAGTACACAATCAGGTGTTCAACAGTACACAAGCAGCTGTTCAACAGTACACTAACAGGTGTTCAACAGTACACAAGCAGCTGTTCAACAGTACACAAACAGGTGTTCAACAGTACACAAGCAGCTGTTCAACAGTACACAAACAGGTGTTCAACAGTACGCAAACAGGTGTTCAACAGTACACAAACAGGTGTTCAACACTACACAAACAGGTGTTCAACACTACACAAACAGGTGTTCAACACTACACAAACAGGTGTTGAACACTACACAAACAAGTGTTCAACACTGCACAAACAGATGTTCAACACTACACAAACAGGTGTTCAACAGTACACAAACAGGTGTTCAACACTACACAAGCAGCTGTTCAACACTACACAAACAGTGTTCAACAGTACACAAACAGGTGTTCAACAGTACACAAACAGGTGTTCAACAGTACACAAACAGGTGTTCAACACTACACAAGCAGGTGTTCAACAGTACACAAACGGGTGTTCAACAGTACACAAGCAGGTGTTCAACAGTACACAAACAGGTGTTCAACAGTACACAAACAGGTGTTCAACAGTACACAAACAGGTGTTCAACAGTACACAAACAGGTGTTCAACAGTACACAAACAGGTGTTCAACAGTACACAAACAGGTGTTCAACAGTACACAAACAGGTGTTCAACACTACACAAGCAGGTGTTCAACACTACACAAGCAGGTGTTCAACAGTACACAAACAGGTGTTCAACACTACACAAACAGGTGTTCAACACTACACAAACAGGTGTTCAACACTACACAAACAGGTGTTCAACACTACACAAACAGGTGTTCAACACTACACAAACAGGTGTTCAACACTACACAAACAGGTGTTCAACACTACACAAACAGGTGTTCAACACTACACAAACAGGTGTTCAACACTACACAAGCAGCTGTTCAACAGTACACAAACAGGTGTTCAACACTACACAAGCAGCTGTTCAACAGTACACAAACAGCTGTTCAACACTACACAAACAGGTGTTCAACACTACACAAACAGTGTTCAACGGTACACAAACAGCTGTTCAACACTACACAAACAGGTGTTCAACACTACACAAACAGTGTTCAACAGTACACAAACAGTGTTCAACAGTACACAAACAGGTGTTCAACACTACACAAACAGGTGTTCAACACTACACAAACAGGTGTTCAACACTACACAAACAGGTGTTCAACACTACACAAACAGGTGTTCAACACTACACAAACAGGTGTTCAACACTACACAAACAGGTGTTCAACACTACACAAACAGGTGTTCAACACTACACAAACAGGTGTTCAACAGTAATAACAAAATACAAAGGTTTAAGTTAGTAAAGCTACTAGATCATAACAGAATGTAAGTTAGTAAAGTGTAAAGGTTTAATGGGACAAAAACATAACAATATTGAAGACGATAAAATATACAACTTCACTAAACAATTTTACAACTACAGACACAATAATTGGATGACACTAATGTAATTGTGTCTTGCAATTATTAGTTATATGATATTATGTCATTATTTCTTAGTCTCTCTTTTAAAGTGATTGGGAGACGTGCAAGTTTTAACTACATGTGGGAGGTCAGTCCACAATACAAACATATCAGAGATATGTTTGTTCCTCTTTCCTGTATGACAATTTATATGATGCGGCCGTGGACCAATGATTCCTCTGAACTTCAGTAGTAGTCAATCCAACCACTTGAGGTGGACGGTAGAGCTACGGTCTTTAGCCATGCAAGTCGGCGTTCAATTCCTGACCATCCAAGTGATTGGACACCATTCCTTTCCCCCGTCCCATCCTAAATCCTTATCCTGACCCCCTTCCCAGTGCTATATAATTATAGCACTGGGAAGCGCTATATGCGCTCAGTTTGGGCTCTAAGCTCGAGTGGCACATCAGACTCCAGGTTGAATACTTCCTGAAACTTAACCAAAACTTTCAGGAAGTATACAAGCTGGAGTCTGATGTGCCACTCGACCTTAGAGCCCAAACTGAGCGGGAAATTCCATAGAAAAGCGTCTCAGAAATAACAGTGACAACGGAAGAGATAAAGAAGCAACTGCAGGAACTGGACGTGGCAAAGGCCGCGCTACAATTACTGACCACGGGTGGGACACAGGTGGAGACTGTCTACCCACATGAGCCACAGTGACGTTAGAAAGAACTTTTTCAGTGTCAGAGTAGTTAACGGATGGAATGCATTAGGCAGTGATGTGGTGGAGGCTGACTCCATACACAGTTCCAAATGTAGATATGATAGAGCCCAGTAGGCTCAGGAACCTGTACACCAGTTGATTGACGGTTGAGAGGCGGGACCAAAGAGCCAGAGCTCAACCCCTGCGAGCAACAACTAGGTGAGTACCAGGCATGACAGGGTTGTTACCATCAACACCTTTACCTGAATTTACTTGACGCCACTGACACTGTAGTGGCTTCAACGAGGACAGGAAGCCGGCGGCTTGTCAAATGTCCCCTCCCCCCATTTGCCCTGATGATGTTCCAGGTGGCTTTTAAAACCGAACAGGGTTTTGATATTTGCAGCTTCGGCGGGTAGGCGGTTCCATGGGTTAATAACCCTGTGGGTGAAGAAGCATCTCCTGCTCTCAGACCTACACTGTGGCTTGTTGAGCCTGAAGCAGTTACTTCTTGTTCGTATTATATCTCACCTGTTGAAGAAATTGTCCACGTCAACATCCTCCAAATTGTTCAGTATTGTAAAAGTGTCACTGAGATCCACCCTGTCGTGCCGGGTCTGCAGTGTTGTCAGCCCTGTGGCCCTCAGCCCTGTAGCCCTCAGTCCTGTGGTCCTCAGCCCTGTAGCCCTCAGCCCTGTAGCCCTCAGCCCTGTAGCCCTCAGCCCTGTAGCCCTCAGCCCTGTGGCCCTCAGCCCTGTGGCCCTCAGCCCTGTACCCCTCAGTCCTGTGGTCCTCAGCCCTGTAGCCCTCAACCCTGTAGCCCTCAGCCCTGTGGCCCTCAGCCCTGTAGCCCTCAGTCCTGTGGCCCTCAGCCCTGTAGCCCTCAACCCTGTGACCCTCAGCCCTGTAGCCCTCAGCCCTGTGGCCCTCAGCCCTGTAGCCCTCAGTCCTGTGGCCCTCAGCCCTGTAGCCCTCAACCCTGTGACCCTCAGCCCTGTAGCCCTCAGTCCTGTGGTCCTCAGCCCTGTAGCCCTCAACCCTGTGACCCTCAGCCCTGTAGCCCTCAGCCCTGTAGCCCTCAGTCCTGTAGCCCTCAGCCCTGTGGCCCTCAGCCCTGTGGCCCTCAGCCCTGTAGCCCTCAGTCCTGTGGCCCTCAGCCCTGTAGCCCTCAACCCTGTGGCCCTCAGCCCTGTAGCCCTCAACCCTGTGACCATCAGCCCTGTAGCCCTCAGTCCTGTGGTCCTCAGCCCTGTAGCCCTCAGCCCTGTGGTCCTCAGCCCTGTAGCCCTCAGCCCTGTGGTCCTCAGCCCTGTAGCCCTCAGTCCTGTGGTCCTCAGCCCTGTAGCCCTCAGTCCTGTGGCCCTCAGCCCTGTAGCCCTCAGCCCTGTGGCCCTCAGCCCTGTAGCCCTCAACCCTGTGACCCTCAGCCCTGTAGCCCTCAGTCCTGTGGTCCTCAGCCCTGTAGCCCTCAGCCCTGTGGTCCTCAGCCCTGTAGCCCTCAGCCCTGTGGCCCTCAGCCCTGTAGCCCTCAGCCCTGTGGTCCTCAGCCCTGTAGCCCTCAACCCTGTGACCCTCAGCCCTGTAGCCCTCAGTCCTGTGGTCCTCAGCCCTGTAGCCCTCAGTCCTGTGGTCCTCAGCCCTGTAGCCCTCAGCCCTGTGACCCTCAGCCCTGTGGCCCTCAACCCTGTGGTCCTCAGCCCTGTAGCCCTCAACCCTGTGACCCTCAGCCCTGTAGCCCTCAGTCCTGTGGTCCTCAGCCCTGTAGCCCTCAGTCCTGTGGTCCTCAGCCCTGTAGCCCTCAGCCTTGTGGTCCTCAGCCCTGTAGCCCTCAGCCCTGTGGCCCTCAGCCCTGTAGCCCTCAGCCCTGTAGCCCTCAGCCCTGTGACCCTCAACCCTGTGGCCCTCAACCCTGTGGCCCTCAACCCTGTGACCCTCAGCCTTGTGGCCCTCAGCCTTGTAGCCCTCAGCCCTGTGGCCCTCAACCCTGTGGCCCTCAACCCTGTGGCCCTCAACCCTGTGACCCTCAGCCTTGTGGCCCTCAGCCTTGTAGCCCTCAGCCCTGTAGCCCTCAGCCCTGTGGCCCTCAACCCTGTGGCCCTCATCCCTGTGGCCCTCAACCCTGTGGCCCTCAACCCTGTGGCCCTCAACCCTGAGGCCCTCAACCCTGTGGCCCTCAACCCTGTGACCCTCAACCCTGTGACCCTCAACCCTATGGCCCTCAACCCTGTGGCCCTCAACCCTGTGACCCTCAACCCTGTGACCCTCAACCCTGTGGCCCTCAACCCTGTGACCCTCAACCCTGTGACCCTCAGCCCTGTGGCCCTCAACCCTGTGACCCTCAACCCTGTGGCCCTCAACCCTGTGGCCCTCAACCCTGTGGCCCTCAACCCTGTGACCCTCAACCCTGTGGCCCTCAACCCTGTGGCCCTCAACCCTGTGGCCCTCAACCCTGTGGCCCTCAACCCTGTGGCCCTCAACCCTGTGGCCCTCAACCCTGTGGCCCTCAACCCTGTGGCCCTCAACCCTGTGGCCCTCAACCCTGTGACCCTCAACCCTGTGGCCCTCAACCCTGTGGCCCTCAACCCTGTGGCCCTCAACCCTGTGGCCCTCAACCCTGTGGCCCTCAACCCTGTGGCCCTCAACCCTGTGGCCCTCAACCCTGTGGCCCTCAACCCTGTGGCCCTCAACCCTGTGACCCTCAACCCTGTGGCCCTCAACGCTGTGGCCCTCAACCCTGTGGCCCTCAACCCTGTGACCCTCAACCCTGTGGCCCTCAACCCTGTGGCCCTCAACCCTGTGACCCTCAACCCTGTGGCCCTCAACCCTGTGGCCCTCAACCCTGTGGCCCTCAACCCTGTGACCCTCAACCCTGTGGCCCTCAACCCTGTGGCCCTCAACCCTGTGGCCCTCAACCCTGTGGCCCTCAACCCTGTGACCCTCAACCCTGTGACCCTCAACCCTGTGGCCCTCAACCCTGTGGCCCTCAACCCTGTGGCCCTCAGCCCTGTGGCCCTCAACCCCTGTGGCCCTCAACCCTGTGGCCCTCAACCCTGGATTTTATGATACTGAACAAACTGGAAAATCCAGATCACTTCGTTCCAAGTTAACGCATCGGAGCGGCAATACCTTCAAGATGAAGACACCACAGTACAGCCATACACCACAATACAGCCATACACCACAATACAGCCATACACCACAGTACAGCCATACACCACAATACAGCCATACACCACAATACAGCCATACACCACAATACAGCCATACACCACAATACAGCCACACACCACAGTACAGCCATACACCACAGTATAGCCATACACCACAGTACAGCCATACACCACAGTACAGCCACACACCACAGTACAGCCATACACCACAGTACAGCCATACACCACAATACAGCCATACACCACAATACAGCCATACACCACAGTACAGCCATACACCACAATACAGCCATACACCACAATACAGCCATACACCACAATACAGCCACACACCACAGTACAGCCATACACCACAGTACAGCCATACACCACAATACAGCCATACACCACAATACAGCCATACACCACAATACAGCCATACACCACAATACAGCCATACACCACAATACAGCCATACACCACAATACAGCCATACACCACAATGCAGCCATACACCACAATACAGCCATACACCACAATACAGCCATGCACCACAATACAACCATACACCACAATTCAGCCATACACCACAATACAGCCATACACCACAATACAGCCATACACCACAATACAGCCATACACCACAATACAGCCACACACCACAGTACAGCCATACACCACAGTATAGCCATACACCACAGTACAGCCATACACCACAGTACAGCCACACACCACAGTACAGCCATACACCACAGTACAGCCATACACCACAATACAGCCATACACCACAATACAGCCATACACCACAGTACAGCCATACACCACAATACAGCCATACACCACAATACAGCCATACACCACAATACAGCCACACACCACAGTACAGCCATACACCACAGTACAGCCATACACCACAATACAGCCATACACCACAATACAGCCATACACCACAATACAGCCATACACCACAATACAGCCATACACCACAATACAGCCATACACCACAATACAGCCATACACCACAATGCAGCCATACACCACAATACAGCCATACACCACAATACAGCCATGCACCACAATACAACCATACACCACAATTCAGCCATACACCACAGTACAGCCATACACCACAATACAGCCATACACCACAATGCAGCCATACACCACAATACAGCCATACACCACAATACAGCCATACACCACAATACTGCCATACACCACAATACAGCCATACACCACAATGCAGCCATACACCACAATACAGCCATACACCACAATACAGCCATGCACCACAATACAACCATACACCACAATTCAGCCATACACCACAGTACAGACATACACCACAATACAGCCATACACCCCAATACAGCCATACACCACAGTACAGCCATACACCACAATTCAGCCATACACCACAGTACAGCCATACACCACAATACAGCCATACACCACAATACAGCCATACACCACAATGCAGCCATACACCACAATACAGCCATACACCACAATACAGCCATACACCACAATACAGCCATACACAACAATACAACCATACACCACAATACAGCCATGCACCACAATACAACCATACACCACAATTCAGCCATACACCACAGTACAGCCATACACCACAATACAGCCATACACCACAATGCAGCCATACACCACAATACAGCCATACACCACAATACAGCCATACACCACAATACAGCCATACACCACAATACAGCCATACACCACAATACAGCCATACACCACAATACAGCCATACACCACAATACAGCCATACACCACAATGCAGCCATACACCACAATACAGCCATACACCACAATACAGCCATACACCACAATACAGCCATACACCACAGTACAGCCATACACCACAATACAGCCATTCACCACAATACAGCCATACACCACAATACAGCCATACACCACAATACAGCCATACACCACAATACAGCCATACACCACAATACAGCCATACACCACAATACAACCATATACCACAATACAGCCATACACCACAGTACAGCCATACACCACAATACAGCCATACACCACAATACAGCCATACACCACAATACAGCCATACACTGTAACAGTAGAACTGTAAAAGAAGAAAGACCATAGATGTAATATTAAAAGTTGGTAGTGAGTTGGTAGTGACCTGACTAGCAAGTCTGGGTCATCCCAAGTCTGTGTCATCCCAAGTCTGGGTCATCCCAGGGGATTAGAGCTCATTGTAGACAGCAGCGCCACTGCCTCCTGTGACGAGTCATCCAACTAGGAGAACAATGAAATGCATTACAAAATTAGTAGGAATTATCAATCGGAGTTAAGTTCTTATGTTAAAATTAACGTCAATTGAGACTAATGAAGAAGTCTTGTATATTAGCAAAGAAGCATTTGACTTCAGTCAGATCTGAAATAGGTAAGACATATTTCGTCACTGGAAAATAGATACCTACCAACCTGTTTGTTAAATGATGTAAATTAGTGAAATGCAAGTGCTACTAAATATTGTAATTAGCCTGGCTCCAGTATCTAGATTATTCCCAAGTGTTTTGGGCATAATAAAGTCACCTTTAGTGACGAATACAGGATTTTAGTAGTAATCGTTTTCAAAGATTAATCTGGCCACTAGCCTAGGTCAGCCTCTGAGAGGTGAGAGTGGAGAGAAAGAGTTATATGTTATGCTGATGATATTTGTATTATGGCAAACAGTAAACCAAGGCTACAAGTGTTACTTGATGCATTCTCCAAGAAAGTAGTAGAATGTGGCCTCATAATCTCTGTTGATAAAACAAGGGTTCATATTCCCCATTCTCTTCATGTTAACTATACTATTAATGGAGTGCCCGTGGAGACTTGTGAGTCTTATAAATATCTTGGAGTCCAGGTTAATGATACAAATCTCGTCAGCAACCTGCGGAAAAAACTAGTTTGAGCGTCTTAAACCTCTCAGAACTCTTCTTGGCAAAGGATTTGGCATTAACATAAAATATGCTCGTAGTTTTTATATTGCCTTTATACGATCTGTTGTTGATTATTATGCCTTGCATCTTCTTAATTTTTCTCCTAAACAATTACAAGGCCTAGATGTAGTACAGAATGATGCCATGCGCATCATCCTGGGTTGTCCTAGAACTGTCAGAATTGTTAACATGAGAAAGGAACTAAACTTACCTTCCATTTACGAAAGAATAGTTCTTCTTAGTACTATGTTTTGCGCCAAAACTTTGAAAAATAATGGTCCCCCAGCTCTATTCAAATTAAATTGAGATCCATTCTAAACAATTCTGACTGTTCCCTCAATCCGCCGCAAAAAGCTCCCTACAGTGTGTGGCTCAGTTGTTGTGCCTATAATCTTCTGAAACTGAATGTATCTCTTTACCCTTATAAAACTGTTCACTATATTCCCCCTTGGAAAGATGTGTGGGGTCTCTCTGCATTATACCCCCATCAGTGTAAAACAAATGTATTACACTGACACTTTGAGATGTATAACATTAGAAGCTATTGACAGTCATCTTCATATTCTCAAACCGACTGAATCCTATGCCTTTACTGATGGCTCTGTGCAGTTAGATACTGGTAGAACAGGTTGTGCATGTACAGTATATAAAGGGGATGAAAAGATCATGTCTAGTACACAGTGATTGAACAACTGAGCAAGCACGACACAGACCGAGCTATTGGGCATTTATCTAGCCACTGAATACCTTAAGCTCGATGGTGGTGGAGTTATTTTCTGTGACTCTAAAAGTGCTCTGCAGTCCTTAAATAACCCATCACAATGTATGTTGGAAGTAGCTTGTAATATTAAATGGAATGTAATTTTTGCCAATGATAATAACTCTTGTATAAAATTTGTGTGGATCCCATCCCACGTTGGAGTTGGAAAACATGACTTTGTAGATCGATTGGCCAATGAGGCTTGCAGAAAAGAAAACATTGATTATGACTTTGGACTATCTAATGCAATTATTAGAAACATACAAATTAAATAAATTAATTAAGATTTAGAAGAACTAAGAAATGCCCAGAGACCTGAAAGCTACAGTATTAAAAGTTATGACAAGTTTTGTAATAATAGGTATTTGTATGGTCAGCACAGTAACCGGACCAGGCAATGTGATGTAGTCATTGCGCGAATTCGCCTTGGCTATAGACACATCTGGCAGGTTAGTGAGGCTGAGCCACTACCAGAATACTCAGATTGTAAACTCTGTGATAAACCTTTAATGCATTCACTAGAACACTATATTGTTGAATGTGAAACCGTAAAGGACTTTAGACCTCCTGGCCTCTTGTATCACCAAAAGTGTAACTATTTTATTGACTCAGGTTATCTTGAGGTTATCTTGAGATGATTTCGGGGCTTTTTAGTGTCCCCGCGGCCCGGTCCTCGACCAGGCCTCCACCCCCAGGAAGCAGCCCGTGACAGCTGACTAACACCCAGGTACCTATTTACTGCTAGGTAACAGGAGCATAGGGTGAAAGAAACTCTGCCCATTGTTTCTCGCCGGCGCCTGGGATCGAACCCAGGACCACAGGATCACAAGTCCAGCGTGCTGTCCGCTCGGCCGACCGGCTCCCAGGTGTTCTGGACGACATCCTAACAATTTATCCAAAATTTGCTTGTCCATTTTAAAGAATGAAGAACAATTTTTATTTATATTACTTCTAAGCTGCATCACTTATGAACCCATCCCTGCCCTTGTGTGGTAGTGCACAGTAGAAAGTTGTTTTCACATATCCACACATTAAAACATTGAATGTAACCATGATATATATGTGCTTCAGCCTACAGTTTAGACCTATTGTCTTGTGTATGACCCTCTGTCCTGCGTGACAGTGAATACCAGCATTTTCCTCACTTTAATAAGACTTAATCGAAATCCTCTGATTAGGCAAAATTGTAATTAATTTTGTCAATAAAGATGTTAATAATAATAAGTATGTGTTAGAGACGTCCTGGGTCAACATCGCTCAGAGGGCAAGGCTGAACAACTGGCCTCTCTGTGATATTTTAATGTAATTGTTTGTGTCTGAGTTTGTTATTGAAGAAATCCCCATTAATTGTTGTAGTTAATTTACCAATTGCCTCAGTTAGGAAAATATTCAGTTAGGGAGTGTTCAGATAGGGTTTTTTTTTTTTTAGATATATACAAGAGTTGTTACATTCTTGTACAGAGTTACATTCTTGTACAGAGTACACTGCCACTAGTACGCGTAGCGTTTCGGGCAAGTCCTTAATCCTATGGTCCCTGGAATACGATCCCCTGCCGCGAAGAATCGTTTTTTCATCCAAGTACACATTTTACTGTTGCGTTAAACAGAGGCTACAGTTAAGGAATTGCGCCCAGTAAATCCTCCCCGGCCAGGATACGAACCCATGACATAGCGCTCGCGGAACGCCTGGCGAGTGTCTTACCACTACACCACGGAGACTGCTAAACTGTTTTATTAATTAGTATTTTATTTGATAACTTTGGCTTAATAAATCGTTTATAGAATTTATGGTGTTTAGTGAAATTCCCCCCAACGTGTATCTTATACTTTCTGTTGATGGGCTCAAGCCCCCCAAGCTACAGACTAAGCATCCTCTACAAGCCTGCAATCATTTATTTAATACCTAAAATAATCCCTTTGTACTTTGATTCAATTTCCACACTTACCGTAAATCTTATCCCTCCTTTTCCAATAACTGGGGACTCATATTCGGGGTTTTATACCTAATTGACGGTCTCCTGCTTGACCGTCAATTGGAGAAATTACTCAGACAGCCATACACCACAATACAGCCATACACCACAATACAGCCATACACCACAATACAGTCATACACCACAATACAGCCATTCACCACAATACAGCCATACACCACAATACAGCCATACACCACAATACAGCCATACACCACAATACAGCCATACACCACAATACAGCCATACACCACAATACAGCCATACACCACAATACAGCCATACACCACAATACAGTCATACACCACAGTACAGCCATACACCACAATACAGCCATACACCACAATACAGCCATACACCACAATACAGCCATACACCACAATACAGCCATACACCACAATACAGCCATACACCACAATACAGTCATACACCACAAAACAGCCATACACAACAATACAATCATACAACACAATACATTCATACACCACAATACAGCCATACACCACAATACAGCCATACACCACAAAACATCCATACACAACAATACAGCCATACACCACAAAACAGCCATACACCACAATACAGCTATACACCACAATACAGCCATACATCACAAAACAGCCATACACAACAATACAGTCATACACCACAATATAGCCATACACCACAATACAGCCATACACCACAATACAGCCACACACCACAATACAGCTATACACCACAAAACAGCCATACACCACAATACAGCCATATACTACAATACAGCCATACACCACAATACAGCCATACACCACAATACAGCCATACACCACAATACAGCCACACACCACAATACAGCCATACACCACAAAACAGCCATACACCACAATACAGCCATATACTACAATACAGCCATACACCACAATACAGCCATACACTACAATACAGCCATAAACCACAATACAGCCATACACTATATAACAGTCATACACTACATTACAGCTATACACCACAATACGGTCATACACTACAATACAACCATACACTACATTACAGCCATACACTACATTACAGCTATACACCACAATACAGCCATACACCACAATACAGTCATACATCACAATACAACCATACACTATATTACAGCCATACACTACAATACAGCCATACACCACAATACAGCCATACATTACATTGCAGCCATACACTACTATACAGCCATACACCACAATACAGCCATACACCACAATACAGCCATACACTACATTATAGCCATACACCACAATACGGTCATTCACTACAATACAACCATACACTACATTACAGCCACATACCACAACACAGCCATACACCACAATACAGCCATACACTACATTGCAGCCATACACTACTATACAGCCATACACCACAATACAGCCATACACCACAATACAGCCATACGCCACAATACAGCCATACACCACAATACAGCCATACACCAAAATACAGCCACACACCACAATACAGCCACATACCACAATACAGCCATACACCATAATACAGCCACACACCACAATACAGCCATACACCACAATACAGCCATACACTACAATACAGCCATACACTACAAAACAGCCATACACCACAATACAGCCACACACAACAATACAGCCATACACTACATTACAGCCACACACCACAATACAGCCATACACCACAATACAGCCATACACTACAATACAGCTATACACCACAATACAAGCATACACCACAATACAGCCACACACCACAATACAGCCATACACCACAATACAGTCATACACCACAATACAGCCACACACCACAATACAGCCACACAACACAATACAGCCATACACCACAATACAGCCATACACTACAATACAGCCATACACCACAATACAGCCATACACCACAATACAGCCGCACACCACAATACATCCACACACCACAATACAGCCACACACCACAATACAGCCATACACCACAATACAGCCATACACTACAATACAGCCATGCACCACAATACAGTCATATACCACAATACAGCCACACACAACAATACAGCCATACACCACAACACAGCCACACACCACAATACAGCCACACACCACAATACAGCCACACACCACAGCACAGCCATACACCACAATACAGCCACACACCACAACACACCCACACACCACAACACAACCACACACCACAACACAGCCATACACCGCAATACAGTCATACACCACAATACAGCCACACACCACAACACAGTCATATACCACAATACAGCCATACACCACAATACAGCCACACACCTCATCACAGCCACACACCACAATACAGCCATACACCACAATACAGCCATACACCACAATACAGCCACACACCACAATACAGCCATACACCACAATACAGCCATACACCACAATACAGCCACACACCACAATACAGCTATACACCACAATACAGCCATACACCACAAAACAGCCACACACCACAATACAGCCATACACCACAATACAGCCATACACCACAATACAGCCATACACCACAATACCGCCACACACCACAATACAGCCATACACCACAATACAGCCATACACCACAATACAGCCACACACCACAATACAGCTATACACCACAATACAGCCACACACCACAATACAGCTATACACCACAATACAGCCATACACCACAATACAGCCACACACCACAATACAGTCATACTCCACAATACAGCAATACACCACAATACAGCCACACACCACAATACAGCCATACACCATAATACAGCCACACACTACAATACAGCCATACACCACAATACAGCCATACACCACAATACAGCCATACACCACAATACAGCCACACACCACAATACAGCCATACACCATAATACAGCCACACACTACAATACAGCCATACACCACAATACAGCCACACACTACAATACAGCCATACACCACAATACAGCCACACACAACAATACAGCCATACACCACAATACAGCCACACTCAACAATACAGCCATACACCACATAAATGGGCTCTCAGCCATAGTGTCTGACCTGCAAATAACTTACCGAAGACGTTATTGCTTCAGTTTAAAATTCAGCTGAGAAAATTCCTCAGTAACAATGGCTAGATCTTTGACAAGCCGTGTGCTTTTTGTCCCCGTCGAGCCCCTTAGAATTTGTGGTTATCAGGTAAATTCAGGTTCAATAAATCAAACTTCTAAATTTAATATTGCCATAGTTAGCCTAGCAATACGTAAAAATTAATTTTCTTTGTTATAAAAGAACTCCCCGTTTTCTTTCAAGGTAGAAACCGCAAATACTCAACATAAACTCAAGTAATGTGTCCGTCGATGATGTTTATTTTTTATTTATTTATTTATTTATGCATATACAAGAATGTACATAAGGAATGTGAGGATACAATTATGGTAATCACAGTCTTGTAAAGCCACTAGCACGCGCAGCGTTTCGGGCAGGTCCTTAATCTAAGAAAATTTTAAGGAGGTAAATACTTGCAAAATTTATAGACAAAAAAATGATAACAGATTACATGGAATGAAAAAAAAAAGATGAGAGAAAATTATAGGTACAGTATATTAAAGCACATAGGTAGCTATGATTGATTGCAATGACAGCTTAAAATGGTAGTTGACAACAAATTGGTAGGCACAATACAGCAGAAACAATATAAGATTGATTGCAATGACAGCTTGAATGGTAGTTGACAAAAATTGGTAGTTACAATACAGCATATGGCTAGCACATAAAAGAAGACAGCAATGAACACAATGATAAGGTTGTTTGATATTACATAAAAATTATGAGATTGGGTACCACTAGGTACAGAGCAAATTTAAAGCTCAGTGTAGGAAACTAAATAGATGAAGTTAGGTACTTTTTGGTTTTGCTTTTAAATAAGGCAAAAGTTTTACAGTTTTTCAATTCACTAGGGAGTGAGTTCCATAGACTAGGTCCCTTAATTTGCATAGAGTGTTTACACAGATTAAGTTTGACCCTGGGGATATCAAAGAGATATTTATTTCTGGTGTGGTGATAATGGGTCCTATTACATCTGTCCAGGGAGAGTTTCAGAGCATGGTTTGCATTTAAGAACAGGGTTTTGTAAATGTAGTTGACACAAGAGAATGTGTGGAGGGAGTTAATATTTAGCAAGTTTAGAGATTTAAACAAGGGAGCTGAGTGTTGTCTGAAAGCAGAGTTAGTTATTATTCTGATAGCAGATTTTTGCTGTGTGATGATGGGCTTAAGGTGGTTTGCAGTGGTAGACCCCCATGCACAGATACCATAATTAAGATAGGGGTAGATTAGTGCATAATATAGTGAGAGGAGAGCAGAGTTAGGAACATAATATCTGATTTTGGAGAGTATACCAACTGTCTTAGAGACTTTCTTAGTTATGTGTTGAATGTGGGTGCTGAAGTTGAGTCTCTTGTCTAGGAATAGGCCAAGAAACTTGCCATCATTTTTATTACTGTTGTTAATGTTGTCTATCTGTAGCTGAATTGCATTTGATGATTTGCTTCCAAATAAGATGTAGTAAGTCTTTTCGATGTTTAATGTTAGTTTGTTCGTTGACATCCATAAGTGGACTTTTTTTAATTCATTATTCACAACATTATTTAGTGTATGTGGGTTGAGGTTTGAATAGATAAGGGTAGTATCGTCAGCAAACAATATAGGTTTGAGAATATTAGAGACATTAGGCAGATCGTTTATATATATAAGAAATAGAAGAGGTCCTAAGATGCTGCCCTGTGGCACTCCAACGGTAATTGGTAGAGTGGAAGAAGTTGTATCATTGATGGTTACATATTGGTGTCTGTCACTAAGATAGGATCGGATGTAGTCAAGGGCAAGGCCTCGGATTCCATAATGCTGGAGTTTAAGTAAGAGGTAGTTGTGATTAACAGTATCAAAGGCTTTTCTTAGGTCAATGAAGAGTCCAATCGGAAACTCATTTTTGTCAAGGGCTGAGTAGATAATGTCAAGGAGACTAATAATTGCATCATTGGTACTCTTTTGGGACCGGAAGCCAAACTGGCAGGGGCTGAGTATGTCGAATTTTACGAGGTAGGAATAGAGCTGTTTGTAAATAATTTTTTCAAATATTTTTGATAGAATGGGTAGATTTGATATTGGTCTATAATTGTTTATGTCCGCCGGACTGCCTCCTTTATGGACTGGCGTTACTCTTGCTTTTTTGAGGATATCAGGGAAGGTGTGACACTCTATAGATTTGTTGAACAGTAGTGCTATGGGTGGGGCAAGGGCATGGGAGGCTCTCTTGTACACAATGGACGGAATTTCACTGGTGTTCCCTGCCTTGGTTTTTAGAGAGTGTATGATGGACACAACATCTGTCGGGCTGACTGGTGAAAGGAGAAGAGAGTTTGGATAACTGCCTGAGAGATATGTGTTAATATGTGTCTGAGTCTGTGGGATTTTACTGGCAAGATTAGCACCAACCGATGAAAAGAAACTATTAAATTCATTTGCCATTTCTAAATCAGTTGACGGTATATCCCCATCCTTGTAGAGTTTTATTTGGTTATGTGAGTGTTGTTTAGTTCCTAGGATACTAGAGATAGTTTTCCAAGTGTTTTTCATGTTGCCTTTTGCTTCATTGAATCTATTCAGATAATATGCAAGTTTTGCCTTTCTTATGATACTGGTAAGCATTGATGAGTACCTTTTAGCTACTTCCTTTGAAACTAGGCCAATCCTAACTTTCTTTTCATATTCATGTTTCTTGTTGATTGAGTTGAGAATGCCATTTGTGAGCCATGGATTGTTTAATCTTTTGTCAGTTACTTGCTTTGTAAGAAGGGGGACAATGAAGGTTGTAGTGGCTTAGAGTTTTGGAGAGGAAGAGGTTAGCTAATGAATTTATATCATGGGTATTATTGAATTCAGAATCCCAGTTAATATTGTGAAGTGCCTCTGTAAGATTGTCTAAAGCTGATTCACTGTGTAGCCTAAATGAAAGTTTCTTACTTTTTGGTGGTGTTATGTCCATGTTCGCTATGAGAAAGGTAGGATAGTGGTCAGTTGTTCTGTCGTAGATTATACCAGATACAAGGGGAGCTGTTATGTTTGTCCATATGTGGTCCAAGGTAGTGGCTGATGTTTGAGTGACTCGGGTAGGTTTGGTGATTGTGGGGATTAGCATACAGGAGTTCATGCCGTTAAGGAAATAGTCAACTTGAGAGCAGTTTTGTTGACCCAGGTCAATATTAAAGTCTCCTCCCAGAATGATGTGGTTTTTGTTGAGATTGTTGTTTATAATAAGATTCCTTAGGTTGTCTGAGAAAGAAGCTATGTTAGTATTAGGAAATCTATAGATGGCTCCAATAGTCAAAGAGGATTTAAGGGATTTAATTGTAAACTGAGCAAAAGTATATTCACAGTAGTCATCTCTGTCACTAATAACACTGTTGCAGATAAATGTATCTCGGTAATATATAGCTGTGCCACCACCTTTTTTATTAGGCCTACAGTTATGAATGGCTTTATAACCAGCTAAGTTGTAGAGTTGGGTATAGTCTTTATTTAGCCAAGTTTCTGTTAAAATAATGAACGATAGGTTAGTACCTAGTGCTGTGAGTAGTGCATTTAAATCGTCAAAATGTTTACCAAGTGATCTAACATTTTGGTTGTAAACTGATAGACAGGTGCTATTTTGGAGTTTGTTTTTAGCCTGGTGTGCTGTGAAATACTTGCAATAATGATGATCAATGTGCTGGTTGGTATAGATATGAGACAGAAGATTTTGATCAGGATCAATATCAGTGTGCATAGAGATGCAGAGTTATCACAATACAAGATACACGATAAAGCAAAACACAAGAATAAGAGCAGATACAATAAAATAGTAACAATTTAGAAGTAAAATAAAGATCCAATAGATAGCCAGGGAGGACACAGAAGTTACATAAAATAAAACACAAAAAATCAGTAGAGACTGAGAATATAAATGTAAAATAAAAAATAATAAGAAAATAATAATCATAAAAAAAAAAATGATCTTGAAGATAATTAGCTTAGTAATGGTTAATTAACAGGGTAATAAAAAGCCCTAGGTTTAGTGACAAGGGGATTAACTAAGAACAAATAATTAAGAGTATAAAACAGGCAAAGATGACAAACAAAAAATAAAGTAAAAATTAAAATAAAAATAAGAATAAACACCTTTGGAAAGGAAAGGCAGAGCTTAAGTACACTTTAGTTGTATGTGAGACTACAAATTATGTTCTGGTTATTCAGCTGATATCCCACAGTCATCCAGGAAAGAAGTGAGGTGTGCTTCAGTGGTTATGACATAAGTTTTTCCAGAGTCAGTCTTCCTAGCTATTATTTTACCATCGCGCACAAAACAATGTTTAATAGCAGTGGATCTATTGCGAATACCACGTAGTTTAAATAAGAGATTTTGTCTGAATCTGGTAAGACATTCGTTCACATAAACCTTGGATTTCCTAGCGACTGCAGCAGTGATAAGGTCTGACTTGCGGGAGCAGCTATCTAACTTCACGCGTATCCTTCTGTTGTTTGCACCAGATGGTTTGGTACCCACTCTATAAGCTGACTTAATGTCTCTTGCTTCGATGTTAATACTATAATGATAGTAATAATTTAATTTATTTATATAATTTTTGCATCATCAGCAAACAATGAGAGGAACGAGTCTATACCCTGTGAGAGATCATTCACATATATCAGAAACAGTATAGGTCCAAGGACTGACCCCTGCGAGACTCCACTGTTGACGTCTCGCCAGTCTGAGACCTCACCCCCTCTTTATATTTATTGAATATAAATTAATTTAATTTATATTCATTGTCTCGGGGATAGGCAGCCAGAGAGTATTCATACACGTCAGGCTTATATCGAGGCTTAATGACATTGATGAGAATATTAGAAACTACATCATCAAATTTGCAGATGACAAAGGTTTATGATAAAGTGGTAAATGCAAATGATCACAAAACTATAGTGAAGTCTTACAAAGAGATCTACATCAACTCCACAAACGGTCAGATGACTGGCAAATGCTTCTTAATATTGACAAATTTAAGACCCTGCATGTGTGGCATAACAACCCACGCCACAACCACCACATTAATAACATTACATTACAGCAGACTGATGAAACAAAGGACATTGCTGACAAAATCCACAACTCAATGAAAGTTGCTCAGCAGGTTGGGGCAGCAGTCAAAACGTTGACCCTTGGAGTAATCTAGAGAACCTTTAACGTTAAGAAAAAGAAGGTAGTGACTCAATTGTATAAATCTCTGGTGCGGCTCCATTTGTATTACTGTATCCAAGCATGGAGACCTCATCTTCAGAAGCATATTCTTGAGAAAGTGCAACACCGGGCAACAAAATTCATTCCAGAGTTAAGTCCACTCACGTATCAGGAACGGTTAAGGGCCACAGGGCTAACAACGCTACACACCAGGCATGACGGGGCGGATTATATTGAAACGTTTATAACACTGAACAAATTGAAGGATGTCGATCCAGACCTTCAAAAGTTCAGATGTAACACAAACAAGGAACAACGGCTTCGAGCTCAACAAGCCACACTGAAGGACTGAGAACAGGAGATGCTTTTCACCCACAGAGTTATTAACCCGTGGAACCGCCTACCCGCCGAAGCTGTAAATGCCAAAACTCTGTTGGGTTTACAAGTACAGCTGGAGAAGATCATCAGGGCAAATGGAGGGACCTTCGACAAGGCGCTGGCTTCCTGTCCACGTTGAGGCCACTAGTGTTAGTGACTCGCAGGTAAACATAGGTAAAGTGCCGCTGCTTGAGACACCTTTGACACTGTAAAGATTGTCTGCCAGTTCCGGCAATTTATCGATAAAAGAGAATTTCAATTAATTTTACCCATATCAGTGATTAATGGTGCAAATTACTATAAGAAAAAGATTGTTTTCAAAAGTTAGTTTTGAGAATATTTAGCCGTGTTGCTGGCGGGCAGTAGCAACAGTAGTCATGGTGGGGGGGGGGGGTCACAACGTGGCCCTATATATGTACATCTATATAAATGAAAATGTAAATGTTCATTTGTTCAAAATCGCTAATCTCCGAAAGTTCTTCACCAATTGCTTTAAAATTTTAACACAACGTTCCAGTCGCATACGAGCGGGTTTTTATATACCTACTATATACATATCACGTCCGTGACAGGTAAAAATATATATATATTTTTTTAAACTGTGTTTTTCCTGTGACTTTTCATGTAAGGGAAATCTCAGAAACCTCTTTACCGACCCAATACACACAGAAATCCCAATAGCGTAATATATATCAAATTAATAAATCCACAAGGGCCGTGATGAGGGTTCGAAACTGGTCTCGGAACCCATGTCTTGCTATTTGCAAACAATACTCTTTATTGACCAAGTTGTATAATGGCTGATTTTTGCCACGTCCCCATTTTTTAAACTAGATTTATACTTTAATCTCAATTAGTTTTAAGTTTTAGTTTAAGTGTTTTTCCCCCACACCTTGCTAAACGTTGTGCGAATTAGTGGCTTTAGGTAATGTATGTACTTCCTCTATCTGTATATCCAACATTATGTTGGTAACTCATCTCCTATGTATGTACTTTTACCTGAATAAACATTTCAATTTGAATTTGAAAATTTGAATTGGGGAGCGTCACTCATTCTGTGAGTGGACACACCGCCATAGTGACAGTATTGGGCAGCGTCACTCATCCTGTGAGTAGACACACCGCCATAGTGACAGTATTGGGCAGCGCCACTCATCCTGTGATTGGACACACCGCCATAGTGACAGTATTGGGCAGCGCCACTCATCCTGTGAGTGGACACACCGCCATAGTGACAGTATTGGGCAGCGCCACTCATCCTGTGAGTGGACACACCGCCATAGTGACAGTATTGGGCAGCGCCACTCATCCTGTGAGTGGACACACCGCCATAGTGACAGTATTGGGCAGCGCCACTCATCCTGTGAGTGAACACACCACCATAGTGACAGAATTGGGCAGCGCCACTCATCCTGTGAGTGGACACACCGCCATAGTGACAGTATTGGGCAGTGCCACTCATCCTGTGATTGGACACACCGCCATAGTGACAGTATTGGGCAGCGCCACTCATCCTGTGAGTGGACACACCGCCATAGTGACAGTATTGGGCAGCGCCACTCATCCTGTGAGTGGACACACCGCCATAGTGACAGTATTGGGCAGCGCCACTCATCCTGTGATTGGACACACCGCCATAGTGACAGTATTGGGCAGCGCAACTCATCCTGTGAGTGAACACACCACCATAGTGACAGAATTGGGCAGCGCCACTCATCCTGTGAGTGGACACACCGCCATAGTGACAGTATTGGGCAGTGCCACTCATCCTGTGATTGGACACACCGCCATAGTGACAGTATTGGGCAGCGCCACTCATCCTGTGAGTGGACACACCGCCATAGTGACAGTATTGGGCAGCGCCACTCATCCTGTGAGTGGACACACCGCCATAGTGACAGTATTGGGCAGCGCCACTCATCCTGTGATTGGACACACCGCCATAGTGACAGTATTGGGCAGCGCCACTCATCCTGTGAGTGGACACACCACCATAGTGACAGTATTGGGCAGCGCCACTCATCCTGTGAGTGAACACACCACCATAGTGACAGTATTGGGCAGCGCCACTCATCCTGTGAGTGGACACACCGCCATAGTGACAGTATTGGGCAGCGCCACTCATCCTGTGAGTAGACACCGCCATAGTGACAGTATTGAACAGCGCCACTCATCCTGTGAGTGGACACACCACCATAGTGACAGTATTGGGCAGCGCCACTCATCCTGTGACTGGACACACCACCATAGTGACAGTATTGGGCAGCGCCACTCATCCTGTGAGTGGACACACCACGATAGTGACAGTATTGAACAGCGCCACTCATCCTGTGAGTGAACACACCACCATAGTGACAGTATTGGGCAGCGCCACTCATCCTGTGAGTGGACACACCGCCATAGTGACAGTATTGGGCAGCGCTACTCATCCTGTGAGTGGACACCGCCATAGTGACAGTATTGAACAGCGCCACTCATCCTGTGAGTGGACACACCACCATAGTGACAGTATTGGGCAGCGCCACTCATCCTGTGAGTGGACACACCACCATAGTGACAGTATTGGGCAGCGCCACTCATCCTGTGAGTGGACACACCACCATAGTGACAGTATTGAACAGCGCCACTCATCCTGTGAGTGAACACACCACCATAGTGACAGTATTGGGCAGCGCCACTCATCCTGTGAGTGGACACCGCCATAGTGACAGTATTGGGCAGCGCCACTCATCCTGTGAGTGGACACCGACAGTGTGACAGTATTGGGCAGCGCCACTCATCCTGTGAGTGGACACCGCCATAGTGACAGTATTGGGCAGCGCCACTCATCCTGTGAGTGGACACCGCCATAGTGACAGTATTGGGCAGCGAAACTCATCCTGTGAGTGAACACCGCCATAGTGAAAGTATTGGGCAGCGCCACTCATCCTGTGAGTGGACACACCGCCATAGTGACAGTATTGGGCAGCGCCACTCATCCTGTGAGTGGACACCGCCATAGTGACAGTATTGGGCAGCGCCACTCATCCTGTGAGTGGACACACCGCCATTGTGACAGTATTGGGCAGTGTCACTCATCCTGTGAGTGGACACCACCATAGTGACAGTATTGGGCAGCGTTACTCATCCTGTGAGTGGACACCGCCATAGTGACAGTATTGGGCAGTGTCACTCATCCTGTGAGTGGACACACCTCCATAGTGACTGTATTGGGCAGCGTCACTCATCCTGTGAGTGGACACACCGCCATAGTGACAGTATTGGGCAGTGTCACTCATCCTGTGAGTGGACACACCGCCATAGTGACAGTATTGGGCAGCGCCACTCATCCTGTGAGTGGACACACCGCCATAGTGACAGTATTGGGCAGCGCCACTCATCCTGTGAGTGGACACCGCCATAGTGACAGTATTGGGCAGCGCCACTCATCCTGTGAGTGGACACACCGCCATAGTGACAGTATTGGGCAGTGTCACTCATCCTGTGAGTGGACACCGCCATAGTGACAGTATTGGGCAGCGTCACTCATCCTGTGAGTGGACACACCGCCACAGTGACAGTATTGGGCAGTGTCACTCATCCTGTGAGTGGACACACCTCCATAGTGACAGTATTGGGCAGCGTCACTCATCCTGTGAGTGGACACCGCCATAGTGACAGTATTGGGCAGTGTCACTCATCCTGTGAGTGGACACACCTCCATAGTGACAGTATTGGGCAGCGTCACTCATCCTGTGAGTGGACACACCGCCATAGTGACAGTATTGGTCAGCGTCACTCATCCTGTGAGTGGACACACCGCCATAGTGACAGTATTGGGCAGCGTCACTCATCCTGTGAGTGGACACACCGCCATAGTGACAGTATTGGGCAGCGCCACTCATCCTGTGAGTGGACACACCGCCATAGTGACAGTATTGGGCAGCGCCACTCATCCTGTGAGTGGACACACCGCCATAGTGACAGTATTGGGCAGCGTCACTCATCCTGTGAGTCGACACACCGCCATAGTGACAGTATTGGGCAGCGCCACTCATCCTGTGAGTAGACACACCGCCATAGTGACAGTATTGGGCAGCGCCACTCATCCTGTGAGTGGACACACCGCCATAGTGAGAGTATTGAACAGCGCCACTCATCCTGTGAGTGGACACACCGCCATAGTGAGAGTATTGAACAGCGCCACTCATCCTGTGAGTGGACACACCGCCATAGTGAGAGTATTGAACAGCGCCACTCATCCTGTGAGTGGACACACCGCCATAGTGACAGTATTGAACAGCACAGATTTGTGCTTCTATCCTCCTTTCCTCAGTTACCTTGTCACGGTGATGTTGCCTGATAATACCTCTAATTTGCAGCAGAGTTATGAAGAATTCAATATGGTTTCCTTCAGCAGCCAGCACATCTGCTCGTTCATTCCCACATATTCCAACATGGGAGGGGATCCCCAACATGGGAGGGGAACCCCATCATGGGAGGGGATCCCCAACATGGGAGGGGATCCCCAACATGGGAGGGGATCCCCAACATGGGAGGGGATCCCCAACATGGGAGGGGATCCCCATCATGGGAGGGGATCCCCATCATGGGAGGGGATCCCCAACATGGGAGGGGATCCCCAACATGGGAGGGGATCCCCAACATGGGAGGGGATCCCCAACATGGGAGGGGATCCCCAACATGGGAGGGGATCCACAGAAACTTGATGACTCTTCCCTGGTTGGTTAGTACCCTCACAGCTTTCTTAATCTCAGCGACTATTGCAAGATTTTGTGCCCGATTTTTACTTAGGCTTTGTAACGCTGCTTTTGAGTCAGTGCAGATCACTGCACCATTAGTGTTCCGTTCATGGAATCTTAACGCCATAACAATGACAGCTCTGCTTGCGTTGAAGAAGCATAGTTCTCAATACGTGCTTTTTCTTCATTTCTGCGCTGGAAAGCATTATTCTTAATTACCGTGTATGCTGCACCAGCCCTGCCATTGACAGGATTAGATGACCCGTCAGTGTAGATTTGATCTAGTTCATCTCCGGCTTCTTTATATATTTCCTCGAGATATTTGTGCCTCATTTCTTGTGGAAACATGTGGAATTTTTTTCATTGCCATTTCAGTGATGATGATCTTGCATGAGTCATCCTCCCAGGGAGGTAACCTCTCTACAGGCAGGAGCTCACGGGCTTGCTCAAGCAGGTGAAGCTCTTCGAGGTAGCAGACTGATCTGTGATGCCATTCTTTGCTTCTCCTGTTTCCTCCTGTGAGTAACACAGAACTCAGTTTTTTCTTGTAATCTTGCAATCTTAATTGCAAGCTTAGCATTCAGTTCCTTAATTCTATTTTTTAACACTGGGAAGGGACAACTCCTCTCGTAGATTAGAAGTTTTGGCAGTTCTTGGAACTCCAAGAATTATTGTCATGGCTTCATTCTGTACGCTTTCAAGCCTTTTCATATCGCTTTGGGAGTAGGTGCACAGAACTGGTGCGGCATAGTATGACGGAGCGCATATAGGTTGTGTACATCATTTTAAGCACGATAATGGAGGCCACGTGTCCATTCCAGGTCATAGCTTTCAGTGCCCTGAGTCGACTTTTGCATGTTCCAATGAGCTGGTTGAGCTCCTCTTTCTTCCCCTTGTTAGAGCCGACAGTGACGCCAAGGTGCCGATAGTGGTCAATCAAGTGTTACACCATTAATTTGCAGTTCTTCATTTTCTCCCCACATGTGATAAGAGTATGCTTTTGTCTTGTTTGTGGAGAGAGTGAAACCGAGTTCAACACATTTCCTTCCGAGGAGTTCAATGG
Source organism: Procambarus clarkii (assembly GCF_040958095.1). Lineage (NCBI taxonomy): Eukaryota > Metazoa > Arthropoda > Malacostraca > Decapoda > Cambaridae > Procambarus > Procambarus clarkii. The sequence continues at coordinate 45,509,950 of NC_091175.1, forward strand.
ACTGTTCAATTTTTCCCAAGGTGGGAACTTGTATTCGGACATCATCTGCATATCCCACTTGTTGTGTTCCTTCCGGAAAATCAATATTTGCAATGGCGTTCATAAGTACATTGAATAGTGTAGGGCTCATGACTCCGCCTTGGGGGGTCCCGAGTTCCATATTCATTGTTGCCAACTATATATTTTATCCAAATAGCAGCGAGATCTATAACCCATTAATAATTAAATCTACCATTTAATTACGCTATGATTAAAATATGAAACTCCCCCAAAATGTGTGAAGGGAAGGTTACTGGTGACAATAAACTATTAAATAAAGTCCGCTCAGGAGTAATAAATACAATTAAATACAATCTCTTGAATTAATAACCAGATCAATCACTGGTTGATTTACCTGCACGACTCCTTAGGTGTAAGGATACCTGCCTGAACGTTACGGCCTCTTAAGTGTATAATGAGTAGTGGTCGTCCCAGCGTTATGATGAGTAGTGGTCGTCCCAGCGTTATGATGAGTAGTGGTCGTCCCAGCGTTATGATGAGTAGTGGTCGTCCGAGCGGTATGATGAGTAGTGGTTGTCCCAGCGTTATAATGAGTGGTCGTCCCAGCGTTATAATGAGTAGTGGTCGTCCCAGCATTATAATGAGTAGTGGTCCTCCCAGCATTATGATGAGTAGTGGTCGTCCCAGCGTTATGATGAGTAGTGGTCGTCCCAGCGTTATGATGAGTAGTGGTTGTCCCAGCGTTATAATTAGTGGTCGTCCCAGCGTTATAATGAGTAGTGGTCGTCCCAGCGTTATGATGAGTAGTGGTCGTCCCAGCGTTATGATGAGTAGTGGTCGTCCCAGCGTTATAATGAGTAGTGGTCGTCCCAGCGTTATGATGAGTAGTGGTCGTCCCAGCGTTATGATGAGTAGTGGTCGTCCCAGCGTTGTAATGAGTAGTGGTCGTCCCAGCGTTATGATGAGTAGTGGTCGTCCCAGCGTTATGATGAGTAGTGGTCGTCCCAGCGTTATGATGAGTAGTGGTCGTCCCAGCGTTATGATGAGTAGTGGTTGTCCCAGCGTTATAATGAGTGGTCGTCCCAGCGTTATAATGAGTAGTGGTCGTCCCAGCATTATAATGAGTAGTGGTCGTCCCAGCATTATGATGAGTAGTGGTCGTCCCAGCGTTATGATGAGTAGTGGTCGTCCCAGCGTTATGATGAGTAGTGGTTGTCCCAGCGTTATAATTAGTGGTCGTCCCAGCGTTATAATGAGTAGTGGTCGTCCCAGCGTTATGATGAGTAGTGGTCGTCCCAGCGTTATGATGAGTAGTGGTCGTCCCAGCGTTATAATGAGTAGTGGTCGTCCCAGCGTTATGATGAGTAGTGGTCGTCCCAGCGTTATAACGAGTAGTGGTCGTCCCAGCGTTATAATGAGTAGTGGTCGTCCCAGCATTATAATGAGTAGTGGTCGTCCCAGCGTTATAATGAGTAGTGGTCGTCCCAGCGTTATAACGAGTAGTGGTCGTCCCAGCGTTATAATGAGTAGTGGTCGTCCCAGCATTATAATGAGTAGTGGTCGTCCCAGCATTATAATGAGTAGTGGTCGTCCCAGCATTATAATGAGTAGTGGTCGTCCCAGCATTATGATGAGTAGTGGTCGTCCCAGCATTATAATGAGTAGTGGTCGTCCCAGCGTTATAATGAGTAGTGGTCGTCCCAGCATTATAATGAGTAGTGGTCGTCCCAGCGTTATAATGAGTAGTGGTCGTCCCAGCATTATAATGAGTAGTGGTCGTCCCAGCATTATAATGAGTAGTGGTCGTCCCAGCGTTATAATGAGTAGTGGTCGTCCCAGCATTATAATGAGTAGTAGTCGTCCCAGCATTATAATGAGTAGTGGTCGTCCCAGCATTATAATGAGTAGTGGTCGTCCCAGCATTATAATGAGTAGTGGTCGTCCCAGCATTATGATGAGTAGTGGTCGTCCCAGCATTATGATGAGTAGTGGTCGTCCCAGCATTATGATGAGTAGTGGTCGTCCCAGCATTTTGAAAATTTACATGGAAGTCTCCTAAGAACCACAACTTCCATGCCGGGTGTTGTGTACAATGATCAATGTCCTGGCGGCCCGGTCTCTGACCAGGCCCAGGCTGGTGGTCAGGTCAAGCAGACTGTTGGACGCTGATATTCGCAGCCTGGCGTATAAATCACAGCCTGGGTGATCAGGTATCCTTTGGAGGCATTTATAAAGTTGTCTCTATATACTGTGAGAGGTCGGCCAGTTGTGTTCCTTATGTCTGGAGCGTTGAAAAGCACTGGGCCTTTGAGGTTCTCTCTCAGCGTTCCTATTGCACTGCTGCTTCTCAACTGGGTAATTTTGCACTTCCTGCCATGCCTCCTGGTCTCATATGATGCTATTTCCAAGTGCAAATTTGGAACCAGACCCTCTAATATTTTCCGACTGTGAATTATAATGTATCTCTCCAACTCTCGCTCTTGGATACACAGATTTAAAAAATGTTAATGATCTCAATAATTCAGATATTTTATTGAGATGATTCTAACAGTAAAATATTTTGTTCACGTTCTACAGGTCACCAATTTCTGCAGCTTTGAATATGACTGTTATTGTGGAGCAATGTTCCACCCATGAGACTACATGCCCTGGCAAGTGTCACCGTTGGTCTGGCATCTCCTGTGTGAAAGGTTCTTATTATCCCACCTGGCGTTTTACTTGCAGTTCTGACGGCTATTTTACTGTGTTCTTTAAAAACAAGGTCTTCCCACGTGATTACCCACAAACCTTTCATATTGGGTTTCCGTTCTATAGTGTGTTTTGACTGCGTTTTATATGTGGTTTCCGTTTTTATTTCATCGTTTTTCCAAAGAGCAGAAGTTGGAGCTTATCTTCAATAATATTATTTTGTGTGGTTCACTGAAAGACTTGATTTGTATTAGTTTGGAGGATTGCTGTGTTATCTATGTTATCTACTCCCATAAAACTCCTCGTGTCATCTATAAAGGATGATACAGTACTCTGGTGTGTGTCCTTGGCTGTATCTGTTATGCGGATGAGACAAAGTACTGGGGCAAGCACAGTCTCCAGGGGACTATGCTATTCACGGGGGAATGATCTGGGTTTTACATAAATGACACACTGAGTTTTGTGCGTTATGAAATTATATTAACTTTGACTTTGCAGCAATTCATTTTGAGTTCATTTTGTGTACAATAACACCTCGGCCACTCCTGTGGAAAGCTCTCGCGAGATCTGTGTATGTGACCAGGGTTTTGCTAGTCTTCCCTGGCAGCTAAGGCCTTGGCATAGTGATATATATAGGAACTGTGAGAGACTTGAGCGCCTTGTCCTGAATCCGTGTTGTCCAGGGTTATATAGACAGTGATTCCTGGGGGGTAGAAATAGCCTAAGCTACTCTATCCCTTTGAGATGTATTTCTTGCTTATCTCAATAAACATACTTGAACTTGAACTTGACAGTGATTCCATGTGGTTTGTGATCTTTATTCTTAGCACTTTTAACAGATTTTTATGTGTGATGTTAGTACCATCAGGTAAAACTTATTTCCTTCTGCTTTAATTCCTCCTTTATGGAGTGGTGTTATCTCCGCTGTCTTAAGAATGTCAGGGACCACATCTGTATTTACACTCTCCAAGTAATGTTAAGAGGCTACGATAATGTTTTTTTTGTCTTACAATTCTTGATGAATATAGAATTCCAGGGATCAGAGCTTGGTGCAGAGTTCATGGGCATACTATCCTTGGCTACTACAAAGTCCATTGAGGTTTGGGGGAGATCTGATATATATAGCTTGATATAGGTATCACATTTCTGAAAGACTCGTTTGGGTTAACGATCTTCAGTGTTTTTAGGAATTCAGGGTAAATATAATGTTACTGTATCCTCAGTATTTCTCTCATTTCTTTGTTGTCATTTGTGAAAGTTCCATCACCCTTGTTCAAAGGATCAATGATAGATGTAGTTATTGTTCTAGATTTTGTGTAGGAGAAAAAGTACCCTATTTCACTGATGGCTATTCTCTCTGCCTCTCCTGGATTCTATATGATTCATGTAGCGTTAGTTCAGTCTGTTTCTGCTTTTCTACACAGCCTTTCATGAAGTTATAGCCATAAAGTTTGGTGTTCAAGTAATTTTGAGAGTTATTTTCTTCGCCCACAGAGGGACGCCGTTCTCGTTCTACATCTTTTTCTGTCTCTTTAGTGATATTTTGTTTCAGGATATTTCTGGAGCTACTGAGCCTATTCTTTCTAGGAAATGATTTAGATTAACATTTTCAAGCTGTTCTTCCCAGCTTATGAAGTCTTGGTGTATTTGTTCCCAGTATACACCAAGTTCCCTTGGTGTATTTGTAATCTGCTTATTGTTAACATTGAATTTGCTAAATTCTCCTCCTCTAGGATTTGTGACTGGCTGCTCATGTCTATTGCCATTGTTAGTCTCAACTTCAATTGGGATGTGATCTAGTAACAGGTATTTGTAATTATTATGTCCCTAATCATCGTTATTTGTGAAAATCAGGTCTAGTGTGATGTCCTTCACACTAGGCCTTATATTATTTGCTGGATTAAGGCAAAACTGTCAGACATCCGTTAAAGGTCATTTGTGTGTTGACAAAGACTTCTTCCAGAGAGTCTCGCAGATATTACTGTACTTGACAGTCTCCCGTCTCAAGTGTGGTCAACTGGAGGCCTTAACCAGGACGATGTTTGGTGTTTGTGAGGTGTTCTTCCTCGTAGTAAATGTCTCCCAGACATGTACACTTGAGTCTGTAAGACGCCGGACATTATGATGACAAAACGCGTTATAATGGCGTGTTTTGGGTTTTATCCCCCGTTGTTCCTCTTATGTCTCTCTTCTCTCTCAGCCTCCACACACCCACAACAGAGCCGTGCTATTATTAGCACCAATAAGCTAATGAAACAGCTTGTGCCACATATCCCGGACAATATTATTAACTCCCTCTCAGTTGATTCATAACTGTGTCGTCCCGGGTTCGATTCCTATACAGGTTGAGACGGTTATTTCCTTACAACTTATGCCTCTATTCATCTGGCAGACAATAGGAGTAGTAGGGTTGACACGCCACAGGGGAATTTTTTTTTCTGGGAGAAAATTCCCCTGTAGCGTGTCAGGGTTTTCAGGTGAATTTAGAAATTCCCCTGTAGCGTGTCGGGGTTTTTCAGGTTCCAATATTCCCCTGTAGCGTGTCAGGGTTTTCAGGTGAATTTGGGGAGTCACAGATTTGGAATTAGGGAATTCTTATAATGAAAAATAATGTCATACGAGTTTGCTAAAGTTCTTATAAGAAAAATAATTTCCGAGACATAGAAGTTTGTTAAGGCCTTATGGGAGAAATTCAAATAACGTGTGTAGCACTTTAGGGCTTCCAGGAGAACTCTACGGACATATTTTACATGTTTTCAACTTACAAAATCGTCTATGTAAGCCTTAGTTATTCATATAAATTTAGAAAATCACCTGTGTAAGTCATAGTTTTCAGGGTTTCGTACATCACACCCCCCTCCCTCCCCCCTTACCTCGCAATCTCTCGCGTCACCTTTATTTACTTTTCGCCCAGCCAGCCAGTCGGCTCTTAATCTTATCTTATCTTCATAATATCTGGACCGTCCCTCCTCTCTCTCTCTCTCCTTTCATTCAGTTCAACTATTTTCCAACATCGTATGTTTGCTCCTTTTCATTAAGCAAGTCAGTATGTTTGCTCCTTTTCATTAAGCAAGTCAGTTTTACACAAATAAATCATGTTAGTAAGCAAGTTCTATCTCACGTTCCCCACCTTAGTCCCCTGTCATATAAAGAATACTATCATTCCAATCCCTCTAAAATTTAAAAATAATCATATTTCAAATGTAGTTCAATACAGTAATTAGTTACCAAGCTCCAGCTCTTGTCCTCCGCCTTAGCTCTCTCTCGTATCTTCGTTAGTATCAGTCCAATTTCCCTGAAATTTCTACCCTCTGTATTTCAGACATAGTTTAGTAAATGCAAACAATTATCAAACTCTAGCTCTTGTCCCCAGCTTAGTTCATTTGTACAAAATCATTAGTAACAGTCCAAATTTCCCTGAAATTTCTACCCTCTGTATTTCAGACACCGTAAATAAGATCAAAACAGTTACCAAGCTCCAGCTCTTGTCCTCCGCCTTAGCTCTCTCTCGTATCTTCGTTAGTAACAGATCAATTCCCCTGAAATTTCTACCCTCTGTATTTCAGACACCGTAAATAAAATCAAGTCAGTTATCGAGCTCCAGCTCTCGTCCCCGCCTTAATTCTCTTTCGTATCTTTGTAAATAACCCATCAATTTCCCTAAAATTAAAAGCAGACATACTTCAAAGTTAGTAAATAAGATCAAGTCAGTTACTGAGCTCCAGCTCTCGTCCCCCACCCTCTTCCACCCTCAAGTCTTTGTAAATAAACCATCAATTTCCCTTAAATTTTTACCCTCTGTATTTCAGACACCGTAAATAAAATCAAGTCAGTTATCGAGCTCCAGCTCTCGTCCCCGCCTTAATTCTCTTTCGTATCTTTGTAAATAACCCATCAATTTCCCTGAAATTTTTACCCTCTGTATTTCAGACATAGTAAATATGATGAAAACAATTATAAAACTCTAGCTCTTGTCCTCTGTCCAAGTTCACTCCTGTAAATTCATTACTATCAATCCAAATCCCCCTGAGATTTAAACACCCAACTACATTTTCAGACATAGTAAATAAAAACCAGTTCAGTTATCAAGTTTCAACTCTTGTGCCCCAGCTTAGTTCATTTGTGCAAGTTCTTTATTTCCAACTATATCACATGAGATTTAAGATCACCTTATTTTCTAACGTAGTAAAATTAATCAGGGCATTAACCAAACTCCATTCCCTCAGCCTTAGATCATCAGACATAAATATTTTCGATCAAGTCCGTCTCCAGCTTAACTCTTACCCTTTCCCTCCCTTACATTCTCATCCCCAACATATCCAAACCTTCAATAATCGTACTGTATTTGCATATTTTCTCTATATTCAGCTATGTTCTTCACTTTTTGTCCATGTTTTCTGTGTTCACTCCATGTTCTTCAAATGTTCACAGTCCCATTCAGTTCATATTTTCACAAGTATCTCCATTTTTTTCTGTAATCTTTCTCTTAGTCTCATTACTTTCTCTACAAATTCTAGTCATATTTTCTATGTTTTCATGTTCATCACATGTTCTCTTTACAACTTTTATACTCAATATTCATGCTAACTTCCATATTTTGTGTTCTTTGCAATATTCATGTTCCTCACAAGATCACTTCGTTTTTTCACCTTCACTTACATGTTTTCTACATTCTTTGTCATATTCTCCATGTTCTTCACAAGTCCATTATTCATTCTTTGTATTCCCTATTCTCCTTATCATGTTTTCATGTTCTCTGTATTCATCAACTTTTCTTACATATGTTCTTTGCCATGTTCCCCATATGTTCTCTGGGTTTTTCCCCTTACATGTTATCTAACGTTCCTTAACTAAAAAAATCTTTCGCCAATCAACTGAAACATAGTCACTTTCCTCATTTCTCAACTAACTTATTATCCAATCAACCAAAAATTGTCAAAGGAATCTTTCCAACACTGTTCATAACTAAACTTATTATCCAGTCAACTAAAAATAGTCAGAAATAGCCTCGTTCAACACTGTTCTTAACTAAAACAACCTTTCTCTTAGCTAAAAATTGTCAAAGGAAACTTTTTTCAGCACTTTCTTAACAGGCACTATGTTTCATCAAGAAAAAATTGTCAAAGGAAACTTTCCAAAACTGTTCATAACTAGCTTTTATCCATCGTCAATCAACTAAAATAATAACTTTCATCATTTCTTAACTAAACTTATTCCCCCAGTCATCAGAAATTAACCGTGTTCATCATGTTTCATTGTCATTTCATAACTAAAATTATCTGCCAATCATCAGAAAAAGTCACTTTCATCATTTCTTAACTAAACTTATTCCCCAGTCATCAGAAAATAACCGTGTTCTTCATGTTTCATTGTCATTTCTTATCTAAAATTATCCGCCAATCATCAGAAAAAGTCATGTTCATCATGTTTTGGCTTTTGCTCAACTAAAAGTATTCATCGGTCAACTAAAAATAGTTACTTCATCATGTTTCCTTGTCATTTCTTAACTGAAATATCACTTCTCTCATCTGAAAATAGTCAGGATTAATCTCATTCAACGCCGTTCTTAACTAAAGTAACCTTTTGCTTAGCTAAAAATTGTCAAAGGAATCTTTCAGCACTGTTCATAACTAACTTTATCCATCAATCAACAGAAAAAGTCATATTCATCATTTCGTAACAGCCATTATGTTTTCGTCAAGTAAGAAAATATAGTCAAAGATATCTATCATCGTCGTTCTTAACTTCCATTTATACTTTGTGGAGCACTAAAAATAGTCAAATGTAACTTTTTCAACACTTTCGTAACTAAAATTTTATGTCGCTAAGTAAGAAAAAATAGTCAAATGTAACTTTTTCAGCACTTTCGTAAAAATTATATGTCGTTAAGTAAGAAAAATAGTCAAAGGTGCTCTCCGTTACACCAAAGTTACTCTTCGAGAAATCAAAGACGCTCTTCAATACATCAAGGACTTACTCAAAGACACCAAAGTTACACTCTAAGACATCCTTCGAGATATCAAAGACATCCTTTCAGACTTCAATGGGACTCTTCGAGATATCAAAAGACACTCTCTAAGCCCTCAAAGTTATTCTCAGAACAATCAAAAGTTATTCCAAGGCAACAAAAGTTATTCTCAGAACAATCAAAGTTATTCCAAGACAGCAAAAGTCATTCTCAGAGCTATCAAAATTATTCTCGGAGTCATCAAAGGTATTCTCTAACTCACTTTTGGTCATTAAAGTTATTTTCTATGTTATAAAAGTTTGTCTCAGAGACATCTAAAGTTAATCTTAGAGTTATCAAATGTAATCTCTAACTCACTTTTGTTCATCAAAGTTGATCTCAGAGTTAACAAAGGTAATCTCTAACTCACTCTCGTTCATCAAAGTTGTTTCAAAGACATCAAAGTTAATCTCAGAGTTATCCAAAGATATTCTCATGTCCACAAAGTTAATCCAAGAGACGTCAAAGTTAATCTCAGACATCTTCGTTCATAAAAGTTATTCTCAGAGACATCTAAAGTTATTCTTTAAGACAACAAAGTCTTTCTCAGAGTCATCAAAGTTTTTCTCAGAGTCACCTTTGTTATTCAAAGAAGCCTTCTGAGACATCCTCGTTCAACAAAAACTGTCCTCAGAGCCATCAAAAAGTTAAATACAGTCGTCAAAGTTATTCTCTAAGTATCTTTTCGTTCATCAGAGAAGCTTTCTAAGACATCTTTGTTCATCCAAGTTGTTCTCTAAGACATCAATCTTGTTCTCTAAGACATCAAAGATGTTCTCTAAATCATAAAAGTTAATCTCTAAGTTACCTTCGTTCGTCAGAGAAACTTTCCAAAACATCTTTGTTCATCAAACTTGTTTTCAAAGTCATCAAAAGTTAATCTAAGACATCTTTTTTCATCAAAGTTATTTTCAGAGACATCTAAAGTTATTATGTAAGACATAAAAGTTATTCTCAGAGTCATCTAAAGTTAATCTTGGCCATCAAAGTTGTTCTCTAAACATCAATGTTGTTCTCCAAGACATCAAAGATGTTCTCAAAATCATAAAAGTTATTCCCAGAGCTATCAAAGTTATTCTCAAAGTCATCAAAGTTATTCAAAGAGCTAACAAAAGTTATTCTCTAAGTAACCTTTCGTTCATCAGAGAAGCTTTCTAAGACATCTTCGTTCATCAATGTTGTTCTCTAAGACACCTTCATTCATCAAAGAAACTCTCCTTCTTCCATCATGTTATTCTTTAAGACATCTTCAGTCATAAAATTTTCTCTCCAAAATGTAACTAGTTCAGCTTTTCATACCAAGCCTGCACTTGTTAAAATATATTTTCGCAGTCACGTTACCCTAAAACTGTTCTCTGAACTATCCTAACTTAACTTACCTTACCTTACCTATCTTACCTAACTTTACCTATCTTACCTAACTTAACCTGCTTAACCTATCTTACCTAACTTTACCTATCTTACCTAACTTTACCTATGTTACCTTACCTTACCTACCTTTCCTAACTTTACCTATCTTACCTAACTTACCTACATTACCTAACTTAACTTAACCTGCATAACCTAACTTTACCTATGTTACCTTACCTTACCTACCTTTCCTAACTTAACCTGCTTAACCTATCTTACCTAACTTTACCTATGTTACCTTACCTTACCTACCTTTCCTAACTTAACCTGCTTAACCTATCTTACCTATCTTACCTAACTTTACCTATCTTACCTAACTTTACCTATGTTACCTTACCTTACCTACCTTTCCTAACTTTACCTATCTTACCTAACTTACCTACATTACCTAACTTAACTTAACCTGCTTAACCTAACTTACCTTACCTAACTTATATAACTTATCTTACCTATCCTAACGTAACCTAACTTGCTTTACCTAACTTAATCTTACATTCCCAAACTGATGTATCCTAACTTATCTAGTCAAACCAGACATGATCTAACTTAAGTATTCCTTCTTGTCTCTGTGTTTCGTCAATCATTGTCTCATATTCATTTACTCATTTCATTAGTTAATTTCTCAAATGGTCACTTATGCATTTCAAGTGCTATTTTGTTAGAGATTGGATATTTAAGCATTTCAAAGAATTATAATTTCTCAAATGGACGTTTTGCATTTCAAGTGCTATTTGTTAGAGATTGGATATTTCAGCATTTCAAAGAATTTTTGTTATATATGGGCATTTACTCATTTCAAGGGATAATTTCTCAAATGGACGTTTTTGCATTTCAAGTGCTATTTGTTTAAGATTGGGTATTTAACCATTTCAAAGGATTTTTGTTATATATGGGAACTTACTCGTTTCAAGGGCTAATTTCTCAAATGGTCATTTTTTGCAGATCAAGGGTTATTTGTTAAAGTTCATCAAGTTGTCCATAAGTTGTATTTATTATGTTTGTTATCATATGTTCTTATTCCCCAACCCTTTAACCTAACCTTTCAGATGTAGTTTGTTGAATATATTATCCTTTTCCTAACCTTTCAGATGTAGTTTTGTTTCTCCTTTTTGTATATTTTTACCCAAACCTTCTTTCCTTCTTTACTTTGTTTTCACATATAAGTTCATTCTTTATCATAGTAATAATAAAAATTACAATAGTAAAGAATCAGATCTACTAAGACTTGAAATTGAGAAACAAGAGCTTAAGGGAGTGAGAGCATGAAAGAAGAGCAAGGAGTAAGAGAGAGGGGGCGGAAGAAAATGGGACCAAAGAAGAGAGAATGAGAGAGAGTGTGGGCATGGGAGCACTAAGACTTGAATTGAGAAAAAGAAAACTAAGTGAATGAGAATGAGGGTGTGAGAATGGGAGCAATAAGACTTGAATTGAGAAAAAGAAAAACTAAGTGAATGAGAATGAGGGTGTGAGAATGGGAGCATTAAGACTTGAATTTGAGAAACAAGAGAGCAAGTGAGTGAGAGCATGAAAAGAGGAGAAAAGAGTAAGAGAGAGGGGGGTGGAAGAGCATGGGGGAACTAAGACTTGAATTTGAGAAAAAAGAAAACTAAGTGAATGAGAGTGAGGGTGTGAGAATGGGAGCATTAAGACTTGAATTTGAGAAACAAGAGAGCATTTGAGCAAATGAGGGAGAGAGAAGGGGAGGAAGAGAGAGAATAAGGGAGATAGAAAAGGAGGGTTAGAAGGAGTAGGAGAATCAAAGTAAAAGAAGGAAAGAAAGTTAATCTTTCTTTACAAGTGGGTAAAAATATACAAAAAGGAGAAACAAAACTACATCTGAAAGGTTAGGAAAAGGATAATATATTCAACAAACTACATCTGAAAGGTTAGGTTAAAGGGTTGGGGAATAAGAACATATGATAACAAACATAATAAATACAACTTATGGACAACTTGATGAACTTTAACAAATAACCCTTGATCTGCAAAAAATGACCATTTGAGAAATTAGCCCTTGAAACGAGTAAGTTCCCATATATAACAAAAATCCTTTGAAATGGTTAAATACCCAATCTTAAACAAATAGCACTTGAAATGCAAAAACGTCCATTTGAGAAATTATCCCTTGAAATGAGTAAATGCCCATATATAACAAAAATTCTTTGAAATGCTGAAATATCCAATCTCTAACAAATAGCACTTGAAATGCAAAACGTCCATTTGAGAAATTATAATTCTTTGAAATGCTTAAATATCCAATCTCTAACAAAATAGCACTTGAAATGCATAAGTGACCATTTGAGAAATTAACTAATGAAATGAGTAAATGAATATGAGACAATGATTGACGAAACACAGAGACAAGAAGGAATACTTAAGTTAGATCATGTCTGGTTTGACTAGATAAGTTAGGATACATCAGTTTGGGAATGTAAGATTAAGTTAGGTAAAGCAAGTTAGGTTACGTTAGGATAGGTAAGATAAGTTATATAAGTTAGGTAAGGTAAGTTAGGTTAAGCAGGTTAAGTTAAGTTAGGTAATGTAGGTAAGTTAGGTAAGATAGGTAAAGTTAGGAAAGGTAGGTAAGGTAAGGTAACATAGGTAAAGTTAGGTAAGATAGGTAAAGTTAGGTAAGATAGGTAAGATAGGTTAAGCAGGTTAAGTTAGGAAAGGTAGGTAAGGTAAGGTAACATAGGTAAAGTTAGGTAAGATAGGTTAAGCAGGTTAAGTTAGGAAAGGTAGGTAAGGTAAGGTAACATAGGTAAAGTTAGGTTATGCAGGTTAAGTTAAGTTAGGTAATGTAGGTAAGTTAGGTAAGATAGGTAAAGTTAGGAAAGGTAGGTAAGGTAAGGTAACATAGGTAAAGTTAGGTAAGATAGGTAAAGTTAGGTAAGATAGGTTAAGCAGGTTAAGTTAGGTAAGATAGGTAAAGTTAGGTAAGATAGGTAAGGTAAGGTAAGTTAAGTTAGGATAGTTCAGAGAACAGTTTTAGGGTAACGTGACTGCGAAAATATATTTTAACAAGTGCAGGCTTGGTATGAAAAGCTGAACTAGTTACATTTTGGAGAGAAAATTTTATGACTGAAGATGTCTTAAAGAATAACATGATGGAAGAAGGAGAGTTTCTTTGATGAATGAAGGTGTCTTAGAGAACAACATTGATGAACGAAGATGTCTTAGAAAGCTTCTCTGATGAACGAAAGGTTACTTAGAGAATAACTTTTGTTAGCTCTTTGAATAACTTTGATGACTTTGAGAATAACTTTGATAGCTCTGGGAATAACTTTTATGATTTTGAGAACATCTTTGATGTCTTGGAGAACAACATTGATGTTTAGAGAACAACTTTGATGGCCAAGATTAACTTTAGATGACTCTGAGAATAACTTTTATGTCTTACATAATAACTTTAGATGTCTCTGAAAATAACTTTGATGAAAAAAGATGTCTTAGATTAACTTTTGATGACTTTGAAAACAAGTTTGATGAACAAAGATGTTTTGGAAAGTTTCTCTGACGAACGAAGGTAACTTAGAGATTAACTTTTATGATTTAGAGAACATCTTTGATGTCTTAGAGAACAAGATTGATGTCTTAGAGAACAACTTGGATGAACAAAGATGTCTTAGAAAGCTTCTCTGATGAACGAAAAGATACTTAGAGAATAACTTTGACGACTGTATTTAACTTTTTGATGGCTCTGAGGACAGTTTTTGTTGAACGAGGATGTCTCAGAAGGCTTCTTTGAATAACAAAGGTGACTCTGAGAAAAACTTTGATGACTCTGAGAAAGACTTTGTTGTCTTAAAGAATAACTTTAGATGTCTCTGAGAATAACTTTTATGAACGAAGATGTCTGAGATTAACTTTGACGTCTCTTGGATTAACTTTGTGGACATGAGAATATCTTTGGATAACTCTGAGATTAACTTTGATGTCTTTGAAACAACTTTGATGAACGAGAGTGAGTTAGAGATTACCTTTGTTAACTCTGAGATCAACTTTGATGAACAAAAGTGAGTTAGAGATTACATTTGATAACTCTAAGATTAACTTTAGATGTCTCTGAGACAAACTTTTATAACATAGAAAATAACTTTAATGACCAAAAGTGAGTTAGAGAATACCTTTGATGACTCCGAGAATAATTTTGATAGCTCTGAGAATGACTTTTGCTGTCTTGGAATAACTTTGATTGTTCTGAGAATAACTTTTGTTGCCTTGGAATAACTTTTGATTGTTCTGAGAATAACTTTGAGGGCTTAGAGAGTGTCTTTTGATATCTCGAAGAGTCCCATTGAAGTCTGAAAGGATGTCTTTGATATCTCGAAGGATGTCTTAGAGTGTAACTTTGGTGTCTTTGAGTAAGTCCTTGATGTATTGAAGAGCGTCTTTGATTTCTCGAAGAGTAACTTTGGTGTAACGGAGAGCACCTTTGACTATTTTTCTTACTTAACGACATATAATTTTTACGAAAGTGCTGAAAAAGTTACATTTGACTATTTTTTCTTACTTAGCGACATAAAATTTTAGTTACGAAAGTGTTGAAAAAGTTACATTTGACTATTTTTAGTGCTCCACAAAGTATAAATGGAAGTTAAGAACGACGATGATAGATATCTTTGACTATATTTTCTTACTTGACGAAAACATAATGGCTGTTACGAAATGATGAATATGACTTTTTCTGTTGATTGATGGATAAAGTTAGTTATGAACAGTGCTGAAAGATTCCTTTGACAATTTTTAGCTAAGCAAAAGGTTACTTTAGTTAAGAACGGCGTTGAATGAGATTAATCCTGACTATTTTCAGATGAGAGAAGTGATATTTCAGTTAAGAAATGACAAGGAAACATGATGAAGTAACTATTTTTAGTTGACCGATGAATACTTTTAGTTGAGCAAAAGCCAAAACATGATGAACATGACTTTTTCTGATGATTGGCGGATAATTTTAGATAAGAAATGACAATGAAACATGAAGAACACGGTTATTTTCTGATGACTGGGGAATAAGTTTAGTTAAGAAATGATGAAAGTGACTTTTTCTGATGATTGGCAGATAATTTTAGTTATGAAATGACAATGAAACATGATGAACACGGTTAATTTCTGATGACTGGGGGAATAAGTTTAGTTAAGAAATGATGAAAGTTATTATTTTAGTTGATTGACGATGGATAAAAGCTAGTTATGAACAGTTTTGGAAAGTTTCCTTTGACAATTTTTTCTTGATGAAACATAGTGCCTGTTAAGAAAGTGCTGAAAAAAGTTTCCTTTGACAATTTTTAGCTAAGAGAAAGGTTGTTTTAGTTAAGAACAGTGTTGAACGAGGCTATTTCTGACTATTTTTAGTTGACTGGATAATAAGTTTAGTTATGAACAGTGTTGGAAAGATTCCTTTGACAATTTTTGGTTGATTGGATAATAAGTTAGTTGAGAAATGAGGAAAGTGACTATGTTTCAGTTGATTGGCGAAAGATTTTTTTAGTTAAGGAACGTTAGATAACATGTAAGGGGAAAAACCCAGAGAACATATGGGGAACATGGCAAAGAACATATGTAAGAAAAGTTGATGAATACAGAGAACATGAAAACATGATAAGGAGAATAGGGAATACAAAGAATGAATAATGGACTTGTGAAGAACATGGAGAATATGACAAAGAATGTAGAAAACATGTAAGTGAAGGTGAAAAAACGAAGTGATCTTGTGAGGAACATGAATATTGCAAAGAACACAAAATATGGAAGTTAGCATGAATATTGAGTATAAAAGTTGTAAAGAGAACATGTGATGAACATGAAAACATAGAAAATATGACTAGAATTTGTAGAGAAAGTAATGAGACTAAGAGAAAGATTACAGAAAAAAATGGAGATACTTGTGAAAATATGAACTGAATGGGACTGTGAACATTTGAAGAACATGGAGTGAACACAGAAAACATGGACAAAAAGTGAAGAACATAGCTGAATATAGAGAAAATATGCAAATACAGTACGATTATTGAAGGTTTGGATATGTTGGGGATGAGAATGTAAGGGAGGGAAAGGGTAAGAGTTAAGCTGGAGACGGACTTGATCGAAAATATTTATGTCTGATGATCTAAGGCTGAGGGAATGGAGTTTGGTTAATGCCCTGATTAATTTTACTACGTTAGAAAATAAGGTGATCTTAAATCTCATGTGATATAGTTGGAAATAAAGAACTTGCACAAATGAACTAAGCTGGGGCACAAGAGTTGAAACTTGATAACTGAACTGGTTTTTATTTACTATGTCTGAAAATGTAGTTGGGTGTTTAAATCTCAGGGGGATTTGGATTGATAGTAATGAATTTACAGGAGTGAACTTGGACAGAGGACAAGAGCTAGAGTTTTATAATTGTTTTCATCATATTTACTATGTCTGAAATACAGAGGGTAAAAATTTCAGGGAAATTGATGGGTTATTTACAAAGATACGAAAGAGAATTAAGGCGGGGACGAGAGCTGGAGCTCGATAACTGACTTGATTTTATTTACGGTGTCTGAAATACAGAGGGTAAAAATTTAAGGGAAATTGATGGTTTATTTACAAAGACTTGAGGGTGGAAGAGGGTGGGGGACGAGAGCTGGAGCTCAGTAACTGACTTGATCTTATTTACTAACTTTGAAGTATGTCTGCTTTTAATTTTAGGGAAATTGATGGGTTATTTACAAAGATACGAAAGAGAATTAAGGCGGGGACGAGAGCTGGAGCTCGATAACTGACTTGATTTTATTTACGGTGTCTGAAATACAGAGGGTAGAAATTTCAGGGGAATTGATCTGTTACTAACGAAGATACGAGAGAGAGCTAAGGCGGAGGACAAGAGCTGGAGCTTGGTAACTGTTTTGATCTTATTTACGGTGTCTGAAATACAGAGGGTAGAAATTTCAGGGAAATTTGGACTGTTACTAATGATTTTGTACAAATGAACTAAGCTGGGGACAAGAGCTAGAGTTTGATAATTGTTTGCATTTACTAAACTATGTCTGAAATACAGAGGGTAGAAATTTCAGGGAAATTGGACTGATACTAACGAAGATACGAGAGAGAGCTAAGGCGGAGGACAAGAGCTGGAGCTTGGTAACTAATTACTGTATTGAACTACATTTGAAATATGATTATTTTTAAATTTTAGAGGGATTGGAATGATAGTATTCTTTATATGACAGGGGACTAAGGTGGGGAACGTGAGATAGAACTTGCTTACTAACATGATTTATTTGTGTAAAACTGACTTGCTTAATGAAAAGGAGCAAACATACTGACTTGCTTAATGAAAAGGAGCAAACATACGATGTTGGAAAATAGTTGAACTGAATGAAAGGAGAGAGAGAGAGAGGAGGGACGGTCCAGATATTATGAAGATAAGATAAGATTAAGTGCCGACTGGCTGGCTGGGCGAAAAGTAAATAAAGGTGACGCGAGAGATTGCGAGGTAAGGGGGGAGGGAGGGGGGTGTGATGTACGAAACCCTGAAAACTATGACTTACACAGGTGATTTTCTAAATTTATATGAATAACTAAGGCTTACATAGACGATTTTGTAAGTTGAAAACATGTAAAATATGTCCGTAGAGTTCTCCTGGAAGCCCTAAAGTGCTACACACGTTATTTGAATTTCTCCCATAAGGCCTTAACAAACTTCTATGTCTCGGAAATTATTTTTCTTATAAGAACTTTAGCAAACTCGTATGACATTATTTTTCATTATAAGAATTCCCTAATTCCAAATCTGTGACTCCCCAAATTCACCTGAAAACCCTGACACGCTACAGGGGAATATTGGAACCTGAAAAACCCCGACACGCTACAGGGGAATTTCTAAATTCACCTGAAAACCCTGACACGCTACAGGGGAATTTTCTCCCAGAAAAAAAAATTCCCCTGTGGCGTGTCAACCCAACTACTAATAGGTACCCGGGAGTTAGGCGACTGTTGTGGGTTGCACGCTACAGAAGGCCAAATGGGTCCTGGATAATGTTCTAGTCCCCGACAATGGGGAACACTGCCAGGAACACGCGGACATGCCATACATAAATACTTGAGAGGCGGGACCACAGAGCCGAAGTTTAACCTTAGCAAACACAACTAGGTGAGTACATTATCTAGTCATGTATACAAGAGACTTATATAAGCATTCCGTAAAGCTTTACAATATATTATGTAATCTGTTCGCGTATCCTGGGTATGTATATGGTAATTATGCATGAATACATGTATAAGAATTACGCTCCGACTAGTTAACGCTATCATTTACTCGCATGAATAATGTATGATGCGTTCAGTCCACTAAATGCTACACTGATCACTTTATGTCAAAATTATTTGACAATGTAATTATATCCGCAAGGGCTCGCTGCTTTGATCACTGCCTCATATATATATATATATATATATATATATATATATATATATATATATATATATATATATATATATATATATATATATTTATATATATATATATATATATATATATATATTGGTGTATACTGGCAGCAGGTTTTCTTTCAAACATGTTTCATTGAATATGACCGCATATTCTGTATTTATTATTTTCTGGTTTAGGGCTTCTATCCCTCTAACTATTTTCTTAGCATCAGGGCTTAATTGAAATAGGAGTTCTCCAAAACTCATTTTCGTACTTTTAAGGTGAAGAAAAGAAGTGATTTACTATAGAGTGTATTACACTTATTTGTATAATTTGCACGACGTTTCGAACCTCCATGGTTCATTCTCAAGTGAACAGATCTTACAATACTAGTTGATTTTATACCCGCATTAGGTCAGGTGATAATACAATGAAGGTGAAAACATGGGGGGATACATAAGGGATAAACATAGGGGCTGCAGAAGGCTTATTGGCCCATACGAGGCATCTCCTATCTAAACACAAAGATTAATCCAGTGTAATTGGCCTGTTATGTTGGACATTGTCTTCTTGTCTTGTCCTTACTAGTAAGGACAAGACAAGAACATATCGATGCCAACACAGAAGACAATGTCCAACATAACAGGCCAATTACACTGGATTAATCTTTGTGTTTAGATAGGAGATGCCTCGTATGGGCCAATAAGCCTTCTGCAGCCCCTATGTTTATCCCTTATGTATCCCCCCATGTTTTCACCTTCATTGTATTATCACCTGACCTAATGCGGGTATAAAATCAACTAGTATTGTTAGATCTGTTCACTTGAGAATGAACCATGGAGGTTCGAAACGTCGTGCAAATTATACAAATAAGTGTAATACACTCTATAGTAAATCACTTCTTTTCTTCACCTTAAAAGTACGAAAATGAGTTTTGGAGAACTCCTATTTCAATTAAGCCCTGATGCTAAGAAAATAGTTAGAGGGATAGAAGCCCTAAACCAGAAAATAATAAATACAGAATATGCGGTCATATTCAATGAAACACACACACACATATATATATATATATATATATATATATATATATATATATATATATATATATATATATATATATATATATATATATATATATATATATATATATATATATATATATATATATATTTATATATATATATACATATATATATATATATATATATATATATATATATATATATATATATATATATATATATATATATATATATATATATATATATATATATATATATATATATATATATATATATATATATATATATCACGGCTCTGTTGTGGGTGTGTGGAGGCTGAGAGAGAAGAGAGACATAAGAGGAACAACGGGGGATAAAACCCAAAACACGCCATTATAACGCGTTTTGTCATCATAATGTCCGGGCGTCTTTGTCCGGGTGTTAAATAATGTTACATCAGAATGCAGGATTTTAGAGCTAAAAATATCTACACAGAAGTCTAAGACAATGAGAGCAGGTGGCAGCACTCCTGACACGCACCTACACATTCAAGACATAGTGTCCTGGATCGTCCATAACCTTGAGTGGGTTACACAATGTCAATATCTCGGAGTGTGGATAGGTTCTTAAATGACAACCAACAAGCAAATTCATATCTGAAGGATTAAGCAAAATCCCAACTGAATATAATGAGAGCAATCAGAGGGCCCCGTCTAGGAGCGTGGCACAAAGTGTTAAGAATGTTTTATGTACACGTGGTTTGTTCCCTGGTTGATTATGCAGCGCCTGCCTTACTCACCCTTTCTCCTGGCCAGTGGGCAAACGTTGAGGGTATTCAAAATGATGCAATGCGAGTCATAATTGGAGCTCCCAGATGGACTAAAATGCTGAACCTGTGACTAAAAACCAAGCTAACATCGATTGCAATGAGGGTAAAAGAGATTGCTGCGTGCATGCTGACTAGACTTAGAATCAGTTCACTAAAGATAGGAACATAAGAACATAGGTAACTGAAGAAGGCCTATTGGCTCATACGAGGCAGCTCCTATTTATAACCACCCAGTCCCACTCATATACATGTTCAATCCACGTTTGAAACAATCGAGGGACCTCACCTCCACCAAGTTACGTGGTAATTGGTTCCACGAATCAAAAACCCTGTTACCGAACCAGTATTTACCCATGACTTTGCTCAATCTAAACTTATCCAATTTATACCCATTGTTTCGTGTTCTGTACTGTGATGATACTTTTAATACCTTATTAATATCCCCCTTGTTATGTCTATTCATCCACTTGTAAACCTCTATCATGTCACCCCTAACTCTTCGCCTTTCCAGTGAAAGCAATTTAAGTTATGTAAATCTTTCTTCATATGAAAGATTTCTAATTTGGGGGATTAACTTTGTTATCCTACGCTGGACACGTTCAAGTGAATTTATATCCATTCTATAATATGGCGACCAAAACTGAACTACATAATCTAAATAGGGCCTAACCAGAGCAAGATATAACTGAAGAACAACACCAGGTGTCTTGTTACTAACGCTTCGATTAATAAATCCCAGTGTCCTATTTGCCTTATTATGAGCATTGATGCATTGATCCTTTGGTTTTAATTAATATATATCACTGGAGATATAATCACTGGAGCACTAACTCGTGACAGAAGTGCCCCCAGTTGCAACAGGTGGACCCATTGTGCAATAAACATCATCAATACATTTGATATAATAAACACAATCACTGAGAGGGGTGTCGACGATATACATGCAGACTTCGTTATACAAGCCCCTTTGGAATCTTCGCCAGCAGACTTGAAGATTATGGCTCTTGAAGGAAAAAAGAGCCAGACTAATCCTCATCAGCTACGTAACATTGTACAGATGCATATAGAAGCAAACTTGGCATCTGACAGCTTCACATACTTCACAGATCGATCAGTAGACCAGCAGGGACAAGCAACCGGAGTTGAAGTTAAAGCAGGAAACTCTGTAAATAGTTGGAGACTCTCAAATGGATGTTCGACTTTACAGAGATGCTAGCCATTCAAAAGGCTTTGGAACATGCTCTTGCTGAACACCGACAACATGTTATCATACATACAGATTCGAGAACCGCCATTGAAACCTTGCAACAAGAACACATACATGACAGCATCCATCTGATCACAAATGTCATATCATTAATGCAAACACTCAAACGACAAGGCCGACGGGTACTTATCAACTGGGTGCCAAGTCATGTGGGAATATTAGGAAATGACATTGCAGACGAAGCTGCAAAACTTTCAACTATGAGAGAAAATGTAGACATTTACATACCACAGAGTCTATCACAGATTAAGAAAGTAATTAGAAACAGAGCAATGCAAAAGATGTACAGTGACCACAACACAGCAGTTGCAACATCAGGATCTGCGGGTTGGTACAAGAATTCAACCAACTACTAACCACTTAGTTTGATGAAAGGGAGCAGTAGAGCAACAGAAGTACACTTACACGCATCAGGCTTGGATACCCATGTGCATGGGAAATAGGCTTACAGGTTCCGGAAGATGAGAGAAAATGTCAGCACTGTGGAGAAATGCCCGACAGACCATTGGAACATTATCTAACACAGTGCAAAGTTACAGCCACAACAGACCACTGGAACATTATCTAACACAGTGCACAGTTACAGCCCCAACAGAGTCACTGGAACATTTTCTAACACAGTGCACAGTTACAACCAAACAGACCACTGGAACATTTTCTAACATAGTGCACAGTTACACCCACAACAGACCACTGGAACATTATCTAACACAGTGCACAGTTACAACCACAACAGACTACTGGAACATTATCTAACACATTGCACAGTTACAACCACAACAGACCACTGGAACATTACCTAACACAGTGCACAGTTAAACACCAAATACGATTTCAACTTAGATTCAACAGAGCAGAAGAAGTTGTTAAACACATGGGGAATAATCTTGCTTTTTTTTTGCAGGGATATTCCTGCGCGGGCCCTAAGCCTCTGGCTGGCCCACTGGGCGGGTCCTAAGCCTCTGGCTGGCCCACTGGGCGGGCCCTAAGCCTCTGGCTGGCCCACTGGGCGGGCCCTAAGCCTCTGGCTGGCCCACTGGGCGGGCCCTAAGCCTCTGGCTGGCCCACTGGGCGGGCCCTAAGCCTCTGGCTGGCCCACTGGGCGGGCCCTAAGCCTCTGGCTGGCCCACTGGGCGGGTCCTAAGCCTCTGGCTGGCCCACTGGGCGGGCCCTAAGCCTCTGGCTGGCCCACTGGGCGGGTCCTAAGCCTCTGGCTGGCCCACTGGGCGGGCCCTAAGCCTCTGGCTGGCCCACTGGGCGGGCCCTAAGCCTCTGGCTGGCCCACTGGGCGGGCCCTAAGCCTCTGGCTGGCCCACTGGGCGGGCCCTAAGCCTCTGGCTGGCACACTGGGCGGGCCCTAAGCCTCTGGCTGGCACACTGGGCGGGCCCTAAGCCTCTGGCTGGCCCACTGGGCGGGCCCTAAGCCTCTGGCTGGCCCACTGGGCGGGTCCTAAGCCTCTGGCTGGCCCACTGGGCGGGGCTGGCCCACTGGGCGGGCCCTAAGCCTCTGGCTGGCCCACTAAGTGTTGCTTGTTTCTGTTTTACTTGGGCGGAGTATGAGTATTTATGACTCGCATGGTCGCTTCAGTAAGATTTTGCCATATGTGTTTAACAACTTCTTCTGCTCTGTTGAATCTAAGTTGAAATTTTAATGGGTTTGTAACTGTGCACTGTGTTAGATTATGTTCCAGTGGTCTGTTGTGGCTGTAACTTTGCACTGTGTTAGATAATGTTCCAGTGGTCTGTCGGGCATTTCTCCACAGTGCTGACATTTCCTCTCATCTTCCGGAACCTGTAAGCCTATTTCCCATGCACATGGGTATCCAAGCCTGATGCGTGTAAGTGTACTTCTGTTGCTCTACTGCTCCCTTTCATCAAACTAAGTGGTTCATTGTTGGTTGAATTCTTGTACCAACCCGCAGATCCTGATGCTGCAACTGCTGTGTTGTGGTCACTGTACATCTTTTGCATTGCTCTGTTTCTAATTACTTTCTTAATCTGTGATAGACTCTGTGGTATGTAAATGTCTACATTTCTTCTCTTAGTTGCAAGTTTTGCAGCTTCGTCTGCAATGTCATTTCCTATTATTCCCACATGACTTGGCACCCAATTGATAAGTACCCGACGGCCTTGTCGTTTGAGTGTTTGCATTAATGAAATGACATTTGTGATCAGATGTATGTTATCACATATGTGTTCTTGTTGCAAGGTTTCAATGGCGGTTCTCGAATCTGTATGTATGATAACATGTTGTCGGTGTTGAGTAAGAGCATGTTCCAAAGCCTTTTGAATTACTGAAGCGACCATACGAGTCATAAATACTCATACTCCTCATAAGAAAAACAGAAACAAGCAACACTTAGTGGGCCAGCCAGAGGCTCAGGGCCCGCCCAGTGGGCCAGCCAGAGGCTTAGGGCCTCTGGCTGACAAACACAGCCTACAGCCTAACCTCAAAATTCACCATTCACTCACTGGACCAATAAAGCTTATCTGTAAATGAAGGTTTTTCCAATACATTAACGTGCATTCACTGCATCACTCAAGGCTCATCACTCCTTAATCTAACCCGCAAAATTTGCTGTAAATAAATCTACACATCAACTGTAAAATAACTAATAGTAAAAAATCCACCTTTGTCAGCCCCTGGTAGCCTAGACTATTTGCTGAGTTAACGATAGGCTTGTAGGGTGTCCACAGGAATACACGATAGGCTTGTAGGGTGTCCTCAGGAATACACGATAGGCTTGTAGGGTGTCCTCAGGAATACACGATAGGCTTGTAGGGTGTCCACAGGAATACACGATAGGCTTGTAGGGTGTCCACAGGAATACACGATAGGCTTGTAGGGTGTCCTCAGGAATACACGATAGGCTTGTAGGGTGTCCACAGGAATACACGATAGGCTTGTAGGGTGTCCACAGGAATACACGATAGGCTCGTAGGGTGTCCACAGGAATACACAATAGGCTTGTAGGGTGTCCACAGGAATACACGATAGGCTTGTAGGGTGTCCACAGGAATACACGATAGGCTCGTAGGGTGTCTACAGGAATACACAATAGGCTTGTAGGGTGTCCACAGGAATACACGATAGGCTTGTAGGGTGTCCACAGGAATACACAATAGGCTTGTAGGGTGTCCACAAGAATACACGATAGGCTTGTAGGGTGTCCACAGGAATACACGATAGGCTTGTAGGGTGTCCACAGGAATACACAATAGGCTTGTAGGGTGTCCACAGGAATACACAATAGGCTTGTAGGGTGTCCACAGGAATACACAATAGGCTTGTAGGGTGTCCACAGGAATACACAATAGGCTTGTAGGGTGTCCACAGGAATACACGATAGGCTTGTAGGGTGTCCACAGGAATACACGATAGGCTTGTAGGGTGTCCACAGGAATACACGATAGGCTTGTAGGGTGTCCACAGGAATACACGATAGGCTTGTAGGGTGTCCACAGGAATACACAATAGGCTTGTAGGGTGTCCACAGGAATACACAATAGGCTTTTAGGGTGTCCACAGGAATACACGATAGGCTCGTAGGGTGTCCACAGGAATACACAATAGGCTTGTAGGGTGTCCACAGGAATACACGATAGGCTTGTAGGGTGTCCACAGGAATACACGATAGGCTCGTAGGGTGTCTACAGGAATACACAATAGGCTTGTAGGGTGTCCACAGGAATACACGATAGGCTTGTAGGGTGTCCACAGGAATACACAATAGGCTTGTAGGGTGTCCACAAGAATACACGATAGGCTTGTAGGGTGTCCACAGGAATACACGATAGGCTTGTAGGGTGTCCACAGGAATACACAATAGGCTTGTAGGGTGTCTGTGGGAACCGACCTGTGAGATTTATATTTATTTAATTTATATGAATTTATATTTACGTTAATTTATATACTTCGATAGCAATTTGTATAATGATAAGTGGACTGTATTTCTGCAATAATCTCTTAATCTCACAAATCGATCCTCTACACATTAGGGGGGGGGGTTATTAAATTAATATATATGCAGCCAATCAAACTACAGTAATAGACTACATACTATTAAACATTGAAGAGGTTCCTTATCTTATAGTACAGCAGGTTAGTCCACCAGGTATAACTAGGGTGTAGACACCAAATTATCCTCTTTGAGGTAGCTTCCATCACCCAGTAACTGGTGCACAAAATCTTCCATCCTCGTCTTGACCTTTAGTTTGAGGCTTCCACGTGCTCTAACCGGGTCACCCTATATCCTGACATTAATGGCCATAAATGAATGATAAACGGGTTTCGGATAGACACTTAACTTGAATTTGTAAACAGCGTGTTGATAATGGTACACTTCTGGTTTCCATAACACTACGTCCAAGTAAAATTAACAGGAGCCGTATTTGCTCCTGTGAGCCTCTGGTCTAGTATAAACAATGGCTGTTTAACACTCCATACTATTGACGTTACTGGCCGACATTGTCCAGATATGATAGGAGCTAAATTTGCTCCACACGTCTCGGAGGTGACACAACAATGGCTCCCTCCTTCCTCCCTCTGACGCCTGGCTTACATTGTCCAAATTTCAGAAAGTGATAGAAGGGTCACATTTACTCTACTTTAATATTGATAATTAAGTTAATTTATATAAGATGTTTTATGATGGTAAAGTCCAAAGACTAATGTATTTAAGAATAATTCCCACCATAATAGGTGGAGAATATAATAGTATGTGGTGATGATATCCCGTTTTCTTTAGACGGTAATTCCACTACAAGTTACGTTTTCTATGGGTAACTTGTTTATACAACACAGCTATTATCTGTATGATTATTAAATGGTGTCGGATTTTCCGACATAATTCCCCAGGGGGCTGCTCACGGGTCGAAGTCCTATTTAGAACAGACGAACACCGATACTCCTCTTTCGAATTATTAGATTAATCACACATTTGTGCGTCTGTTCGTACAGGACGGATGTCCTGTACTAGAGTTGCAGGGGTTAGACGTCTAATGCGATTTCATTTCCCTGTCAACTCTTGAAAGGCTAATATTCAAGCCTTATTACATATTATTTAACCCAGAAGACTGGATGTGATCAAGTACTACAGTCAAGTATGATTCAGGGACTGCAGTGAGATCAGTGACATTAGATATAACTTGAAGTTTCTTTAGGTAACTGGTCACTGATATATAAACACTGAGGCCCATGGAATACATCTTGATTAAATAATAAATGTATCAAATCAGTCATGAGATTTATTGGGGTTTAATTTAGTTAATGGATTCAGAAGATTGAATAGCTCATCATTGAAGTAAAGTATGGTTCTGAGACTGCAGTGGGTTCAGTGACATTGGTCGCAGTGACTTGTAGCTGTTTAAGCTACTGTTCACTGATTTGCCACTGAGGCCTCATGAACTCATCTTCAGCTTCAAATGATGATACTAACATCAACCTCTGTTGGTATAGTCAGCTGTAATCTCCTTAGTATAATGCTACTGGAGAAATATAATCAGCTGACAAATTTAGATTTCTATTGGTATTGTTTATCTGCAGGCATAGGTCTCCTCAGGCTTGATACTGGGCCTGAGAGTAATTTACCTCCTGCAGAGTTTAACATGGTTATACCCTGATATTTAGTAGGGCTACCGATGAATCGATGACAATAGTCTGTCCCTACAAGGAGACCGAAGTCGGTGAGGTGATCAGACTTAATATTATCTGCCAATTTTATTCCTCTATTTCTCAGGAATTTGGCTGTTGCACTCAGACCTTGAACTTGTAGGTCTACTGGTATTTTGTCCACCACAATGGCTTGTACTCGACAGACGTACCTGCCTAAACGTACTGATGGTTGTACCACCTGGTAGACTTGAGGTCCTGCATCTGTTACAAACCCTGAGATGTTGAATGACATCTGGGCTACAGGCCTTAATTGTAGTTCATCTGCCAACCTTTTAGTGATATATGTTCTCTGGGATCCTTGGTCAAACAACCCACGGGTATGGACCTTGGCCCTCTTATTCAGGATGGTAATTTGGGCAGTAGGCAAAGTCGTATTACCTTTAGACTTTGCCGAATGGACACTCTTTGTTGGTTGCACCTTGCAGTACTGTACTGAGGTGGGAATGCTATCTTCCACCTTGGGTCTTGAATACGTTAATTTCGTATATTTGCACAGTGCTGCATGGTGCCTACCTCTTCTACACCTGTTGCAGGTGTTGAATTGGGTATCACAATAGTCTATGTTGTGTGACTTGAGACACCTTGAACATCTCCCTAATTCCTGGAGTCGCTCAATACGAGTGTCTCTGGTTGGATAATTAGCACAACAGTATGTTGAATGTTTCTTTTTGCAGAACATACATGTCCCCCAGCCTACTGCACGTTTGGAAGTTACCGGTTTGGGTGAACTAGTAACAGTAGGCTTGGAGGATGCTGCTGCATTGTCAGATTTTCTGCAACTTGATGTTTGAGTAATTGACTGATGTTTATTTGGGGTAGTTGGTTTACCCTTTAATTGACTCTTATTCTCTATTTCTGAAGGCTTGCATGAGGCTTTAACTTCCTCATTTGCACGTCGTTTGTTTATGATGGAATGTAAACCTTCAGTGATGTCCTGTACTGTCAGGATGGTGTTATGTTGATGTGCATATAATTCATCTAGTATATCGCTGGACAATTTTCGTTGAAGGACTACTTTGGTCATCCATTCACTAGTAGTTATATCAACCTTAAGACTGAATATTCTTAGTAGTGACTCAAACTCCATGCTGAAGGATTGTAATGAGTCAGCAGTCTGATCAGGTTGAGGTAAATCCAGCAATTGTAGTACTAGATGTATGACAGTTTTCTCATTGCCAGCATTATTCCTAGGAGGCTGGACTGGGAAATTAGTGCTGTCGCTATTTTCATTTACATTTTCTACTACTGGTTCAGCTTCACCTCTAGTTTGGAGGCATGTTAACTTAGTAGCTTCAGGTATTGGGTTTTCAGAAACCACAGAGACTGTGGATAAATTGTCTGAAAACTGCTTAATTTCTGGTGGTATATTATTGGGTGAAGCTGTAGTGGGTGAAGCTTTACTGGGTGAAGCTTTATCCTTGTTGATTAAAGGATCTAATCTGGCTTGACATTTATTCTCAAAAAGATCCAGATCATCCATAACATTATCTACTTTATTTGATGTACTTGCTATTTGTTCTGATTCAATTATCCTGTGTAAATGTTCCAACCTGCCTTGAGTTTCTTCTTCATATTGTGCAAGGTCAGACAGGAATGGTTCCACATCTTCAACTACTATGTCGTCGTCGTGGACCTGATTTTGGTAAGATTTCCTATTTGCTTTCAATATATGCAATTGGGTTTGAATCTGTAACAGTGGTATTTTCAACCGACGATAATTAATTACAGGCTCATATAACAACTGTTCATATTGGTTGAGATCTCTTGTTAGTTGGCGTTTGCTTGATATTAAAGCACGCTTTGCTTTCTGTGGATTAGTCATGGTGACTTGTTAATTGGGCACCACTGGCTCATAAATTGTGAGCAAGTACTAATGGTAGCCTAGGGTTAAATTCTGAACTCACTAGGCAATAATCCTACCTCTACTAGAGGTTAGCACTTAAAATTAATACACATTATATATATACAATCATCCACACTAATGATTTGAGTGATAAACCAGTGTCACTGGAAGTACCTTTAGGTTAGCTCTTCTATATCACCCTAGGATGGTAGAGACACTAATTAATCACTCAAAGGTGTAATGATCATAAGTAAATTATTATATATACAACTCAACTCGAGTTGACAAAAATTACACCCAAAATAGGGTCTGGACCATTCATTAATGGTGTTAGGTTGTTCAATATAGTACAACTGACTATGGTAATAATGGGACTAGGATGAACGATAATAGTTCAACTAGTCAATGGTTTTATCCTACCCTGTTGTGGGTTGGCAATTAGTAAATATTATACTGTGATCACTAGTGCAATATATATTAAATAATTCTCTATTTTGGAGAAATAATATACACAATTATTGATAATAGCCTCTTAATTAGCCTCTATGAAACTTCTAATATTATCAAGAAGTATTAAATATTATTAGTGACCTCGCGAAATAAAGTCCACAAAATTCGTAGATAATCTCTCGCGAAATGTAACACCACGAAATCCGTGAACAATATCGCGAAGACACAGTCACTAATTTGGCTGGCTTCTATATTAGCGCTGTCATTTCACGAAATAACACGCCACCAAATATCTGTGGGTGTGCATGAAACCGCTGACGAAGCTGAACTCGGCTGAGGGAGGCTCCTGAGCTCCCTCGAGGCTACGCTGCCTTCTTGACTGGCTTTGTTTAAATCACACTGCACTAGATATTTTATGAATCCACTGGTTAACTGGTTCATCCGGTACTAAGATGACCAAATGTGGGTTCAAAGGATCAAATAATCCGTCATCCGGTTCGAAGATGACCAAATAATGTGGGAACCGACCTGTGAGATTTATATTTATTTAATTTATATGAATTTATATTTACGTTAATTTATATACTTCGATAGCAATTTGTATAATGATAAGTGGACTGTATTTCTGCAATAATCTCTTAATCTCACAAATCGATCCTCTACACATTAGGGGGGGGGTTATTAAATTAATATATATGCAGCCAATCAAACTACAGTAATAGACTACATACTATTAAACATTGAAGAGGTTCCTTATCTTATAGTACAGCAGGTTAGTCCACCAGGTATAACTAGGGTGTAGACACCAAATTATCCTCTTTGAGGTAGCTTCCATCACCCAGTAACTGGTGCACAAAATCTTCCATCCTCGTCTTGACCTTTAGTTTGAGGCTTCCACGTGCTCTAACCGGGTCACCCTATATCCTGACATTAATGGCCATAAATGAATGATAAACGGGTTTCGGATAGACACTTAACTTGAATTTGTAAACAGCGTGTTGATAATGGTACACTTCTGGTTTCCATAACACTACGTCCAAGTAAAATTAACAGGAGCCGTATTTGCTCCTGTGAGCCTCTGGTCTAGTATAAACAATGGCTGTTTAACACTCCATACTATTGACGTTACTGGCCGACATTGTCCAGATATGATAGGAGCTAAATTTGCTCCACACGTCTCGGAGGTGACACAACAATGGCTCCCTCCTTCCTCCCTCTGACGCCTGGCTTACATTGTCCAAATTTCAGAAAGTGATAGAAGGGTCACATTTACTCTACTTTAATATTGATAATTAAGTTAATTTATATAAGATGTTTTATGATGGTAAAGTCCAAAGACTAATGTATTTAAGAATAATTCCCACCATAATAGGTGGAGAATATAATAGTATGTGGTGATGATATCCCGTTTTCTTTAGACGGTAATTCCACTACAAGTTACGTTTTCTATGGGTAACTTGTTTATACAACACAGCTATTATCTGTATGATTATTAAATGGTGTCGGATTTTCCGACAGTGTCCACAGGAATACACAATAGGCTTGTAGGGTGTCCACAGGAATACACAATAGGCTTGTAGGGTGTCCACAGGAATACACAATAGGCTTGTAGGGTGTCCACAGGAATACACGATAGGCTTGTAGGGTGTCCACAGGAATACACGATAGGCTTGTAGGGTGTCCACAGGAATACACGATAGGCTTGTAGGGTGTCCACAGGAATACACGATAGGCTTGTAGGGTGTCCACAGGAATACACAATAGGCTTGTAGGGTGTCCACAGGAATACACAATAGGCTTTTAGGGTGTCCACAGGCATTCACAATAGGCTTGTAGGGTGTCCACAGGAATACACGATAGGCTTGTAGGGTGTCCACAGGAATACACGATAGGCTTGTAGGGTGTCCACAGGAATACACGATAGGCTCGTAGGGTGTCCACAGGAATACACAATAGGCTCGTAGGGTGTCCACAGGAATACACGATAGGCTTGTAGGGTGTCCACAGGAATACACGATAGGCTTGTAGGGTGTCCACAGGAATACACGATAGGCTTGTAGGGTGTCCACAGGAATACACGATAGACTTGTAGGGTGTCCACAGGAATACACGATAGGCTTGTAGGGTGTCCACAGGAATACACGATAGGCTTGTAGGGTGTCCACAGGAATACACGATAGGCTTGTAGGGTGTCCACAGGAATACACAATAGGCTTGTAGGGTGTCCACAGGAATACACGATAGGCTTGTAGGGTGTCCACAGGAATACACGATAGGCTTGTAGGGTGTCCACAGGAATACACGATAGGCTTGTAGGGTGTCCACAGGAATACACGATAGGCTTGTAGGGTGTCCACAGGAATACACAATAGGCTTGTAGGGTGTCCACAGGAATACACAATAGGCTTTTAGGGTGTCCACAGGCATACACAATAGGCTTGTAGGGTGTCCACAGGAATACACGATAGGCTTGTAGGGTGTCCACAGGAATACACGATAGGCTTGTAGGGTGTCCACAGGAATACACGATAGGCTTGTAGGGTGTCCACAGGAATACACGATAGGCTTGTAGGGTGTCCACAGGAATACACGATAGGCTTGTAGGGTGTCCACAGGAATACACGATAGGCTTGTAGGGTGTCCACAGGAATACACGATAGGCTTGTAGGGTGTCCACAGGAATACACTATAGGCTTGTAGGGTGTCCACAGGAATACACGATAGGCTTGTAGGGTGTCCACAGGAATACACGATAGGCTTGTAGGGTGTCCACAGGAATACACAATAGGCTTGTTGGGTGTCCACAGGAATACACAATAGGCTTGTTGGGTGTCCACAGGAATACACGATAGGCTTGTAGGGTGTCCACAGGAATACACGATAGGCTTGTAGGGTGTCCACAGGAATACACGATAGGCTTGTAGGGTGTCCACAGGAATACACAATAGGCTTGTAGGGTGTCTACAGGAATACACGATAGGCTTGTAGGGTGTCCACAGGAATACACAATAGGCTTGTAGGGTGTCCACAGGAATACACGATAGGCTTGTAGGGTGTCCACAGGAATACACAATAGGCTTGTAGGGTGTCTACAGGAATACACGATAGGCTTGTAGGGTGTCCACAGGAATACACGATAGGCTTGTAGGGTGTCTACAGGAATACACGATAGGCTTGTAGGGTTTCCACAGGAATACACGATAGGCTTGTAGGGTGTCCACAGGAATACACAATAGGCTTGTAGGGTGTCTACAGGAATACACGATAGGCTTGTAGGGTGTCCACAGGAATACACAATAGGCTTGTAGGGTGTCCACAGGAATACACGATAGGCTTGTTGGGTGTCCACAGGAATACACAATAGGCTTGTAGGGTGTCTACAGGAATACACGATAGGCTTGTAGGGTGTCCACAGGAATACACGATAGGCTTGTAGGGTGTCTACAGGAATACACGATAGGCTTGTAGGGTGTCCACAGGAATACACGATAGGCTTGTAGGGTGTCCACAGGAATACACAATAGGCTTGTAGGGTGTCTACAGGATCGTCTCGTCAAGTTATATATAAATTTAGACTTCTTTTATCACCTCTTATCTCTGGTGTCCAGCTGGTGGCCTCTGGCAAGAGACTCACGGACCTCAGTCGCCATCTTGGTCGTGACAGCACGGAGTTCTCTTGGTGGTACCCTGAGACTCTCTGTACAGCCTACCACAATATTACTATCAGGCCTGGGACGTGTGTACACAACCGTATGATATAGACTTGCCCCCCCCCCCCCACACACTCTTGCTCCCTCGGAATGCTCAATTAATCTCTTAGATCTTCTTTAGTGTGTCCTGCTCACATGCAGAAGTTGAGAATGTCTGTCCAACAATGACGGAGCGACAGTTCGCAGACGTCCGACCTCAGTGACTCTCAGGCATAAACTGACCTGCCTGGGGCCAATCTCTGCTCTTTCCTTGCGTGACGTCATCGTCTTCCTTCGCGCTGATTGGTTACTACAGGGAGCGCCTCTCAGTTACCATGACAACTGGAGCCTATAGCTCCTAGAACCCATAATGGGATTCTCCCATCTTGACGAAAATGAGCCTCCTAGCCTCCTTGAGGCCTCTTCACCACATATTTACCTCCTTAATGTCACAATAAACATTCATACTTAACCTACCTAATTCCGTCTGATTAAAACATACGAGTAGGAACGAATACATCCAAAATGATGGAAATTTA
This sequence comes from Procambarus clarkii, assembly GCF_040958095.1. NCBI lineage: Eukaryota > Metazoa > Arthropoda > Malacostraca > Decapoda > Cambaridae > Procambarus > Procambarus clarkii. The sequence continues at coordinate 45,543,751 of NC_091175.1, forward strand.
AATTGAAATAAGTTTATTAAGGTAAAATACACACAAAGGGATGAGGTAGCTCATGCTATTCTCACCCCGTTCAGTACACCGTGTTAATACATACATATACACACATCACAACCAATAAACATATTACCGAACATTCTGAGAGATAAACATATACATTTCCTCCTTTACACAAGTAGTATGGTATCAGACGTACACACAAATACTTTTATGAATTAGGTATTCTGTATAGACAATTTGCAAGAGACATGCAGATAATTCAACAAAATATTACAGTCTTGGTGCAAAATTCTTATCTCTCTCAAGAATATCATCAACCTTTCCGTTGTGACACATCCAGGCTATTTGTTCTGGAACAGTCCTTATCTCAGTGTTTCTATATACATTAATCAACGGACAATCAAGAACATAATGGGCCAGGGTGTGAGACCTTAACATACCACATAGTTTACACCTCGTGTCATTATCACTAACACCTATCCCATATTCCCAGTAATATTTGTACCCAAGCCTGAGCCGCATGTACACAGAGTCACTCCAAGTATTTCTCCTTTTACCATAAGTGAAATGGGTGTTTTGACTCTCATACATGTAGTGTTGCATGGTTTGACTTCCCTCATACATTATACCTCTCCTCTCCACTCCCGCCTGTGCCAGAATATTTCTGATTTTGCTTCTTATTTGTCTCATTGTGAATTCGCATTCGATGTCAACTTGTGGTTTTGATGGGCACGTTTGGCCAAGCCATCCGAAAATGATGGATGTTGGACGGGAACAGCTCTGATACAGGAGGGAGCCTTGCCGGGCTACCTAGACTCGTGACGAATAGACATGAGGCTCTTCTTGGGTGGTAGTGTGACCTAAGACATGAGGCTCTTCTTGGGTGGTAGTGTGACCTAAGACATGAGGCTCTTCTTGGGTGGTAGTGTGATCTAAGACATGAGGCTCTTCTTGGGTGGTAGTGTGATCTAAGACATGAGGCTCTTCTTGGGTGGTAGTGTGATCTAAGACATGAGGCTCTTCTTGGGTGGTAGTGTGATCTAAGACATGAGGCTCTTCTTGGGTGGTAGTGTGATCTAAGACATGAGGCTCTTCTTGGGTGGTAGTGTGATCTAAGACATGAGGCTCTTCTTGGGTGGTAGTGTGACCTAAGACATGAGGCTCGTCTTGGGTGGTAGTGTGATCTAAGACATGAGGCTCTTCTTGGGTGGTAGTGTGACCTAAGACATGAGGCTCTTCTTGGGTGGTAGTGTGATCTAAGACATGAGGCTCTTCTTGGGTGGTAGTGTGATCTAAGACATGAGACTCTTCTTGGGTGGTAGTGTGATCTAAGACATGAGACTCTTCTTGGGTGGTAGTGTGATCTAAGACATGAGGCTCTTCTTGGGTGGTAGTGTGAACTAAGACATGAGACTCTTCTTACATGATAGGGTGACGATAGGTGGAATATCTTAAGTGTAAATTACTGTGTCTCTGATCAATTCAGTTTTGATGATGTTGTTGACATGATATCGTTATGAGGTAATTACAGGTCGCCAACAGCTCCAGAAGACCAACGTGGAACTAAGAACTCCCACGACAACAACTGACAAACTATTGCTCCAAAACAAACACCTGCAACATTTATAAATTAATCAACCTGGACTGTAATGAATTACCAATTAAACTCGCCATTACCAGTACTGACACTGCCAATAAAGCACAAATCACACCATATTTCACAGCAGACAATAAAACACCAACGTTCAGACCTCCGTGTTGATAATAAAGCGACAGACAGACACCATTTTACCAGATATGACCTTAATTAATGTTTCACTCCAGCTGCTGTTGTATGAACCTTCACATTGATGGGGCTCCACTTGGACGGTGATTACACCCTCCTGTTTATATTGACCTCGTCTGTGTGCTGTGTGTGTATATTGCCCTCGTCTGTGTGCTGTGTATGTATATATTGACCTCGTCTGTGTGCTGTGTGTGTATATATTGACCTCGACTGTGTGCTGTGTGTGTATATTGCCCTCGTCTGTGTGCTGTGTATGTATATATTGACCTCGACTGTGTGCTGTGTATGTATATATTGACCTCGTCTGTGTGCTGTGTGTGTATATATTGACCTCGTCTGTGTGCTGTGTGTGTATATATTGACCTCGACTGTGTGCTGTGTATGTTTATATTGACCTCGTCTGTGTGCTGTGTGTGTATATATTGACCTCGACTGTGTGCTGTGTGTGTATATATTGACCTCGACTGTGTGCTGTGTGTGTATATATTGACCTCGACTGTGTGCTGTGTATGTTTATATTGACCTCGACTGTGTGCTGTGTGTGTATATATTGACCTCGACTGTGTGCTGCGTGTGTATATTGACCTCGTCTGTGTGCTGTGTGTGTATATTGACCTCGTCTGTGTGCTGTGTGTGTATATTGACCTCGTCTGTGTGCTGTGTGTGATTATTGACCTCGTCTGTGTGCTGTGTGTGTATATTGCCCTCGTCTGTGTGCTGTGTGTGTATATTGCCCTCGTCTGTGTGCTGTGTGTGTATATTGACCTCGTCTGTGTGCTGTGTGTATATATTGACCTCGTCTGTGTGCTGTGTGTGTATATTGACCTCGTCTGTGTGCTGTGTGTGTATATTGCCCTCGTCTGTGTGCTGTGTGTGTATATTGACCTCGTCTGTGTGCTGTGTGTGTATATTGCCCTCGTCTGTGTGCTGTGTGTGTATATTGACCTCGTCTGTGTGCTGTGTGTGTATATTGACCTCGTCTGTGTGCTGTGTGTGTATATTGACCTCGTCTGTGTGCTGTGTGTGTATATTGCCCTCGTCTGTGTGCTGTGTGTGTATATTGACCTCGTCTGTGTGCTGTGTGTGTATATTGACCTCGTCTGTGTGCTGTGTGTGTATATTGACCTCGTCTGTGTGCTGTGTGTGTATATTGCCCTCGTCTGTGTGCTGTGTGTATATATTGCCCTCGTCTGTGTGCTGTGTGTATATATTGACCTCGTCTGTGTGCTGTGTGTGATTATATTGACCTCGTCTGTGTGCTGTGTGTATATATTGCCCTCGTCTGTGTGCTGTGTATGTATATTGACCTCGTCTGTGTGCTGTGTGTGTATATTGACCTCGTCTGTGTGCTGTGTGTGATTATATTGACCTCGTCTGTGTGCTGTGTGTGTATATTGACCTCGTCTGTGTGCTGTGTATGTATATATTGCCCTCGTCTGTGTGCTGTGTATGTATATTGACCTCGTGTGTTGTGACACACAGCTGACGGTGCTCTCAGTCACCGCCTCATTGATGCTCAGCTGAAATTGGTTACCAACAAGTGACCTGAATTATCAGGCTGGTTCACTCCAAACAACTAGAGTTGTTAACTGTGCCGCAAGTGTCTACGACGGCTGGGTCCCCACGCCTAGGTCAGTCTTGTAGACCTAAGATGACCCCCGACGGCTGGGTCCCCTCGCCTAGGTCAGTCTTGTAGACCTAAGATGACCCCCGACGGCTGGGTCCCCTCGCCTAGGTCAGTCTTGTAGACCTAAGATGACCCCCGACGGCTGGGACCCCACGCCTAGGTCAGTCTTGTAGACCTAAGATGACCCCCGACGGTTGGGTCCCCTCGCCTAGGTCAGTCTTGTAGACCTAAGATGACCCCCGACGGCTGGGTCCCCTCGCCTAGGTCAGTCTTGTAGACCTAAGATGACCCCCGACGGCTGGGTCCCCTCGCCTAGGTCAGTCTTGTAGACCTAAGATGACCCCCGACGGCTGGGTCCCCTCGCCTAGGTCAGTCTTGTAGACCTAAGATGACCCCCGACGGCTGGGACCCCACGCCTAGGTCAGTCTTGTAGACCTAAGATGACCCCCGACGGTTGGGTCCCCTCGCCTAGGTCAGTCTTGTAGACCTAAGATGACCCCCGACGCCTGGGTCCCCTCGCCTAGGTCAGTCTTGTAGACCTAAGATGACCCCCGACGGTTGGGTCCCCTCGCCTAGGTCAGTCTTGTAGACCTAAGATGACCCCCGACGGTTGGGTCCCCTCGCCTAGGTCTGTCTTGTAGACCTAAGATGACCCCCGACGGCTGGGTCCCCTCGCCTAGGTCAGTCTTGTAGACCTAAGATGACCCCCGACGGCTGGGACCCCACGCCTAGGTCAGTCTTGTAGACCTAAGATGACCCCCGACGGCTGGGTCCCCTCGCCTAGGTCAGTCTTGTAGACCTAAGATGACCCCCGACGGCTGGGACCCCACGCCTAGGTCAGTCTTGTAGACCTAAGATGACCCCCGACGGCTGGGACCCCACGCCTAGGTCAGTCTTGTAGACCTACGATGACCCACGACGGCTGGGACCCCACGCCTAGGTCAGTCTTGTAGACCTAAGATGACCCCCGACGGCTGGGACCCCACGCCTAGGTCAGTCTTGTAGACCTAAGATGACCCACGACGGCTGGGACCCCACGCCTAGGTCAGTCTTGTAGACCTAAGATGACCCACGACGGCTGGGACCCCACGCCTAGGTCAGTCTTGTAGACCTAAGATGACCCCTGTGGGAACCGACCTGTGAGATTTATATTTATTTAATTTATATGAATTTATATTTACGTTAATTTATATACTTCGATAGCAATTTGTATAATAATGAGTGGACTGTATTTCTGCAATAATCTCATAATCTCACAAATCGATCCTCTACACATTAGGGGGGGTTTATTAGTTTATATATATATGCAGCCAATCAAACTACAGTATTAACTACATACATTGAAAAGGTTCCTTATCTTATAGTACAGCAGGTTAGTCCACCAGGTATAACTAGGGTGTAGACACCAAATTATCCTCTTTGAGGTAGCTTCCTCACCCAGTAACTGGTGCACAAAGTCTTCCATCCTCGTCTTGACCTGTCAAAAGTGCGCTAGCTGTGAAGCCAGAATCCTATATATGACAAGCTATATCAGAGAAAACACTATACAGTACATGGAACATTGAAGACCTGGCTTAATTACCTTTAGTTTGAGGCTTCCACGTGATCTAACCGGGTCACCCTATATCCTGACATTAATGGCCATAAATGAATGATAAACGGGTTTCGGATAGACACTTAACTTGAATTTGTAGACAGCGTGTTGACAATGGTACACCTTTGGTTTCCATAACACTACGTCCAAGTAAATTTAACAGGAGCCGAATTTGCTCCCGTGTGAGCCTCTGGTCTCAATCAACAATGGCTGTTTAACACTCCATACTATTGACGTTACTGGCCGACATTGTCCAGATATGATAGGAGCTAAATTTGCTCCACATGTCTCGGAGGTGACACAACAATGGCTGCCCTCCTTCCCCCTCTGACGCCTGGCTTACATTGTCCACATTTCAGAAAGTGATAGAAGGGTCACATTTACTCTACTTTAATATTGATAATTAAGTTAATTTATATAAGATGTTTTTATGATGGTAAAGTCCAAAGACTAATGTATTTAAGAATAATTCCCACCATAATAGGTGGTGATTTATAATAGTATGTGGTGATGATATCCCGTTTTCTATAGATGGTAATTCCACTACAAGTTACGTTTTCTATGGGTAACTTGTTTATACAATACAGCTATTATCTGTATGATATATTAAATGGTGTCGGATTTTCCGACATAATTCCCCAGGGGGCTGCTCACGGGTCGAAGTCCTATTTAGAACAGACGAACACCGATACTCCTCCTTCGAATTATTAGATTAATTTGATGTTAGTAGTTAGTAATCACACATTTGTGCGTCTGTTCGTGCAGGACGGATGTCCCGTACTAGAGTTGCAGGGGTTAGAAGTCTAATGCGATTTCATTTCCCTGTCAACTCTTGAAAGGCTAATATTCAAGCCTAATCACATATTATTTAACCCAGAAGACTGGATGTGATCAAGTACTACAGTCAAGTATGATTCAGGGACTGCAGTGAGATCAGTGACATTAGATATAACTTGAAGTTTCTTCAGGTAACTGGTCACTGATATATAAACACTGAGGCCCATGGAATACATCTTGATTAAATAATAAATGTATCAAATCAGTCATCAGATTTATTGGGGTTTAATTTAGTTAATTGATTCAGAAGATTGAATAGCTCATCATTAAAGTAAAGTATGGTTCTGAGACTGCAGTGGGTTCAGTGACATTGGTCGCAGTGACTTGTAGCTGTTTTAGGCTACTGTTCACTGATTTGCCACTGAAGCCTCATGAACTCATCTTCAGCTTCAAATGATGATACTAACATCAACCTCTGTTACTATAGTCAGCTGTAATCTCCTTAGTATAATGCTACTGGAGAAATATAATCAGCTGACAAATTTAGATTTCTACTGGTATTGTTTATCTGCAGGCATAGGTCTCCTCAGGCTTGATACTGGGCCTGAGAGTAATTTACCTCCTGCAGAGTTTAACATGGTTATGCCCTGATATTTAGTAGGGCTACCAATGAATTGATGGTAGTAGTCTGTCCCCACAAGGACAGCCATTTGGCATTTGATTTGCTCAAATTTACCTGCAGCTGCTTGATAATAGCTTTCCAGGTCAGCATAATCAACTGTTAATTGTTGTGACAAATCTTCACATTTCTTGATCTGTCTTGTTAAGTGGCCTTTAAGACCTGCAAGGGTTCTTTTCATTCTCCCTGCATTATCCATACTGGCTCGTTGGTGAAGCCTTGTGGGGCTTGTACTTGGGCTGCTCATAATACTGAACAAACACTAATGGTAGCCTAGGGTAAATTCTGCACTCACTAGGCAATAATCCTACCTCTACTAGAGGTTAGCACTTAAAATTAATACACATTATATATATATACAATCATACACACTAATGATTTGAGTGATAAACCAGTGTCACTGGAAGTACCTTTAGGTTAGCTCTTCTATATCACCCTAGGATGGTAGAGACACTAATTAATCACTCAAAGGTGAAATGATCATAAGTAAATTATTATATATACAACTCAACTCGAGTTGATAAAAATTACACCCAAAATAGGGTCTGGACCATTCATTAATGGTGTTAGGTTGTTTAATATAGTACAACTGACTATAGTAATAATGGGACTAGGATGAACGATAATAGTTCAACTAGTCATATCCTACCCTGTTGTGGGATGGCAATTAGTAAATATTATATTGAGAACACTAGTGCAGTATATATTAAATGATTCTCTATTTTGGAGAAATAATATACACAATTATTGATAATAGCCTCTTAATTAGCCTCTATGAAACTTCTAATATTATCTAGAAGTATTAAATATTATTAGTGACCTCGCGAAATAAACTCCACAAAATTCGTAGATAATCTCTCGCGAAATGTAACACCACGAAATCCGTGAACAATCTCGCGACACAGTCACTAATTTGGCTGGTTCTATATTAGCGCTGTCATTCCACAGAATAACACGCCACCAAATCTGTGGGTGTGCATGAAACCGCTGACGAAGCTGAACTGGGCTGAGGGAGGCTCCTGAGCTCCCACGAGGCTTCGCCGCTGTCTAGACTGGCTTTGTTTAAATAACACTGCACTAGTATATTTAATGAATCCACTGGTTAACTGGTTCATCCGGTACTAAGATGACCAAATGTGGGTTCAAAGGATCAAATAATCCGTCATCCGGTTCGAAGATGACCAAATAATGTGGGAACCGACCTCTGAGATTTATATTTATTTAATTTATATGAATTTATATTTACGTTAATTTATATACTTCGATAGCAATTTGTATAATAATGAGTGGACTGTATTTCTGCAATAATCTCATAATCTCACAAATCGATCCTCTACACATTAGGGGGGGTTTATTAGTTTATATATATATGCAGCCAATCAAACTACAGTATTAACTACATACATTGAAAAGGTTCCTTATCTTATAGTACAGCAGGTTAGTCCACCAGGTATAACTAGGGTGTAGACACCAAATTATCCTCTTTGAGGTAGCTTCCTCACCCAGTAACTGGTGCACAAAGTCTTCCATCCTCGTCTTGACCTGTCAAAAGTGCGCTAGCTGTGAAGCCAGAATCCTATATATGACAAGCTATATCAGAGAAAACACTATACAGTACATGGAACATTGAAGACCTGGCTTAATTACCTTTAGTTTGAGGCTTCCACGTGATCTAACCGGGTCACCCTATATCCTGACATTAATGGCCATAAATGAATGATAAACGGGTTTCGGATAGACACTTAACTTGAATTTGTAGACAGCGTGTTGACAATGGTACACCTTTGGTTTCCATAACACTACGTCCAAGTAAATTTAACAGGAGCCGAATTTGCTCCCGTGTGAGCCTCTGGTCTCAATCAACAATGGCTGTTTAACACTCCATACTATTGACGTTACTGGCCGACATTGTCCAGATATGATAGGAGCTAAATTTGCTCCACATGTCTCGGAGGTGACACAACAATGGCTGCCCTCCTTCCCCCTCTGACGCCTGGCTTACATTGTCCACATTTCAGAAAGTGATAGAAGGGTCACATTTACTCTATTTTAATATTGATAATTAAGTTAATTTATATAAGATGTTTTTATGATGGTAAAGTCCAAAGACTAATGTATTTAAGAATAATTCCCACCATAATAGGTGGTGATTTATAATAGTATGTGGTGATGATATCCCGTTTTCTATAGATGGTAATTCCACTACAAGTTACGTTTTCTATGGGTAACTTGTTTATACAATACAGCTATTATCTGTATGATATATTAAATGGTGTCGGATTTTCCGACAACCCCCGACGGCTGGGACCCCACGCCTAGGTCAGTCTTGTAGACCTAAGATGACCCCCGACGGCTGGGACCCCACGCCTAGGTCAGTCTTGTAGACCTAAGATGACCCCCGACGGCTGGGACCCCTCGCCTAGGTCAGTCGTGTAGACCTAAGATGACCCCCGACGGCTGGGTCCCCACGCCTAGGTCAGTCTTGTAGACCTAAGATGACCCCCGACGGCTGGGTCCCCACGCCTAGGTCAGTCTTGTAGACCTAAGATGACCCCCGACGGCTGGGACCCCACGCCTAGGTCAGTCGTGTAGACCTAAGATGACCCCCGACGGCTGGGTCCCCACGCCTAGGTCAGTCTTGTAGACCTAAGATGACCCCCGACGGCTGGGTCCCCACGCCTAGGTCAGTCTTGTAGACCTAAGATGACCCCCGACGCCCGGGTCCCCACGCCTAGGTCAGTCTTGTAGACCTAAGATGACCCCCGACGCCTGGGTCCCCACGCCTAGGTCAGTCTTGTAGACCTAAGATGACCCCCGACGCCTGGGACCCCACGCCTCCAAGAGCCCTCCGGAGCTCATACACTTTACTAAACGTAAACAAACTCGCCAAAGATTGAGAAAAGATGTAGAGGTCCGTTAGTGCTTGAGTAAGTGCTCGGTGAATCTGGCCCCTGGTCATGGAACAGTCTCCTAGTTCACTTTCTGGTCACCCAGACTGTTGGTGCTCGCAGCATGCTGTCGGAAGTGGAAATAATGGTCCCTGTGATGCAGCTGTTTCGTAAGTGTTTGTCATGTTGCCCTCCGCATCATTTTCCCCAAGTTGGTGCTTGTGTCCACGTTGTTCTTGTAGAGCATCGCTGTGTGGTGCTGGCAGTGCTGGGGGGGGGGGAGTTAATGGTGGAGTTAAGGGGGTGGTTAGAGGTGGAGTTAATGGTGGAGTTAATGGTGGAGTTAATGGTGAAGTTAATGATGAAGTTAATGGTGGAGTTAATGATGAAGTTAATGGTGTAGCTAGAGGTGGAGTTAATGGTGTAGTTAATGATGAAGTTAATGGTGTAGTTAGAGGTGAAGTTAATGGTGTAGTTAATGGTGGAGTTAATGGTGTAGTTAATGATGAAGTTAATGGTGGAGTTAATGGTGGAGTTAATGGTGGAGTTAATGATGAAGTTAATGGTGTAGCTAGAGGTGGAGTTAATGGTGTAGTTAATGATGAAGTTAATGGTGTAGTTAGAGGTGAAGTTAATGGTGGAGTTAATGGTGAAGTTAATGGTGTAGTTAGAGGTGAAGTTAATGGTGTAGTTAATGATGAAGTTAATGGTGTAGTTAGAGGTGAAGTTAATGGTGTAGTTAATGATGAAGTTAATGGTGTAGTTAGAGGTGAAGTTAATGGTGGAGTTAATGGTGAAGTTAATGGTGTAGTTAGAGGTGAAGTTAATGGTGGAGTTAATGGTGAAGTTAATGGTGGAGTTAATGGTGTAGTTAGAGGTGAAGTTAATGGTGGAGTTAATGGTGTAGTTAGAGGTGGAGTTAATGGTGGAGTTAGAGGTGGAGTTAATGGTGTAGTTAGAGGTGAAGTTAATGGTGTAGTTAATGATGAAGTTAATGGTGTAGTTAGAGGTGGAGTTAATGGTGTAGTTAGAGGTGAAGTTAATGGTGTAGTTAGAGGTGAAGTTAATGGTGTAGTTAATGATGAAGTTAATGGTGTAGTTAATGGTGTAGTTAGAGGTGGAGTTAATGGTGGAGTTAGAGGTGGAGTTAATGGTGTAGTTAGAGGTGAAGTTAATGGTGTAGTTAGAGGTGAAGTTAATGGTGTAGTTAATGATGAAGTTAATGGTGTAGTTAGAGGTGAAGTTAATGGTGTAGTTAATGATGAAGTTAATGGTGTAGTTAGAGGTGAAGTTAATGGTGGAGTTAATGGTGAAGTTAATGGTGTAGTTAGAGGTGAAGTTAATGGTGGAGTTAATGGTGAAGTTAATGGTGGAGTTAGAGGTGGAGTTAATGGTGTAGTTAGAGGTGAAGTTAATGGTGGAGTTAATGGTGTAGTTAGAGGTGGAGTTAATGGTGGAGTTAGAGGTGGAGTTAATGGTGTAGTTAGAGGTGAAGTTAATGGTGTAGTTAATGATGAAGTTAATGGTGTAGTTAGAGGTGGAGTTAATGGTGTAGTTAGAGGTGAAGTTAATGGTGTAGTTAGAGGTGAAGTTAATGGTGGAGTTAATGGTGAAGTTAATGGTGTAGTTAGAGGTGGAGTTAATGGTGGAGTTAATGGTGAAGTTAATGGTGTAGTTAGAGGTGAAGTTAATGGTGGAGTTAATGGTGAAGTTAATGGTGTAGTTAGAGGTGAAGTTAATGGTGTAGTTAGAGGTGAAGTTAATAGTGTAGTTAATGGTGAAGTTAATGGTGTAGTTAGAGGTGAAGTTAATGATGTAGTTAATGGTGAAGTTAATGGTGTAGTTAATGGTGAAGTTAATGGTGTAGTTAATGGTGAAGTTAATGGTGGAGTTAGAGGTGAAGTTAATGGTGGAGTTAGAGGTGGAGTTAATGGTGGAGTTAGAGGTGGAGTTAATGGTGTAGTTAGAGGTGAAGTTAATGGTGTAGTTAATGGTGAAGTTAATGGTGTAGTTAGAGGTGAAGTTAATGATGTAGTTAATGGTGAAGTTAATGGTGTAGTTAATGGTGAAGTTAATGGTGGAGTTAGAGGTGGAGTTAATGGTGGAGTTAATGTTGAAGTTAATGGTGTAGTTAATGGTGTAGTTAGAGGTGGAGTTAATGGTGGAGTTAGAGGTGAAGTTAATGGTGTAGTTAATGTTGAAGTTAATGGTGTAGTTAATGGTGTAGTTAGAGGTGGAGTTAATGGTGGAGTTAGAGGTGGAGTTAATGGTGTAGTTAGAGGTGAAGTTAATGGTGTAGTTAGAGGTGAAGTTAATGGTGTAGTTAATGATGAAGTTAATGGTGTAGTTAGAGGTGAAGTTAATGGTGTAGTTAATGATGAAGTTAATGGTGTAGTTAGAGGTGAAGTTAATGGTGGAGTTAATGGTGAAGTTAATGGTGTATTTAGAGGTGAAGTTAATGGTGGAGTTAATGGTGAAGTTAATGGTGGAGTTAGAGGTGGAGTTAATGGTGTAGTTAGAGGTGAAGTTAATGGTGGAGTTAATGGTGTAGTTAGAGGTGGAGTTAATGGTGGAGTTAGAGGTGGAGTTAATGGTGTAGTTAGAGGTGAAGTTAATGGTGTAGTTAATGATGAAGTTAATGGTGTAGTTAGAGGTGGAGTTAATGGTGTAGTTAGAGGTGAAGTTAATGGTGTAGTTAGAGGTGAAGTTAATGGTGTAGTTAATGATGAAGTTAATGGTGTAGTTAGAGGTGAAGTTAATGGTGGAGTTAGAGGTGGAGTTAATGGTTTAGTTAATGGTGAAGTTAATGGTGGAGTTAGAGGTGGAGTTAATGGTGGAGTTAGAGGTGAAGTTAATGGTGGAGTTAGAGGTGGAGTTAATGGTGGAGTTAGAGGTGGAGTTAATGGTGGAGTTAGAGGTGGAGTTAATGGTGGAGTTAGAGGTGGAGTTAATGGTGGAGTTAATGGTGGAGTTAATAGTGGAGTTAATGGTGGAGTTAATGGTGGAGTTAGAGGTGGAGTTAATGGTGGAGTTAATGGTGGAGTTAGAGGTGGAGTTAATGGTGGAGTTAATGGTGGAGTCAGAGGTGGAGTTAATGGTGTAGTTAGAGGTGGAGTTAATGGTGGAGTCAGAGGTGGAGTTAATGATGGAGTTAATGGTGGAGTTAATGGTGGAGTTAATGGTGGAGTTAATGGTGGAGTTAATGGTGGAGTTAGAGGTGAAGTTAATGGTGGATTTAATGGTGGAGTTAATGGTGGAGTCAGAGGTGGAGTTAATGGTGGAGTTAATGGTGGAGTTAATGGTGGAGTCAGAGGTGGAGTTAATGGTGGAGTTAATGGTGGAGTTAGAGGTGAAGTTAATGGTGGAGTTAATGGTGGAGTTAATGGTGGAGTTAATGGTGGAGTTTATGGTGGAGTTAATGGTGGAGTTAATGGTGGAGTTAATGGTGGAGTTAATGGTGGAGTTAGAGGTGGAGTTAGAGGTGGAGTTAATGGTGGAGTTAATGGTGGAGTTAATGGTGGAGTTAATGGTGGATTTAGAGGTGGATTTAGAGGTGGAGTTAATGGTGGAGTTAATGGTGGAGTTAATGGTGGAGTTAATGGTGGAGTTAGAGGTGAAGTTAATGGTGGAGTTAATGGTGGAGTTAATGGTGGAGTCAGAGGTGGAGTTAATGGTGGAGTTAATGGTGGAGTTAATGGTGGAGTCAGAGGTGGAGTTAATGGTGGAGTTAATGGTGGAGTTAGAGGTGAAGTTAATGGTGGAGTTAATGGTGGAGTTAATGGTGGAGTTAATGGTGGAGCTAATGGTGGAGTTTATGGTGGAGTTAATGGTGGAGTTAATGGTGGAGTTAATGGTGGAGTTAGAGGTGGAGTTAATGGTGGAGTTAATGGTGGAGTTAATGGTGGAGTTAATGGTTGAGTTAATGGTGGAGTTAATGGTGGAGTTAATGGTGGAGTTAGAGGTGGAGTTAGAGGTGGAGTTAATGGTGGAGTTAATGGTGGAGTTAATGGTGGAGTTAATGGTGGAGTTAATGGTGGAGTTAATGGTGGAGTTAGAGGTGGAGTTAATGGTGGAGTTAATGGTGGAGTTAGAGGTGGAGTTAATGGTGTAGTTAGAGGTGAAGTTAATGGTGGAGTTAATGGTGTAGTTAGAGGTGGAGTTAGAGGTGGAGTTAATGGTGTAGTTAGAGGTGAAGTTAATGGTGTAGTTAATGATGAAGTTAATGGTGTAGTTAGAGGTGGAGTTAATGGTGTAGTTAGAGGTGAAGTTAATGGTGTAGTTAGAGGTGAAGTTAATGGTGTAGTTAATGATGAAGTTAATGGTGTAGTTAGAGGTGAAGTTAATGGTGGAGTTAGAGGTGGAGTTAATGGTTTAGTTAATGGTGAAGTTAATGGTGGAGTTAGAGGTGGAGTTAATGGTGGAGTTAGAGGTGAAGTTAATGGTGGAGTTAGAGGTGGAGTTAATGGTGGAGTTAGAGGTGGAGTTAATGGTGGAGTTAGAGGTGGAGTTAATGGTGGAGTTAGAGGTGGAGTTAATGGTGGAGTTAATGGTGGAGTTAATAGTGGAGTTAATGGTGGAGTTAATGGTGGAGTTAGAGGTGGAGTTAATGGTGGAGTTAATGGTGGAGTTAGAGGTGGAGTTAATGGTGGAGTTAATGGTGGAGTCAGAGGTGGAGTTAATGGTGTAGTTAGAGGTGGAGTTAATGGTGGAGTTAATGGTGGAGTCAGAGGTGGAGTTAATGATGGAGTTAATGGTGGAGTTAATGGTGGAGTTAATGGTGGAGTTAATGGTGGAGTTAATGGTGGAGTTAGAGGTGAAGTTAATGGTGGATTTAATGGTGGAGTTAATGGTGGAGTCAGAGGTGGAGTTAATGGTGGAGTTAATGGTGGAGTTAATGGTGGAGTCAGAGGTGGAGTTAATGGTGGAGTTAATGGTGGAGTTAGAGGTGAAGTTAATGGTGGAGTTAATGGTGGAGTTAATGGTGGAGTTAATGGTGGAGTTAATGGTGGAGTTTATGGTGGAGTTAATGGTGGAGTTAATGGTGGAGTTAATGGTGGAGTTAATGGTGGAGTTAGAGGTGGAGTTAGAGGTGGAGTTAATGGTGGAGTTAATGGTGGAGTTAATGGTGGAGTTAATGGTGGAGTTAATGGTGGAGTTAGAGGTGAAGTTAATGGTGGAGTTAATGGTGGAGTTAATGGTGGAGTCAGAGGTGGAGTTAATGGTGGAGTTAATGGTGGAGTTAATGGTGGAGTCAGAGGTGGAGTTAATGGTGGAGTTAATGGTGGAGTTAGAGGTGAAGTTAATGGTGGAGTTAATGGTGGAGTTAATGGTGGAGTTAATGGTGGAGCTAATGGTGGAGTTTATGGTGGAGTTAATGGTGGAGTTAATGGTGGAGTTAATGGTGGAGTTAGAGGTGGAGTTAATGGTGGAGTTAATGGTGGAGTTAATGGTGGAGTTAATGGTTGAGTTAATGGTGGAGTTAATGGTGGAGTTAATGGTGGAGTTAGAGGTGGAGTTAGAGGTGGAGTTAATGGTGGAGTTAATGGTGGAGTTAATGGTGGAGTTAATGGTGGAGTTAATGGTGGAGTTAATGGTGGAGTTAGAGGTGGAGTTAATGGTGGAGTTAATGGTGGAGTTAGAGGTGGAGTTAATGGTGGAGTTAATGGTGGAGTTAGAGGTGGAGTTAATGGTGGAGTTAGGGGTGGAGTTAATGGTGGAGTTAATGGTGGAGTTAGAGGTGGAGTTAATGGTGTAGTTAATGGTGGAGTTAATGGTGGAGTTAATGGTGTAGTTAATGGTGTAGTTAGAGGTGGAGTTAATGGTGGAGTTAGAGGTGGAGTTAATGGTGGAGTTAGCGGTGGAGTTATGAGTACAGTTAAGGGTGTAATTTATGATGTAGTTAAGGGAGTTGTTAAGGATGTAGTAAAGGATTTTATTACCTTCCTCTGAGACTTCACTCTACCCAGATTAAAACTAAGACTAGTAAACAATAACATTATAGCAGGAAATAACCTGGAAATAACCAACCACAGGTCAGAGAACCACAGACTCTGTGACAAATTCTTGCTCAATCAACAGATTACAGAACCAACTAGGAACGAAAACACACTAGACTTGTTATTCACAAACAATGATGAACTAATCAGAGACATTACAATCTCAGATACTTCATACTCAGACCATAAGCTCATTGAAGTGCGAACTAGCATAAATAACGGTAGTAGGTCTAAGAGACCCATCGAGCGAGAAGGAATATTCAATCAATTCAATTTCAACAATAAGAGGATTGACTGGGAAAAAATAAATGTTGACCTTGCAACCATTCAATGGGAGACGGTCTTAAGCGACAAAACTCCCACACAGGGAATAGCTCAACTGACAGCTGAAGCTTACAAGGTCTGCTTGAAGCACGTACCTGTGAGGAGGGGCAGAAAGAGGACCACTCTAGAAAGAGAACGCAGACCACTGTACAGGAGAAGGAAAAAAATAACGGAAATGCTTCGGCAGACACAACTAACACAAGCAAGGAAAACAAGCCTAAACAGGGACATCAAATAAATAGAGTAGACGCTGAAGCGACCATACGAGTCTGAGGAAATGGAATTGGAACAGAAAGCTAAACAAGAAATAAAGAAAAATTCAAAATATTTTTTCGTATATGCAGAATCAAAATATATAAAAAACAAAAGTATTGGACCTTTATTTACACTTGAAGGTAAATACACAGAAAACAACAAAGAAATTAATGAAATTCTAAGAAGTCAGTATGAGGCTATGTTTAGCACACCAATAAACAACATGGAAGTTGATGACCCAGACAGCTTCTTTATGAATGACATTCAAGCTGCAGATAATATAACGGATATTACCACAAACTCGGAAGACTTTGAAAGAGAAATTGACAATATGCCTATGCACTCAGCTCCTGGGCCTGACTCATGGAATTCAATATTCATAAAGAAATGTAAAGTACCAGTAGCGAGAGCACTCAGCGTAATATGGAGAAAGAGCCTAGATACAGGGGAGATACCAGCAGCACTTAAATCTGCAGATATAGCTCCTCTGCACAAGGAGGGGGGGGAAGTAAAGCCTTGGCAAAAAAAATGACCAGTTACACTACCATCACACATAATGCAAGTTTTTGAAAAAGTGATTAGGAATCAAATTTAACGTTTTAAGGAAAATAATGAACTTCACAACCCAGGACAACATGGATTTAGAGCGGGAAGATCCTGTCTGTCATAGTTACTCAACCGCTATGACAGATTCATAGAAGCTTTAGAGGTACAGCAAAATCCAAATGTTGTATACACAGACTTTGCAAAGACATTCGACAAATGTGACCTTGGGGTGATAGCCCATAAAATGAGATCAATAGGAATAACGGGTAAAGTGGGGCGTTAGATTTTTAACTTTCTGTCAAACAGATGCAGAGAGTGACGGTAAATCAGGTAAAATCAAGCCTAAGTGCAGTGAAAAGCTACGTACCCCAGGGCACAGCCCTTGACGTTGAGAACACCGTTTCTTGTCCGATCAGCGAAGTTAAGCAACGTTGGGTTTGGTTAGTTCTTGGATGGGTGACCGCCTGGGAACATTGCATCGCTGCTATTTCTAATTCATATCTCTGATATAGACAAAAATACTAGTCACAGCTTCGTGTCATCCTTTGAAGATAATACAAAAATCAGCATGAAAATTGCAACTGTAGAAGACACTGAAAAAGTGCAGACAGATATAAATAAGGTATTCGATTGGGCAACATAAAAAACATGATGTTTAACGATGACAAGTTCCAGGTACTGTGGTATGGTGGACACGAGGAACGTAACGAAACAACAGGGTAGAGGACACAATCAGACCTACTCATAGAAGGAAAGTAATATGTAAAGGAACAGGGAATTATGATGTCTGACGACCTGACATTTAGTGAACATAACCGAGCAAATATAGCGGCGGCGGCCAGGAAAATGATGGATGAACGTTTAAATCCAAAGATCCCCACAACAGTGCTAATACTATTTAAACTACTGGTGCTGTCCCGTCTTGAGTCATGCTCAGTACTCACTTCCCATTTCAGAGTGAGAGAGAGCTCTGAATTAGTAGGAATACAGAGAACATATTCGGCACGCATAGACACGATAAAACATCTGAATTATTGGGGCCGTCTCAAAGCTCTCAAAATGTACCCTTTGGAAAGGAGACGAGAAAGGTATCAAATAATATATACATGGAAGATACTAGGACAGGTCACACATTTACACAGTAGAATAACAACATACTGGAGTGAAAGGTAAGGAAGGAAATGCAGAATAGAACCATTGAGGAGTAGAGGTGCCATAGTCATAATCAGAGAACACTGTCTGAGCATCAGAGGTCCACAGCTGTTCAACAAGCATTAGAAATATTTCCTGGAATGAAGTGGCGGACCAACCAGGCTGCAGTGGATATGTGGGTCTGCGGGCCGCTCCAAGCAACAGCCTGGTGGACCAAGTTATCACAAGTCAAGCCTGGCCTCGGGCCGGGCTCGGGGAGTAGAAGGACTCCAGAAACACTCTCCAGGTGTGTTACGGCCCTACTGGGACGCAACCGGGTTCTTCTCCGATGATAGTAGAGTTTGGGAATCCGGCCCCAAGTTAGTAGAGGCTTTCAAGGGGTGTGTTCCATAACGCAAGTTAAATTACAGGGGGAGGGATACAAATGTTTCAGTTTTTCTGATATATATTTCCACCACCATGAATAAATAAAGAACAGTCACACACAGGGATTATAACTACACAATTATATACAGGTTCGTCTTCCTCCAAAGACACTGGATGCTCAACGGTGTTCACTCTGGGTAGCCCTGGTTCCTTCTTCCGTGGCCCACGATGAATCCACTATGACTCTATGACGAATCTACCCTGGCCACAGGCCAGCCAAATCACAGTCCCACTGGGTGCTTCGTCATGGAGGCCTTCAACCACAATCCAGCCTGTAACTAGCAGGTACTGATCAGCTCCGCTGTGTAGGCCACTCCACGACCGATACTAGGATTGCGAGCCCTAGGCAGGAGCCTCGTGTGATCCCGCTGATCACTCTCCTCACTAAGCACCACAGTGGCTAGTCTCTTCCACCAGCCAGCCCCGGATAAGGCGATTCCCGACACTGCCACACCATAGGCAGGCTAATACTCTCAACAGAGTTCGTCCGGGGGTGACTCACAGCTTCTTCAAAGCAGATTGGAGAAGAGACCTTGGCTGCCTTGGGTAGACTGGTTCATCGTCCAACACAGCAGTCCCAGGTCGACTCTGCAATCAGATACGTCATTAATACTGGGACGCTCTAGGGAACCTCACTTACAGGCTTAGACACAAACGTCCACCTCTTCACTCCATAGATGGCGTTGCTGTCTAAGCGCCACCTCACCAGAGGTCAGCAGCGGCTACTCCACCAGTCAATTAAGACGGGAATCCAGCACGTATTGCCGGCGTCTCTCGTCATCACTAGATGGCGTCGTCCATTTGGAGTGGGTTTCGGGAGCGGACACACAGATGGCGTTGTCGTCACGGGTCCGTGCTCCGACGCTGGACTCGGGTCCGTAACAAGGTGTGTTCCAGGTATGGGTGTAGTTACCAGTGTATGTAAGGGTATAGACAAGTGTGTAGATAATTGGGTGGTTAAGAGAGTAGTTATAAGAGGGGTGTAGTTAATGGTGCAGTTAAAGGTGTAATTAGAAGTGTAGTCTAGGGTGGTGTTTAGGGTTAAGTAATGGGTGTAGTTAAGGATAAAGTTGAGGGCGTTGTTAAAGCTGAACTTAAGAGTGTAGTTAATGATGTAGTTTATGGTGTAGCTAAGAGTGTAGTTGACGGTGTAGTTAAGGGTACTGTTAAGGGTGCTGTTAAGGGTGTAGTTAAGGGTGTAACTAAGGGTGTAGTTGAGTGTTACCAAGTAAGAGGAGAGCATCCCTCGCTCACCGGCAGGGCCCGGGTCGCTTCCCCAAGACAAGAAGGTAACAGTGAGGAGACACACACCTGAACCATGAGGCAAACACCTGAAACATGAGGTAAACATCTGAACCATGAGGCAAACACCTGAAACATGAGGCAAACACCTGAAATATGAGACAAACACCTGAAACATGAGACAAACACCTGAAACATGAGACAAACACCTGAAACATGAGGCAAACATCTGAACCATGAGGCAAACATCTGAACCATGAGGCAAACACCTGAACCATGAGGCAAACACCTGAAACATGAGACAAACACCTGAAACATGAGACAAACACCTGAACCATGAGGCAAACACCTGAGCCATGAGGCAAACACCTGAACCATGAGGCAAACACCTGAACCATGAGGCAAACACCTGAAACATGCGACAAACACCTGAAACATGCGACAAACACCTAAAACATGAGACAAACACCTGAACCATGAGGCAAACACCTGAAACATGAGACAAACACCTGAAACTGGCGAAGAAAGGAAGATTTATTCTCCTGTCACTTGCATAACAAAAAAAATATGAGATGGTCAACAGGAAGTGATAACGCAGCTCAGTGTGAGTGTGTGAGGCAGTGTGAGTGTGTGAGGCAGTGTGAGTGTGTGAGGCAGTGTGAGTGAGTGAGGCAGTGTGAGTGTGTGTGTGTGAGGCAGTGTGAGTGTGTGTGAGGCAGTGTGAGTGTGTGTGTGTGTGAAGCAGTGTGAGTGTGTGAGTGAGGCAGTATGAGTGTGTGAGTGTGTGTGTGTGAGGCAGTATGAGTGTGAGTGAGGCAGTGTGAGTGTGTGTGTGTGAGGCAGTATGAGTGTGTGTGTGAGGCAGTGTGTGAGTGTGTGTGAGGCAGTGTGAGTGAGGCAGTATGAGTGTGTGTGTGAGGCAGTATGAGTGAGTGAGTGTGTGAGTGAGGCAAGATGAGTGTGTGTGTGAGGCAGTGTGAGTATGTGAGTGTGTGTGTGTGAGGCAGTGTGAGTGTGTGTGTGTGAGGCAGTGTGAGTGTGTGAGTGAGGCAGTATGAGTGTGCGCGAGACAGTATGAGTGTGTGTGTGAGGCAGTGTGTGTGAGTGTGTGTGTGTGTGAGGCAGTGTGAGGGTGAGTGAGGCAGTGTGAGTGTGTGTGTGAGGCAGTGTGAGTGTGTGAGTGAGGCAGTATGAGTGTGTGTGTGAGGCAGTATGAGTGTGTGTGTGAGGCAGTATGAGTGTGTGTGTGAGGCAGTATGAGTGTGTGTGTGAGGCAGTATGAGTGTGTGTGTGGGGCAGTGTGAGTGTGTGAGTGAGGCAGTATGAGTGTGTGTGAGGCAGTATGAGTGTGTGTGTGAGGCAGTGTGAGTGTGTGAGTGAGGCAGTATGAGTGTGTGTGTGAGGCAGTATGAGTGTGTGTGTGAGGCAGTGTGAGTGTGTGAGTGAGGCAGTATGAGTGTGTGTGTAAGGCAGTGTGAGTGTGTGTGTGAGGCAGGGTGAGTGTGTGAGGCAGTGTGAGTGTGAGTGTGTGTGTGTGAGGCAGTGTGAGTGTGTGTGTGAGGCAGTGTGAGTGTGTGTGTGAGGCAGGGTGAGTGTGTGAGGCAGTGTGAGTGTGTGAGTGTGTGAGGCAGTGTGAGTGTGTGTGTGTGAGGCAGTGTGAGTGTGTGTGTGAGGCAGGGTGAGTGTGTGAGGCAGTGTGAGTGTGTGAGTGTGTGTGTGTGAGGCAGTGTGAGTGTGTGTGTGTGAGGCAGTATGAGTGTGTGTGTGAGGCAGTGTGAGTTGATAGGTTAAGTAATAATTGTAAATAAGAAGCAATAAGATGCTTATCTTAACATACTAAGAAGGTTAGGTGAGGTCGGTGTTTTCTATGAAGCTTTTCAAGGTAAACTAAAATATTCACAATCAATTAGTATGTCACATATGCACTTATTAAATAAGCCAATATTGACAGAAGGCAAGTGCGAGAACGGGTTGGGTCAGGGGGCAGAGTGGCAGGTCCAGCGCCATATGCGAGTCTGCACCCGAACTGCTCCGGAATAGTACGTAATGTAGACAACGCCATCTGGTGGTGGTTATCAAATGGCTAAAGATTCTTGCCTTGGTTAGCCAGAGGGGGTCGTTGTGGGTGACCTCTGGTGAGGTGACGCCTCAACATCAGCGCCACCTAGTGTGTGCTACAGAGCACAACGTCAACTCCCCTGTGGGTTAGTAGTATTTCCTAGTTTTGCTAGTATCGGCAAGGTCATTGGTGACTTTTTGTGTCCACAGAGGTGACGTCTGGGGGCAGCGGTACTAGAGAGGGGATTCAATCTTGGGCAGTCCAGAGTCTCCCTACAGGGTCCTGGAAACGACCAAGTAAGCCGCCGCCGATGAAGCAGTGTGGTAGCTGCTAGTGTGTACGTGTTGATAAGGATCGGCGTACCTTTGGGACTGGCTTAGGGGAGAGACTGACGACAGGGAGGTGCCTGTTAAGGAGTGCTGCTACCTGGTCACTTGAGACTGCTGCCAGGGGATCGCTACCCCTGTATTGTGAGCCCGCTCAGCGTGTGGCTGAGGTACTGTGCCAGAGAGTAGCTGGAGAGCGGTCGTGGGGGTACAGGCACCTCATGACACTGTCAGTGGGCTGGCCCACGTACTGGTGAACTCACCGGTGTTCTTCCCAGTAAGGTTGGATACGTTACAGTAAGGTTGGATACGCTACTGGACAGTGAAGAAAAACTGGGGATTGATGAACTCTGCACGTGAACACGTTTGATATCCTGAGCGAAAGGATTGTACATAAGTGTAGTAATAGCCTATCTGTTCTTTATATATTATTTATAGTGACGGTGTATATATATATATATATATATATATATATATATATATATATATATATATATATATATATATATATATATATATATATACGTAACAGTGGTGGAATGATATTTAATACAGTGACGAAAGGAACATGTGTTTTCTTCACCCCCTCCTTTTTTATGCACTACATAGCCACCTTCTTGAAAGCGACTACCGACTTGGGGTCGGATACTATAAATTTGGTTTTACCATCAAAGAACCCGGTTGCGACCCATAGTGGCCGTAACAGTATGAATGTGTTAGTGAGGCAGGGTGAGTGTGTGAGTGAGGCAGGGTGAGTGTGTAAGTGAGGCAGGTTGAGTGTGTGAGTGAGGCAGGGTGAGTGTGTGAGTGAGGCAGGTTGAGTGTGTGAGTGAGGCAGGTTGAGTGTGTACTCGCCTATTTGTACTCGTCTATTTGTGCCTGCAGGATCGAGCATTGACTCTTAGATCCCGCCTTTACAGCCATCGGTTGTTTACAGCAATGACTATGGTCCTATTTCCCTATCATATCTAGTTTTAAAATTATGAATAGTATTTGCATCCACAACCTATTCCTTTAGTGCATTCCATTTTTCCACTACTCTCACGCTAAAAGAAAACTTCCTAACATCCCTGTTACTAATCTGAGTTTCCAGCTTCCATCCATGTCCCCTCGTTCTGTTACTATTCCGTGTGAACATTTCGTTTATGTCCACTCTGTCAATCCCCCTGAGTACTTTATACGTTCCTATCATATCCTCTCCTCCCCCTTCTTCTTGATAGTGTCGTAAGGCACAGTTCCTTCAGGCGCTCCTCATACCCCATCCCTTGTAACTCTGGGACGAGTCTCGTTGCAAACTTCTAAACCTTTTCCAGTTTTCTTATGTGCTTCTTCAGATGGGGACTCCATGATGAGGTGGCATACTCTAAGACTGGCCTCATGTAGGCAGTGTAAAGGGCCCTAAATGCCTTCTTACTTAGGTTTCTGAATGATGTTCTAACTTTTGCCAGTGTAGAGTACGCTGCTGTCGTTATCCTATTTATATGTGCCTCAGGAGATAGATTAGGTGTTACGTCCACCCCCAGGTCTCTTTCGCGCGTCGTCAAAGGTAGGCTGTTTCCCTTCATTGTGTACTGTCCCTTTGGTCTCCTATCTCCTAGTCCCATTTCCATAACTTTACATTTGCTCGTGTTGAACTCCAGTAGCCATTTCTCTGGCCATCTCCGCAACCTGTTGAAGTCCTCTTGGAGGATCCTACAATCCTCATCTGTCACAACTCTTTTCATCAACTTTGCGTCTCCGCAAACATCGACATGTAGGACTCTACGCCTGTAAACATGTCGTTAACATATATTAGAAATAGAATTGGTCCCAGCACCGATCCTTGAGGTACTCCACTCGTTACTGTTCGCCAGTCCGACTTCTCGCCCCTTACCATTACCCTCTGGCTCCTTCCTGTTAGGTAATTCTTTATCCATGCTAGGGCCTTTCCCCCCACCCCAGCCTGTCTCTCGAGTTTGAACGGCAGTCTCATGTGCGGTACTGTATCAAAGGCTTTTTGGCAGTCCATAAATATGCAGTCTGCCCAACCTTCTCTGCCCTACCTTATCCTCGTTATTTTATCATAGAATTCCAAGAGGTTTGTTAGGCAAGATTTCCCTTTCCAGAACCCATGTTGATGTTTGTTCACAAACCTAACGTTCTCCAGGTGTACAACCAGTCGTGAGTGTGTGAGTGAGGCAGTATGAGTGTGTGAGTGAGGCAGTATGAGTGTGTGAGTGAGGCAGTATGAGTGTGTGAGTGAGTGAGTGAGTGAGTGAGTGAGTGAGTGAGTGAGTGAGTGAGTGAGGCAGTATGAGTGTGTGAGTGAGGCAGTATGAGTGTGTGAGTGAGTGAGTGAGTGAGTGAGTGAGTGAGTGAGTGAGTGAGTGAGTGAGTGAGTGAGTGAGTGAGTGAGGCAGTATGAGTGTGTGAGTGAGTGAGTGAGTGAGGCAGTATGAGTGTGTGAGTGAGTGAGTGAGTGAGTGAGTGAGTGAGTGAGTGAGTGAGTGAGGCAGTATGAGTGTGTGAGTGAGGCAGTATGAGTGTGTGAGTGAGTGAGTGAGTGAGTGAGTGAGTGAGTGAGTGAGTGAGTGAGTGAGTGAGTGAGTGAGTGAGTGAGTGAATGAGGCAGTATGAGTGTGTGAGTGAGGCAGTATGAGTGTGTGAGTGAGTGAGTGAGTGAGTGAGTGAGTGAGGCAGTATGAGTGTGTGAGTGAGGCAGTATGAGTGTGTGAGTGAGTGAGTGAGGCAGTATGAGTGTGTGAGTGAGTGAGTGAGTGAGGCAGTATGAGTGTGTGAGTGAGTGAGGCAGTATGAGTGTGTGAGTGAGGCAGTATGAGTGTGTGAGTGAGTGAGTGAGGCAGTATGAGTGAGTGAGTGAGTGAGGCAGTATGAGTGTGTGAGTGAGTGAGTGAGGCAGTATGAGTGTGTGAGTGAGTGAGTGAGGCAGAACCAGGTATATACTCACATACCAGCATTCATTCCATCCCGTCACTGCTGTATATATCACCCAGCAAGGTACATACGAGGGTACAGATGTGTACCGGTCGGCCCCGTGGCGGCGCCAGGGACAGGGGAGGGCCGGGCTGAGTGCGCCAGCACGTCTACGGTATTTGTGGGCTTACATTAGGATCTCGGCCTCCGCGAGAAGGATCAGAGGGCGCATTAAGAGGCTCCCGTCAGCCTGGCCAACATTATGAGATATTTACCGCAGCTGCGTCTATATCGTCAGGTTATATATTGGTGAGCATTAACTAAAGTTATGATGCACAGCGAAACGGAAACACTGTGTTATATCTATGTGGAAATATTGAAGTCCTGTTACGGGATCGAACCCTGGTAAGGCGCTCGAGGATGCGTGTTGGGCCGAAGAAGGATGTGGGTTGTGTTGGTTTACGCCCAACACCCTCCCCACCCAAGCCTTCCTCCCCAGCCCCCAACCAAGCCTTCTCCTGCCCCTACCTCAGCCTCCCTCCATGGTGTCTGGCTACAACTAGCCCGACGGATGGTGGGAAGGAGGCCGAGGGGCGGTGGGGAGCCCGAGGGATGGTGGGGAGGAGGCCGAGGGGCGGTGGGGAGCCCGAGGGATGGTGGGGAGGAGGCCGAGGGGTGGTGGGGAGGAGCCCGAGGGATGGTGGGAGTAGGGGGGATGGCTCCACACAGGCTCCTTTTTTTTTCTGGGAAAAAAGGTGCCTGTGCGCCCCAAGGGTTTCAGGTAAATTTAGAATATCCCCTGTGCGCCCCAAGGGTTTCAGGTAAATTTAGAAAATCCCCTGTGTAGGCCCTAAGGGGTTTTCAGGTAAATTTTGTCAGTCACAGATTTTAGAAGTAAGGATTTCTTATGAGAAAAATAATTTCCGAGACATAGAAGTTTGTTAAGGCCTTATGGGACAAATTCAAATAACGTATGTAGCTCTTTAGGGCTTCCAGGAGAACTCTACGGACATATTTTACATGTTTTCAACTTACAAAATCGTCTATGTAAGCCTTAGTTATTCATATAAATTTAGAAAATCACCTGTGTAATCATTGTTTTCAGGGTTTCGTACATCACACCCCCCTCCCTCCCCCCTTACCTCGCAATCTGTCGCCTCACCTGTGTTTACTTTGCGCCCAGCCAGCCAGTCGGCTCTTAATCTTATCTTATCTTCATAATATCTGGACCGTCCCTCCTCTCTCTCTCTCTCCTTTCATTCAGTTCAACTATTTTCCAACATCGTATGTTTGCTCCTTTTCATTAAGCAAGTCAGTATGTTTGCTCCTTTTCATTAAGCAAGTCAGTTTTACACAAATAAATCATGTTAGTAAGCAAGTTCTAGCTCACGTTCCCCCACCTTAGTCCCCTGTCGTATAAAGAATACTATCATTCCAATCCCTCTAAAATTTAAAAATAATCATATTTCAAATGTAGTTCAATACAGTAATTTAGTTACCAAGCTCCAGCTCTTGTCCTCCGCCTTAGCTCTCTCTCGTATCTTCGTTAGTATCAGTCCAATTTCCCTGAAATTTCTACCCTCTGTATTTCAGACATAGTTTAGTAAATGCAAACAATTATCAAACTCTAGCTCTTGTCCCCAGCTTAGTTCATTTGTACAAAATCATTAGTAACAGTCCAAATTCCCTGAGATTTTTAGCCTCTGTATTTCAGACACCGTAAATAAGATCAAAACAGTTATCGAGCTCCAGCGCTTGTCCCCCACCTTAGTTCGTTTATACAAGATCGTTAGTAACAGTCCAATTTCCCTGAAATTTTTACCCTCTGTATTTCAGACACCGTAAATAAAATCAAGTCAGTTATCAAGCTCCAGCTCTCGTCCCCGCCTTAGTTCTCCTTCGTATCTTTGTAAATAACCCATCAATTTCCCTAAAATTTAAAGCAGACATACTTCAAAGTTAGTAAATAAAATCAAGTCAGTTATCGAGCTCCAGCTCTCGTCCCCGCCTTAGTTCTCTTTCATATCTTTGTAAATAAACCATCAATTTCCCTGAAATTTTTACCCGCTGTATTTCAGACATAGTAAATATAAAGTAAACAATTATAAAACTCTAGCTCTTGTCCTCTGTCCAAGCTCACTTTTGTAAAATCATTACTCTCAGTCCAAATCACCCAACTACATTTTCAGACATAGTAAATAAAAACCAGTTCAGTTATCAAGTTTCAACTCTTGTGCCCCAGCTTAGTTCATTTGTACAAGTTCTTTATTTCCAACTAAATCACCCTGAGATTTAAGATCACCGTATTTCTAACGTAGTAAAATTAATCGGGGCATTAACCAAGCTCCATTCCCTCAGCCTTAGATCATCAGACATAAATATTTTCCATCAAGTCCGTCTCCAGCTTAACTCTTACCCTTTCCCTCCCTTACCTTCTCATCCCCAACGTATCAAAACCTTCAATAATCATACTGTATTTGCATATTTTCTCTATATTCAGCTGTGTTCTTCTCATTTTGTCCATGTTTTCTGTGTTCACTCCATGTTCTTCAAATGTTCACAGTCCCATTCACTTCATATTTTCACAAGTATCTCCATTTTTTATGTAATATTTCTCTTAGTCTCATTATGTTCTCTACAAATTCTAGTCATATTTTCTATGTTTTCATATTCATCACATGTTCTCTTTACAACTTTTATACTCAATATTCATGCTAACTTCCATATTTTAGGTTCTTTGTCAATATTCATGTTCCTCTACAAGTTCATGTTCCTCACAAGATCACTTCGTTTTTCACCTTCACTTACATGTTTTCTACATTCTTTTGTCATATTCTCCATGTTCTTCACAAGTCCATTGTTCATTCTTTGTAATCCCTATTCTCCTTATCATGTTTTCATGTTCTCTGTAAGTTCATATTCCCAGCATGTTCACTCTATTCATCAACTTTTTCTTACATGTTTTCTGTGTTCACCGTATGTTCACTGTGTTCATTCCCGTACTTAACCTCAATTTTTTTTATGTTCTTTGTTTTCTTCCATTCGCTAACTAGTTCTTTGTCAAATATTAGCATCAGCTTTACAGTTCCCTCAACAATTTTAGTCACCAAGTTTTATTTTCAAAACTATATCAAAGTAATTCTCGTTGTCAACTTAATAGTTCTACCAGCCATGTTCTTAAACAAATCTACACTTTATTCAGTTCCAAATTTACAAAAGACAAACCTTTCTTGTAACTTCTTAACTAAAAATCTTTCGCCAATCAACTGAAACATAGTCACTTTCCTCATTTCTCAACTAACTTATTATCCAATCAAGAAAAAATTGTCAAAGGAAACTTTCCAAAACTGTTCATAACTAGCTTTTATCCATCGTCAATCAACTAAATAATAACTTTCATCATTTCTTAACTAAACTTATTCCCCAGTCATCAGAAAATAGCCGTGTTCTTCATGTTTCATTGTCATTTCATAACTAAAATTATCCATCAATCAACAGAAAAAAGTCATATTCATCATTTCGTAACAGCCATTATGTTTTCGTCAAGTAAGAAAATATAGTCAAAGATATCTATCATCGTCGTTCTTAACTTCCATTTATACTTTGTGGAGCACTAAAAATAGTCAAATGTAACTTTTTCAACACTTTCGTAACTAAAATTATATATCGCTAAGTAAGAAAAATAGTCAAATGTAACTTTTTCAGCACTTTCGTAAAAATTATATGTCGTCAAGTACGAAAAATAGTCAAAGGTGCTCTCCGTGACACCAAAGTTACTCTTCGAGAAATCAAAGACACTCTTCAATACATCAAGGACTTACTCAAAGATACCAAAGTTACACTCTAAGACATCCTTCGAGACATCAAAGACATCCTTTAAGACTTCAAGGGCACTCTTCGAGATATCAAAAGACACTCTCAAACACTCAAAATTTACTCGCATCCTCAAAGTTATTCTCAGAGTCATCAAAAAGTTAATCTCAGTCATCAAAATGCTATTCTCTAAGTAGCCTTTCGTTCATCAGAGAAACTTTCTAAGACATCTTCGTTCATTAAAGTTAATCTCAGAGGCATAAAAGTTATTCTCGGAGCTATCAAATTAATCTCTAAAACAACAAAAGTTAATCTCTGTCATCAAAGTTGATCTGCAAGATATCTTCGAGACATCAAAGTTACTTTTCATTACATCAAAGACGCATTCAAATACTACCCATGTTCTCAGAAGTCATTCTCAAAGGCATCAAAGTTATTCAAAGAGCTAACAAAAGTTATTCTCAGAGTCACCTTCGTTCGTCAGAGAAACTTTCCAAAACATCTTCGTTCATAAAAGTTATTCTCAGAGACATCTAAAGTCAATCTTAGAATTATCAAATGTAATCTCTAACTCACTTTTGTTCATCAAAGTTGATCTCAGAGTTAACAAAGGTAATCTCTAACTCACTCTCGTTCATCAAAGTTGTTTCAAAGACATCAAAGTTAATCTCATAGTTATCCAAAGATATTCTCTTGTCCTCAAAGTTATTCTAAGAGATATCAAAAGTTATTCTCAGTCATGCTATGTTATTCTCTAACTCACTTCCATTCATCAAAGACATTCTCTAAGCCCTCAAAGTTATTCTCTAAGACAACAAAGTCATTCCCAGTCATCAAAAAGTTATTCTTCGAAACATAAAATTTGCTCTGTAAGATATCTTCGTTCATCAAACTTATTCTCAGAGATATCTAAAGTTATTCTCAGAACAATCAAAAAGTTATTCTAAGACAACAAAAGTTATTCTCAGAGCTACCCAAAGCTATTCTCAGAGTCACCTTCGTTCGTCAGAGAAACTTTCAAAACATCTTTGTTCATCAAACTTGTTTTCAAAGTCATCAAAAGTTAATCTAAGACATCTTTTTTCATCAAAGTTATTTTCAGAGACATCTAAAGTTATTATGTAAGACATAAAAGTTATTCTCAGAGTAATCAAATGTTATTCTCGAAGTCATCAAAGATATTTTCAGAGACATCTAAAGTTAATTTCTATGTTATAAAAGTTATTCTCAGAGACATCTAAAGTTAATCTTGGTCATCAAAGTTGTTCTCCAAGACATCAAAGATGTTCTCAAAATCATAAAAGTTATTCCCAGAGCTATCAAAGTTAATCTCAGAGTTATCCAAAGATATTCTCATGTCCACAAAAGTTATTCCAAGAGACGTCAAAGTTAATCTCAGACATCTTCGTTCATAAAAGTTATTCTCAGAGACATCTAAAGTTATTCTCTAAGACATCAAGTTATTCTAAGAGTTATCAAAAGTTATTCTCAGTCATGTTATGTTATTCTCTAACTCTCTTCCATTCATCAAAGACATTCTCTAAGTCCTGAAAGTTATTCTCTAAGACAACAAAGTCTTTCTCAGAGCTACCAAAGTTGTTCTCTAAGACATAAAAGTTCTTCTCAGAGTCATCAAAGTGATCTCTAATTCACCTTCGTTCTCCCAAAGTTGTTCTCTAAGACACCTTCGTTCATCAAAGAAACTCTCCTTCTTCCATCATGTTATTCTTTAAGACATCTTCAATCATAAAATTTTCTCTCCAAAATGTAACTAGTTCAGCTTTTCATACCAAGCCTGCACTTGTTAAAATATATTTTCTCAGTCACTTTACCCTAAAACTGTTCTCTGAACTATCCTAACTTAACTTACCTTACCTTACCTATCTTACCTAACTTTACCTATCTTACCTAACTTAACCTGCATAACCTAACTTTACCTATCCTAACCTAACTTACCTTACCTTACCTTACCTATCTTACCTAACTTTACCTATCTTACCTAACTTAACCTGCATAACCTAACTTACCTATCCTAACCTAACTTATCCAGCATAACCTAACTTTACCTATGTTACCTTACCTTACCTATCTTACCTAACCTAACCTAACTTTACCTATGTTACCTTACCTTACCTTACCTATCTTACCTAACTTAACCTAACTTTACCTATGTTACCTAACTTAACCTTCATAACCTAACTTTACCTATCCTAACATAATTTACCTTACCTTCCCTATCTTACCTAACTTTACCTATCCTAACTTACCTTACCTATCATACCTAACTTAACCTGCTTAACCTAATTTACCTTACTTACCTAACTTATATAACTTATCTTACCTATCCTAACGTAACCTAACTTGCTATACCTAACTTAATCTTACATTCCCAAACTGATGTATCCTAGCTTATCTAGTCAAACCAGACATGATCTAACTTACATAAGTATTCCTTCTTGTCTTTTGTGTTTCGTCAATCATTGTCTCATATTCATTTACTCATTTCATTAGTTAATTTCTCAAATGGTCACTTATGCATTTCAAGTGCTATTTGTTAGAGATTCGATATTTAAGCATTTCAAAGAATTTTTGTTATATATGGGAACTTACTCATTTCAAGGGATAATTTCTCAAATGGACGTTTTGCATTTCAAGTGTTATTTGTTTAAGATTGGGTGTTTAACCATTTCAAAGGATTTTTGTTATATATGGGAACTTACTCGTTTCAAGGGCTAATTTCTCAAATGGTCATTTTTGCAGATCAAGGGTTATTTGTTAAAGTTCATCAAGTTGCTCATAAGTTGTATTTAGTAGGTTCTATCTTATGTTCTTATTCCCCAACCCCTTAACCTAACCTCTTGTAATCTTAGTGTATTTAGTAGGTTCTATCTTATGTTCTTATTCCCCAACCCTTTAACCTAACCTTTCAGATGTAGTTTGTTGAATATATTATCCTTTTCCTAACCTTTCAGATGTAGTTTTGTTTCTCCTTTTGTATATTTTTTACCCAAACCCACCATCCTACTTAACCTTCTTTCCTTCTTTACTTTGTTTTCACATATAAGTTCATTCTTTATCATAGTAATAATAAAATTACAATAGTAAAGAATCAGATCTACTAAGACTTGAAATTGAGAAACAAGAGCTCAAGGGAGTGAGAGCATGAAAGAAGAGCAAGGAGTAAGAGAGAGGGGGCGGAAGAAAATGGGACCAAAGAAGAGAGAATTAGAGAGAGTGTGGGCATGAGAGCACTAAGACTTGAATTGAGAAAAAGAAAAACTAAGTGAATGAGAGTGAGGGTGTGAGAATGGGCGCATTAAGACTTGAATTTGAGAAGGAAGAGAGCATTTGAGCAAATGAGGAGAGAGAGGGGGAGGAAGAGAAAGAATAAGGGAGAGAGATAGAAAAGGAGGGTTAGAAGGAGTAGGAGAATCAAAGTAGAAGAAGGAAAGAAGGTTTGGGTAAAAATATACAAAAACAAGAAACAAAACTACATCTGAAAGGTTAGGAAAAGGATAATATATTCAACAAACTACATCTGAAAGGTTAGGTTAAAGGGTTGGGGAATAAGAACATAAGATAGAACCTACTAAATACACTAAGATTACAAGAGGTTAGGTTAAGGGGTTGGGGAATAAGAACATAAGATAGAACCTACTAAATACAACTTATGAGCAACTTGATGAACTTTAACAAATAACCCTTGATCTGCAAAAATGACCATTTGAGAAATTAGCCCTTGAAACGAGTAAGTTCCCATATATAACAAAAATCCTTTGAAATGGTTAAACACCCAATCTTAAACAAATAACACTTGAAATGCAAAACGTCCATTTGAGAAATTATCCCTTGAAATGAGTAAGTTCCCATATATAACAAAAATTCTTTGAAATGCTTAAATATCGAATCTCTAACAAATAGCACTTGAAATGCATAAGTGACCATTTGAGAAATTAACTAATGAAATGAGTAAATGAATATGAGACAATGATTGACGAAACACAAAAGACAAGAAGGAATACTTATGTAAGTTAGATCATGTCTGGTTTGACTAGATAAGCTAGGATACATCAGTTTGGGAATGTAAGATTAAGTTAGGTATAGCAAGTTAGGTTACGTTAGGATAGGTAAGATAAGTTATATAAGTTAGGTAAGTAAGGTAAATTAGGTTAAGCAGGTTAAGTTAGGTATGATAGGTAAGGTAAGTTAGGATAGGTAAAGTTAGGTAAGATAGGGAAGGTAAGGTAAATTATGTTAGGATAGGTAAAGTTAGGTTATGAAGGTTAAGTTAGGTAACATAGGTAAAGTTAGGTTAAGTTAGGTAAGATAGGTAAGGTAAGGTAAGGTAACATAGGTAAAGTTAGGTTAGGTTAGGTAAGATAGGTAAGGTAAGGTAACATAGGTAAAGTTAGGTTATGCAGGATAAGTTAGGTTAGGATAGGTAAGTTAGGTTATGCAGGTTAAGTTAGGTAAGATAGGTAAAGTTAGGTAAGATAGGTAAGGTAAGGTAAGGTAAGTTAGGTTAGGATAGGTAAAGTTAGGTTATGCAGGTTAAGTTAGGTAAGATAGGTAAAGTTAGGTAAGATAGGTAAGGTAAGGTAAGTTAAGTTAGGATAGTTCAGAGAACAGTTTTAGGGTAAAGTGACTGAGAAAATATATTTTAACAAGTGCAGGCTTGGTATGAAAAGCTGAACTAGTTACATTTTGGAGAGAAAATTTTATGATTGAAGATGTCTTAAAGAATAACATGATGGAAGAAGGAGAGTTTCTTTGATGAACGAAGGTGTCTTAGAGAACAACTTTGGGAGAACGAAGGTGAATTAGAGATCACTTTGATGACTCTGAGAAGAACTTTTATGTCTTAGAGAACAACTTTGGTAGCTCTGAGAAAGACTTTGTTGTCTTAGAGAATAACTTTCAGGACTTAGAGAATGTCTTTGATGAATGGAAGAGAGTTAGAGAATAACATAACATGACTGAGAATAACTTTTGATAACTCTTAGAATAACTTGATGTCTTAGAGAATAACTTTAGATGTCTCTGAGAATAACTTTTATGAACGAAGATGTCTGAGATTAACTTTGACGTCTCTTGGAATAACTTTTGTGGACATGAGAATATCTTTGGATAACTCTGAGATTAACTTTGATAGCTCTGGGAATAACTTTTATGATTTTGAGAACATCTTTGATGTCTTGGAGAACAACTTTGATGACCAAGATTAACTTTAGATGTCTCTGAGAATAACTTTTATAACATAGAAATTAACTTTAGATGTCTCTGAAAATATCTTTGATGACTTCGAGAATAACATTTGATTACTCTGAGAATAACTTTTATGTCTTACATAATAACTTTAGATGTCTCTGAAAATAACTTTGATGAAAAAAGATGTCTTAGATTAACTTTTGATGACTTTGAAAACAAGTTTGATGAACAAAGATGTTTTGAAAGTTTCTCTGACGAACGAAGGTGACTCTGAGAATAGCTTTGGGTAGCTCTGAGAATAACTTTTGTTGTCTTAGAATAACTTTTTGATTGTTCTGAGAATAACTTTAGATATCTCTGAGAATAAGTTTGATGAACGAAGATATCTTACAGAGCAAATTTTATGTTTCGAAGAATAACTTTTTGATGACTGGGAATGACTTTGTTGTCTTAGAGAATAACTTTGAGGGCTTAGAGAATGTCTTTGATGAATGGAAGTGAGTTAGAGAATAACATAGCATGACTGAGAATAACTTTTGATATCTCTTAGAATAACTTTGAGGACAAGAGAATATCTTTGGATAACTATGAGATTAACTTTGATGTCTTTGAAACAACTTTGATGAACGAGAGTGAGTTAGAGATTACCTTTGTTAACTCTGAGATCAACTTTGATGAACAAAAGTGAGTTAGAGATTACATTTGATAATTCTAAGATTGACTTTAGATGTCTCTGAGAATAACTTTTATGAACGAAGATGTTTTGGAAAGTTTCTCTGACGAACGAAGGTGACTCTGAGAATAACTTTTGTTAGCTCTTTGAATAACTTTGATGCCTTTGAGAATGACTTCTGAGAACATGGGTAGTATTTGAATGCGTCTTTGATGTAATGAAAAGTAACTTTGATGTCTCGAAGATATCTTGCAGATCAACTTTGATGACAGAGATTAACTTTTGTTGTTTTAGAGATTAATTTGATAGCTCCGAGAATAACTTTTATGCCTCTGAGATTAACTTTAATGAACGAAGATGTCTTAGAAAGTTTCTCTGATGAACGAAAGGCTACTTAGAGAATAGCATTTTGATGACTGAGATTAACTTTTTGATGACTCTGAGAATAACTTTGAGGATGCGAGTAAATTTTGAGTGTTTGAGAGTGTCTTTTGATATCTCGAAGAGTGCCCTTGAAGTCTTAAAGGATGTCTTTGATGTCTCGAAGGATGTCTTAGAGTGTAACTTTGGTATCTTTGAGTAAGTCCTTGATGTATTGAAGAGTGTCTTTGATTTCTCGAAGAGTAACTTTGGTGTCACGGAGAGCACCTTTGACTATTTTTCGTACTTGACGACATATAATTTTTACGAAAGTGCTGAAAAAGTTACATTTGACTATTTTTCTTACTTAGCGATATATAATTTTAGTTACGAAAGTGTTGAAAAAGTTACATTTGACTATTTTTAGTGCTCCACAAAGTATAAATGGAAGTTAAGAACGACGATGATAGATATCTTTGACTATATTTTCTTACTTGACGAAAACATAATGGCTGTTACGAAATGATGAATATGACTTTTTTCTGTTGATTGATGGATAATTTTAGTTATGAAATGACAATGAAACATGAAGAACACGGCTATTTTCTGATGACTGGGGAATAAGTTTAGTTAAGAAATGATGAAAGTTATTATTTAGTTGATTGACGATGGATAAAAGCTAGTTATGAACAGTTTTGGAAAGTTTCCTTTGACAATTTTTTCTTGATTGGATAATAAGTTAGTTGAGAAATGAGGAAAGTGACTATGTTTCAGTTGATTGGCGAAAGATTTTTAGTTAAGAAGTTACAAGAAAGGTTTGTCTTTTGTAAATTTGGAACTGAATAAAGTGTAGATTTGTTTAAGAACATGGCTGGTAGAACTATTAAGTTGACAACGAGAATTACTTTGATATAGTTTTGAAAATAAAACTTGGTGACTAAAATTGTTGAGGGAACTGTAAAGCTGATGCTAATATTTGACAAAGAACTAGTTAGCGAATGGAAGAAAACAAAGAACATAAAAAAAATTGAGGTTAAGTACGGGAATGAACACAGTGAACATACGGTGAACACAGAAAACATGTAAGAAAAAGTTGATGAATAGAGTGAACATGCTGGGAATATGAACTTACAGAGAACATGAAAACATGATAAGGAGAATAGGGATTACAAAGAATGAACAATGGACTTGTGAAGAACATGGAGAATATGACAAAAGAATGTAGAAAACATGTAAGTGAAGGTGAAAAACGAAGTGATCTTGTGAGGAACATGAACTTGTAGAGGAACATGAATATTGACAAAGAACCTAAAATATGGAAGTTAGCATGAATATTGAGTATAAAAGTTGTAAAGAGAACATGTGATGAATATGAAAACATAGAAAATATGACTAGAATTTGTAGAGAACATAATGAGACTAAGAGAAATATTACATAAAAAATGGAGATACTTGTGAAAATATGAAGTGAATGGGACTGTGAACATTTGAAGAACATGGAGTGAACACAGAAAACATGGACAAAATGAGAAGAACACAGCTGAATATAGAGAAAATATGCAAATACAGTATGATTATTGAAGGTTTTGATACGTTGGGGATGAGAAGGTAAGGGAGGGAAAGGGTAAGAGTTAAGCTGGAGACGGACTTGATGGAAAATATTTATGTCTGATGATCTAAGGCTGAGGGAATGGAGCTTGGTTAATGCCCCGATTAATTTTACTACGTTAGAAATACGGTGATCTTAAATCTCAGGGTGATTTAGTTGGAAATAAAGAACTTGTACAAATGAACTAAGCTGGGGCACAAGAGTTGAAACTTGATAACTGAACTGGTTTTTATTTACTATGTCTGAAAATGTAGTTGGGTGATTTGGACTGAGAGTAATGATTTTACAAAAGTGAGCTTGGACAGAGGACAAGAG
Organism: Procambarus clarkii; assembly: GCF_040958095.1. Taxonomy (NCBI): domain Eukaryota; kingdom Metazoa; phylum Arthropoda; class Malacostraca; order Decapoda; family Cambaridae; genus Procambarus; species Procambarus clarkii. Next base: position 45,580,316 of record NC_091175.1, read on the forward strand.
CTAGAGTTTTATAATTGTTTACTTCATATTTACTATGTCTGAAATACAGCGGGTAAAAATTTCAGGGAAATTGTTGGTTTATTTACAAAGATATGAAAGAGAACTAAGGCGGGGACGAGAGCTGGAGCTCGATAACTGACTTGATTTTATTTACTAACTTTGAAGTATGTCTGCTTTAAATTTTAGGGAAATTGATGGGTTATTTACAAAGATACGAAGGAGAACTAAGGCGGGGACGAGAGCTGGAGCTTGATAACTGACTTGATTTTATTTACGGTGTCTGAAATACAGAGGGTAAAAATTTCAGGGAAATTGGACTGTTACTAACGATCTTGTATAAACGAACTAAGGTGGGGGACAAGCGCTGGAGCTCGATAACTGTTTTGATCTTATTTACGGAGCCTGAAATACAGAGGGTAAAAATTTCAGGGAATTTGGACTGTTACTAATGATTTTGTACAAATGAACTAAGCTGGGGACAAGAGCTAGAGTTTGATAATTGTTTGCATTTACTAAACTATGTCTGAAATACAGAGGGTAGAAATTTCAGGGAAATTGGACTGATACTAACGAAGATACGAGAGAGAGCTAAGGCGGAGGACAAGAGCTGGAGCTTGGTAACTAAATTACTGTATTGAACTACATTTGAAATATGATTATTTTTAAATTTTAGAGGGATTGGAATGATAGTATTCTTTATACGACAGGGGACTAAGGTGGGGGGAACGTGAGCTAGAACTTGCTTACTAACATGATTTATTTGTGTAAAACTGACTTGCTTAATGAAAAGGAGCAAACATACTGACTTGCTTAATGAAAAGGAGCAAACATACGATGTTGGAAAATAGTTGAACTGAATGAAAGGAGAGAGAGAGAGAGGAGGGACGGTCCAGATATTATGAAGATAAGATAAGATTAAGAGCCGACTGGCTGGCTGGGCGCAAAGTAAACACAGGTGAGGCGACAGATTGCGAGGTAAGGGGGGAGGGAGGGGGGTGTGATGTACGAAACCCTGAAAACAATGACTTACACAGGTGATTTTCTAAATTTATATGAATAACTAAGGCTTACATAGACGATTTTGTAAGTTGAAAACATGTAAAATATGTCCGTAGAGTTCTCCTGGAAGCCCTAAAGAGCTACATACGTTATTTGAATTTGTCCCATAAGGCCTTAACAAACTTCTATGTCTCGGAAATTATTTTTCTCATAAGAAATCCTTACTTCTAAAATCTGCGACTGACAAAATTTACCTGAAAACCCCCAAGCGCTATACACGATTTTCTAAATTTACCTGAAACCCTTGGGGCGCACAGGGGATATTCTAAATTTACCTGAAACCCTTGGGGCGCACAGGCACCTTTTTTCCCAGAAAAAAAAAGGAGCCTGTGTGGAGCCATCCCCCCTACTGGTGGGGAGGAGCCCGAGGGATGGTGGGGAGGAGGCCGAGGGGTGGTGGGGAGGAGCCCGAGGGATGGTGGGGAGGAGCCCGAGGGATGGTGGGGAGGAGCCCGAGGGATGGTGGGGAGGAGCCCGAGGGATGGTGGGGAGGAGCCCGAGGGATGGTGGGGAGGAGCCCGAGGGATGGTGGGGAGGAGCCCGAGGGATGGTGGGGAGGAGCCCGAGGGATGGTGGGGAGGAGGCCGAGGGGTGGTGGGGAGGAGCCCGAGGGATGGTGGGGAGGAGGCCGAGGGGTGGTGGGGAGGAGGCCGAGGGGTGGTGGGGAGGAGCCCGAGGGATGGTGGGGAGGAGCCCGAGGGATGGTGGGGAGGAGGCCGAGGGGTGGTGGGGAGGAGCCCGAGGGATGGTGGGGAGGAGGCCGAGGGGTGGTGGGGAGGAGGCCGAGGGGTGGTGAGGAGGAGCCCGAGGGATGGTGGGGAGGAGCCCGAGGGATGGTGGGGAGGAGGCCGAGGGGTGGTGGGGAGGAGGCCGAGGGGTGGTGGGGAGGAGCCCGAGGGGTGGTGGGGAGGAGCCGGAGAGATGGTGGGGAGGAGCCCGAGAGATGGTGGGGGTGATAAATGAACGGTGATAATAAATGATGAACAGTGATAAATTTCAGGTACTCAGGTACGGCAAAAATGAGGATCTGAAACATAATACAGAGTACAAAACACAATCGAATGTACCCTTCGTAGGAAAACAGCATGTCAAGGATTTGGGAATAATGATGTCCGACGACCTAACGTTTAAGGAGCATAACCAAGCAAATATTGCGTCAGCCAGAAAAATGATAGGATGGATTACGAGAACTTTCAAATCCAGGGATCCCATCACAATGGTTGTACTCTTCAAATCACTTGTGTTGTCCCGTCTTGAGTACTGCTCAGTACTCACTTCCCCCTTCAGAGCAGGAGAGATTGCTGAAATAGAGGGAATACAGAGAACATATACGGCACGCATAGACGAGATAAAACACCTAAATTATTGGGATCGTCTCAAAGCTCTCCAAATGTACTCTCTAGAAAGGAGACGAGAGATACCAAATAATATACCAACCCGTTCTCGCAAATTTAATAAGTCAATATTGACTTATCAGTTGCGTGCATATGTGACATACTAAACATAATAGTTTCCCTTGAAAAGCTTCATAGAAAACACCGACCTTACCTAACCTACTTAGTATGTTAAAATAAGCATCTTATAGCTTCGTAATTACAATTGTTACTTAACCTATTATAGGTATAGGTTAGGTAATAATTGTAATTACGAAGCAATAAGATGCTTATCTTAACATACTAAGTAGGTTAGGTAAGGTCGGTGTTTTCTATGAAGCTTTTCAAGGGAAACTAATATGTTAAGTATGTCACCTATGCACATATTTAATAAGTCAATATTGACTTATTAAATTTGCGAGAACGGGTTGAATATACACATGGAAAATACTGGAGGGACAGGTCCCAAATCTACACAGTAAAATAACAACGTACTGGAGTGAACGACATAGAAGAAAATGCAGAATAGAACCAGTGAAGAGCAGAGGTGCCATAGGCACAATCAGAGAACACTGTATAAACATCAGAGGTCCGCGGTTGTTCAACGTCCTCCCAGCGAGCATAAGAAATATTGCCGGAACAAACGTGGACATCTTCAAGAGGAAACTAGATTTATTCCTCCAAGGAGTGCCGGACCAACCGGGCTGTGGTGGGTATGTGGGGCCTGCGGGCCGCTCCAAGCAACAGCCTGGTGGACCAAACTCTCACAAGTCAAGTCTGGCCTCGGGCCGGGCTTGGGGAGTAGAAGAACTCCCAGAACCCCATCAACCAGGTATATGTGGGCCTGCGGGCCGCTCCAAGCAACAGCCTGGTGGACCAAACTCTCACAAGTCAAGTCTGGCCTCGGGCCGGGCTTGGGGAGTAGAAGAACTCCCAGAACCCCATCAACCAGGTATATGTGGGCCTGCGGGCCGCTCCAAGCAACAGCCTGGTGGACCAAACTCTCACAAGTCAAGCCTGGCCTCGGGCCAGGCTTGGGGAGTAGAAGAACTCCCAGAACCCCATCAACCAGGTATAAATAAACCTGATAAAAGGACTAAATAAACAAAACTTTGTAGTAACTTGTGGACAATTAGTAATGTTGATAATACATAACTATGAACACTTACTGAATGACAGAAATAGTTGGTTTAAAAGAAACAAAGAACATGATATCGGATAATATGTAAGGGAATACAATGAAGGGGTGAGAACATGTAGAGGATGGGTGAAGAACAAGTGTAAGAAAGGGACATGTAGAGGGAGGGAGGAGGAGTTGTGTATTTACATATGATAAAATACATGATAACAGCTCCTCAAGTCTTATGGAACATGTTAAGAAACATGTAAGAGAATGAGATGAACACAGAAAACATGGAGAACACGACAAAGAACACAGAGAATATGTAAGAAAATGCGAAGAACCCAGTGAACATGTGAGGAATATGAACAATGAACAATGAAGAACATGCTAAGAACATTATGAGAATATGGAGAATATGAAAAAGAACATGGAAGAGAAAAGGAAAATATGATTTGAACTTGCAGAGAACATGAATAATGAGTAAAAAAGTTGTACAGAGAATATGCTGTGAGTAGCGAACTAATACACTAATATGGTAAGATTATTGAGTAATAGCTACACTTAACACTCTTGAGGGCAGGTTTGGCTGAGATGGGAACGGGGGGAGGGGGGGAGTAGTGGGGGAATGGGTGAGATGAAGGAGGAGAGGGAGAGGGGGAGATAAGGGTGCAGGGAGTTGGAGAGATAAGGGACGATAAGGGGTGATGGAGATAAGAGATATGATGGGGGGGGAGGTGGAGGAGAGAGGGAGAGAGGTATGGAAGGAGTAAGGTGTAGAGGGGGAGATATGGGGTAAGAGGGGGAGGGGACCAGGAGTTAGGGGGGGGGAAGATAAGGAGGGAGAGATGAGGTGTATTACGACCATGTGATAATTACCTTGTTAGTGATTACTTACATAGTAAACAAGAGTGTTGAAGGAGAGCATATGGTTACCTGAATAAGGTGACAGGCTGGAGCAGCTCTTGATCTCATATACTAAGTTTGATGAAGAATGAACTAAGGTTGGTTGGTTGGTAAAGATTCGCTACCTGGAACATAAAGTTCCAAGTAGCACGGTCTATGGTGAGCCCGTAGGCCTTATAATATATAGAACTAAGGTGGAGGACGGGAGTTCTCGCTAGGTAACTGCTTTGGTTTTGTTTACTGTGTAAGACATATAGCGGTGGTAAACGGTGATTGGACGGAGAGTAACAAAGTTGCAGGAATGAACTAAGGCGGGGGACAGGAGCTGTGTGCACATATCAGATAAAAAAATATATGTCTGATTGATCGTTTGATATTTTGGGTGAACTGAAGATTACGATATGTTTTACGGCGTCTTAAATGTACCATGATAATAAGTGCTGTAAGAATGTGATAATGAGCGAAAAGAAGTAGTTTAAGGCAGGAATAAAGGTGGAGAGAGAGGTGGAGCAGGGGTAGGGGAGGGGGCGGGCTGGGGGGTGGCCACATTAAGGTAAGGCACCTGGTGGAGGTAGACATGGGGCGCCTGGCGAGGGGGAAGGGGGTAGAGCGGGGGGGGGGGGGGGGGGGGAGGGGGAGATGGGGCAGTGTTGGCTGGTAATGTGACTAATGTGACTGGTATTTTACTTATAAAGTATATTACTAAACACGAATTACTTAAAAGCCTACAGTTTAAAATATCTGTTTATGACTAAAGAATTTATTTACAAAAAGAAAGGAGCGGACTTTTATTCTTAATTTTCTTCGTAACAAAACTGAATAATGTCTTTATTCTTTTCTGAATAATGTCATTAAAGTCTTTAACAAACTTTTATAATATATTTTCTGACCCTGGGAACTCTGAAATATGTTCCTAAAACTGGTGCGACCTTACTAATAAAACTGGTGGGACCTTACTAAGTAATAAAACTGGTGGGACCTTACTAATAAAACTGGTGGGACCTTACTAATAAAACTGGTGGGACCTTACTAATAAAACTGGTGGGACCTTACTAAGTAATAAAACTATGACCTTTTTCCCCCCTGCAACTCCCCCCCCCCAAACAAGGCTGACAACCATTGGACTTGAAAACCAAAATTGTTACACCACCCACATACACCACACATGCCAACATACACCACACATGCCAACATACACCACACACGCCAACATACACCACACATGCCAACATACACCACACATGCCAACATACACCACACATGCCAACATACACCACACATGCCAACATACACCACACATGCCAACATACACCACACATGCCAACATACACCACACATGCCAACATACACCACACATGCCAACATACACCACACATGCCAACATACACCACACATGCCAACATACACCACACACGCCAACATACACCACACGCGCCAACATACACCACACACGCCAACATACACCACACACGCCAACATACATCACACACGCATACATACATCACACACACCAACATACATCACACACACGGCAACATACACCACACACGCCAACATACACCACACACACGCCAACATACACCACACACACGCCAACATACACCACACACACGCCAACATACCCCACACACGGCAACATACACCAGCCACATACACCACACACACGCCAACATAAACCACACACTCCAACATACACCACATACCCCGATATACACCGCACACACACCAACATACACCACACACACACGGTAACATACACCACACACGTCAACATACACCACACACACGCCAACATACACCACACACACGCCAACATACACCACACACACGCCAACATACACCACACACACGCCAATATTCACCACACACACGCCAACATACACCACACACACGCCAACATACACCAGCCACATACACCACACACACGCCAACATACACCACACACACGCCAACATACACCAACGTACACCACACACACGCCAACATACACCATACACGCCAACATACACCACACACACGCCAACATACACCAACATGCACCACACACACGCCAATATACACCAACATACACCACACACCCCAACATACACCAACATACACCACACACACACCAACATACACCACACACACCCCAACATACACCAACATACACCACACACACACCAACATACACCACACACACACCAATATACACCACACACACACCAACATACACCACACACACGCCAACATACACCACACACACCAACATACACCACACACACACCAACATACACCACACACACGCCAACATACACCACACACACCCCAACATACACCACACACACACCAACATACACCACACACACGCCAACATACACCACACACACCCCAACATACACCAGCCACATACACCACACACACCCCAACATACACCAACATACACCACACACACGCCAACATACACCAACACACACCCCAACATACACCAACATACACCACACACACGCCAACATACACCAACATACACCACACACACCCCAACATACACCAGCCACATACACCACACACACGCCAACATACACCAACATACACCACACACACGCCAACATACACCAACATACACCACACACACACGCCAACATACACCACACACACGCCAACATACACCACACACACCCCAACATACACCAGCCACATACACCACACACACGCCAACATACACCAACACACACCCCAACATATACCAGCCACATACACCACACACACGCCAACATACACCAACATACACCACACACACGCCAACATACACCCCAACATACACCAGCCACATACACCACACACACGCCAACATACACCAACACACACCCCAACATACACCAGCCACATACACCACACACACCCCAACAAACACCAACATACACCACACACACGCCAACATACACCCCAACATACACCAGCCACATACACCACACACACGCCAACATACACCACACACACCCCAACATACACCAGCCACATACGCCACACACACCCCAACATACACCAACATACACCACACACACGCCAACATACACCAACACACACCCCAACATACACCAACATACACCACACACACGCCAACATACACCAACATACACCCCAACATACACCACACACACCCCAACATACACCAGCCACATACACCACACACACCCCAACATACACCACACACACGCCAACATACACCAACACACACCCCAACATACACCAACATACACCACACACACGCCAACATACACCAACATACACCCCAACATACACCAACCATCAACATGCCCGGCGCTAATCACAACAGACGCAGCCAAATTAACAGGTTAGATTAACCGTGAGTGGGAAGCTGGAGTGGGAGCGGTACCAAAGTGTCGGGCAAAAGGCCGCCAATTGCATTTGATATTTGTGATTAGAAATGCCAATATATTTTCATGTCGGGCTCTGATGTCCAATATTGCGGACTCGTTGAGCAATCAAATCTCTATTCCAGAAAACCTGGTTTTACAGACCGGTATTTACCTCGCAAATATTGGTCGTGTTGATATCTCGCCCGCGAGTGTTTGTCGCGTTGTGCGCACTCTAGCGGTCTGCGCCTCCACGAAACTGTTTCCGTGTTGGTGTGTGAGAGCAGCAGTGACTGTGGACGTGACCGACTGTGAGAGATACATCTCTCAGTGCCCTATTTTATTGCTTGCAACAGTGCTTGCGAGATCTGCCTTTGTTCGTTGATGTCCAAAGTTTGTCATGTTGGAGGTCACTGGTCTCGTCTCTACGAGAGGAGTAGCAAGAGGTCAACGGTTGTGACCTGTGACTACTGGGGCAGTTGTATTTGGGGTCGACTTAGTCACAGTGCCATGGGGGGGGGGCACGGTACCTTCTGCCCAGGGTACAAAAATGAAGGTGTTTGGTGGTAGTGGGGGTGAACTGAGCCCCCCCCCTCCCTCTAGGGATATTGGAGTTGACCACATACCGCTCAGTGACAGTGTCACCATCCATCAGGGCGCGGTGACACCAGGCATGGTGCCATAAGCTGCCCGGGTCCGCCCACCAATCCCAGAACATCAAATCAAAAGACGAAAGCTGTGAGTGGTCAACAGGTGATGAGGTCAGAGCATGGTGGAGGTCACCAGCCTACACTGAGGGCACCAGCCTACACTGAGGGCACCACACTGAGGGCACCAGCCTACACTGAGGGCACCAGCCTACACTGAGGGCACCAGCCTACACTGAGGGCACCAGCCTACACTGAGGGCACCACACTGAGGGCACCAGCCTACACTGAGGGCACCACACTGAGGGCACCAGCCTACACTGAGGGCACCACACTGAGGGCACCAGCCTACACTGAGGGCACCAGCCTACACTGAGGGCACCAGCCTACACTGAGGGCACCAGCCTACACTGAGGGCACCAGCCTACACTGAGGGCACCAACCTACACTGAGGGCACCAGCCTACACTGAGGGCACCAGCCTACACTGAGGGCACCACACTGAGCCCACCAGCTGCGTCTGCAGGTAGAACACTGATGTTACCAAGCAACAAGCCGGGTATCGAACCCCTGCTGAACTTTGGCGGTGCAATTGGGTTTTACATCGTACTTGGAGAAGTAACTAACGACCCAATTATAGGTCCATAACAAGCCCGGCCACATGTGTCATACACCAGGTGTAGTAATGTGTGTCATACACCAGGTGTAGTAATGTGTGTCATACACCAGGTGTAGCAATGTGTCATACACCTGGTGTAGTAATGTGTGTCATACACCAGGAGTAGTAATGTGTGTCATACACCAGGTGTAGTAATGTGTCATACATCTGGTGTAGTAATGTGTGTCATACACCAGGTGTAGTAATGTGTGTCATACACCAGGTGTAGTAATGTGTGTCATACACCAGGTGTAGTAATGTGTGTCATACACCAGGTGTAGTAATGTGTCATACACCTGGTGTAGTAATGTGTCATACACCTGGTGTAGTAATGTGTGTCATACACCTGGTGTAGTAATGTGTGTCATACACCAGGTGTAGTAATGTGTGTCATACACCTGGTGTAGTAATGTGTGTCATACACCAGGTGTAGTAATGTGTGTCATACACCTGGTGTAGTAATGTGTGTCATACACCAGGTGTAGTAATGTGTGTCATACACCTGGTGTAGTAATGTGTGTCATACACCAGGTGTAGTAATGTGTCATACACCTGGTGTAGTAATGTGTGTCATACACCAGGTGTAGTAATGTGTGTCATACACCAGGTGTAGCAATGTGTGTCATACACCAGGTGTAGCAATGTGTGTCATACACCAGGTGTAGCAATGTGTGTCATACACCAGGTGTAGCAATGTGTGTCATACACCAGGTGTAGTAATGTGTGTCATACACCAGGTGTAGTAATGTGTGTCATACACCTGGTGTAGTAATGTGTGTCATACACCTGGTGTAGTAATGTGTGTCATACACCAGGTGTAGTAATGTGTGTCATACACCTGGTGTAGTAATGTGTCATACACCAGGTGTAGCAATGTGTGTCATACACCAGGTGTAGTAATGTGTGTCATACACCAGGTGTAGCAATGTGTGTCATACACCAGGTGTAGCAATGTGTGTCATACACCAGGTGTAGTAATGTGTGTCATACACCAGGTGTAGTAATGTGTGTCATACACCTGGTGTTGTAATGTGTGTCATACACCTGGTGTAATAATGTGTGTCATACACCAGGTGTAGTAATGTGTGTCATACACCAGGTGTAGTAATGTGTGTCATACACCAGGTGTAGTAATGTGTGTCATACACCAGGTGTAGCAATGTGTGTCATTCACCAGGTGTAGTAATGTGTGTCATACACCAGGTGTAGCAATGTGTGTCATACACCAGGTGTAGTAATGTGTGTCATACACCAGGTGTAGTAATGTGTGTCATACACCAGGTGTAGCAATGTGTGTCATACACCAGGTGTAGTAATGTGTGTCATACACCAGGTGTAGCAATGTGTGTCATACACCAGGTGTAGCAATGTGTGTCATACACCTGGTGTAGTAATGTGTGTCATACACCAGGTGTAGTAATGTGTGTCATACACCTGGTGTAGTAATGTGTGTCATACACCAGGTGTAGTAATGTGTGTCATACACCAGGTGTAGTAATGTGTGTCATACACCAGGTGTAGTAATGTGTGTCATACACCAGGTGTAGTAATGTGTCATACACCTGGTGTAGTAATGTGTGTCATACACCTGGTGTAGTAATGTGTGTCATACACCAGGTGTAGTAATGTGTGTCATACACCTGGTGTAGTAATGTGTGTCATACACCAGGTGTAGTAATGTGTGTCATACACCTGGAGTAGTAATGTGTGTCATACACCAGGTGTAGTAATGTGTGTGTCATACACTTGGTGTAGTAATGTGTGTCATACACTAGGTGTAGTAATGTGTCATACACCTGGTGTAGTAATGTGTGTCATACACCAGGTGTAGTAATGTGTGTCATACACCAGGTGTAGCAATGTGTGTCATACACCAGGTGTAGTAATGTGTGTCATACACCAGGTGTAGCAATGTGTGTCATACACCAGGTGTAGCAATGTGTGTCATACACCAGGTGTAGCAATGTGTGTCATACACCAGGTGTAGCAATGTGTGTCATACACCAGGTGTAGTAATGTGTGTCATACACCTGGTGTAGTAATGTGTGTCATACACCTGGTGTAGTAATGTGTGTCATACACCAGGTGTAGTAATGTGTGTCATACACCTGGTGTAGTAATGTGTCATACACCAGGTGTAGCAATGTGTGTCATACACCAGGTGTAGCAATGTGTGTCATACACCAGGTGTAGTAATGTGTGTCATACACCAGGTGTAGCAATGTGTGTCATACACCAGGTGTAGCAATGTGTGTCATACACCAGGTGTAGTAATGTGTGTCATACACCAGGTGTAGTAATGTGTACTCACCTAATTGTACTCACCTAATTGTGCTTGCGGGGGTTGAGCTCTGGCTCTTTGGTCCCGCCTCTCAACCGTCAATCAACTGGTGTACAGATTCCTGAGCCTATTGGGCTCTATCATATCTACATTTGAAACTGTGAATGGAGTCAGCCTCCACCACATCACTTCCTAATGCATTCCATTTGCTAACTACTCTGACACTGAAAAAGTTCTTTCTAACGTCTCTGTGGCTCATTTGGGTACTCAGCTTCCACCTGTGTCCCCTTGTTCGCGTCCCACCAGTGTTGAAAAGTTCGTCCTTGTTTACCCGGTCGATTCCCCTGAGGATTTTGTAGGTTGTGATCATGTCCCCCCTTACTCTTCTGTCTTCCAGTGTCGTGAGGTGCATTTCCCGCAGCCTTTCCTCATAACTCATGCCTCTTAGTTCTGGGACTAGTCTAGTAGCATACCTTTGGACTTTTTCCAGCTTCGTCTTGTGCTTGACAAGGTACGGGCTCCATGCTGGGGCCGCATACTCCAGGATTGGTCTTACATATGTGGTGTACAAGATTCTGAATGATTCCTTACACAGGTTCCTGAACGCCGTTCTGATGTTAGCCAGCCTCGCATATGCCGCAGACGTTATTCTCTTTATGTGGGCTTCAGGAGACAGGTTTGGTGTGATATCAACTCCTAGATCTTTCTCTCTGTCTGTTTCATTAAGTACTTCATCTCCTATTCTGTATCCTGTGCCTGGCCTCCTGTTTCCACTGCCTAGTTTCATTACTTTGCATTTACTCGGGTTGAACTTCAACAGCCATTTGTTGGACCATTCACTCAGTCTATCCAGGTCATCTTGTAGCCTCCTACTATCATCCTCTGTTTCAATCCTCCTCATAATTTTTGCATCGTCGGCAAACATTGAGAGGAACGAATCTATACCCTCTGGGAGATCATTTACATATACCAGAAACAGTATAGGTCCAAGGACTGACCCCTGCGGGACTCCACTTGTGACGTCTCGCCAATCTGAGACCTCACCCCTCACACAGACTCGTTGTCTCCTGTTGCTTAGGTATTCCTCTATCCACCGGAGTACCTTCCCTCTCACTCCAGCCTGCATCTCCAACTTTCGCACTAGCCTCTTGTGTGGCACTGTATCAAAGGCTTTCTGACAATCCAAAAATATGCAGTCTGCCCACCCTTCTCTTTCTTGCCTTATTTTTGTTGCCTGGTCGTAGAATTCAAGTAACCCTGTGAGGCAGGACCTGCCATCCCTGAACCCATGTTGATGCTGTGTTACAAAGTTCCTTCGCTCCAGATGCTCCACTAGTTTTTTTCGCACAATCTTCTCCATCAGCTTGCATGGTATGCAGGTTAGGGACACTGGCCTGTAGTTCAGTGCCTCCTGTCTATCCCCTTTCTTGTATATCGGGACTACGTTAGCTGCTTTCCAAGTATCTGGCAGTTCCCCTGTTGCCAGTGATTTGTTATACACTATGGAGAGTGGTAGGCTCAGTTCTCTTGCTCCTTCCTTTAGAACCCAAGGGGAGATTCCATCTGGGCCTATAGCCTTCGTCACGTCCAACTCTAGTAAACACTTCCTTACTTCCCCACTGGTAATCTCAAACTCTTCCAGTGGTTCCTGGTTAGCTATTCCCTCACTTACCTCTGGAATTTCTCCTTGTTCTAAGGTGAAGACCTCCTAGAATTTCTTATTCAATTCCTCACACACTTCCTTGTTATTTGTAGTGAATCCTTCCGCCCCTATCCTTAATCTCATAACCTGTTCCTTTACTGTTGTTTTTCTCCTAATGTGGCTATGCAACAATTTAGGCTGAGTCTTTGCCTTGCTTGCGATGTCATTTTCGCAGGTGTGTCATACACCTGGTGTAGTAATGTGTGTCATACACCTGGTGTAGTAATGTGTGTCATACACCAGGTGTAGTAATGTGTGTCATACACCAGGTGTAGTAATGTGTGTCATACACCAGGTGTAGTAATGTGTGTCATACACCTTGTGTAGTAATGTGTGTCATACACCTGGTGTAGTAATGTGTGTCATACACCTGGTGTAGTAATGTGTGTCATACACCTGGTGTAGTAATGTGTGTCATACACCAGGTGTAGTAATGTGTGTCATACACCAGGTGTAGTAATGTGTGTCATACACCTGGTGTAGTAATGTGTCATACACCAGGTGTAGCAATGTGTGTCATACACCAGGTGTAGCAATGTGTGTCATACACCAGGTGTAGCAATGTGTGTCATACACCAGGTGTAGCAATGTGTGTCATACACCAGGTGTAGCAATGTGTGTCATACACCAGGTGTAGCAATGTGTGTCATACACCTGGTGTAGCAATGTGTGTCATACACCAGGTGTAGCAATGTGTGTCATACACCAGGTGTAGCAATGTGTGTCATACACCTGGTGTAGCAATGTGTGTCATACACCAGGTGTAGTAATGTGTGTCATACACCTGGTGTATGCAATGTGTGTCATACACCAGGTGTAGCAATGTGTGTCATACACCTGGTGTAGTAATGTGTGTCATACACCAGGTGTAGTAATGTGTGTCATACACTTGGTGTAGTAATGTGTCATACACTTGGTGTAGTAATTTAATTAGTAATGTAGTCACTCATGAATGATGAGAATCACTCAGTCACTCATAATGATAGAATAATCACTCTGAATGATGCACATGCACTCAGAATGAAAGGCGTACAAACAACAGGATGGGCATGGACTCAAAATTATGGGCATACACTCAGAATGATGCACATGTACTCAGAATGATGCACATGCACTCAGAATGATGGTCACACACTCAGAATGATGCACATACACTCAGAATGATAGACATACACTCAGAATGATGCCCACACACTCAGATTGATGCACATACACTCAGAATGATACACTAATGATCACAGTGTACTATTGTTTGAGTGTCTGGTCGAAGAAGAGTTAATGTACTCAAGGAAGGGACCAGAAAGCAAGAAGCCGGCATTCCGGAAGGGAAACTATGAGGAGATGAGAAAATTCCTTACTGAAATAGCTTGGGAAGCAGAGCTCAGAGGACAGACGGTTCAAGACATGATGGACTACATATCACAGAAGTGTATGGAGGCAGTAGACAAGTTCGTCCCAGTCGGAAAGGAAAAAAATGAAGTGCTGATGAGAAACCCATTGTTTAATCAGAGTTGTAAGCTAGCAAAGCAGCTAAGTAAAAGGACGTGGATAAACTATAGAAACAACAGAACACTAGAGAGCAGAGAAAGATACCAGAGTGCCAGGAATGAATACGTCAGGGTGAGAAGAGAGGTAGAGAGGCAATAGGAAAATGACATAGCAAGCAAGGCAAAGACTTAACCCAAACTGCTACATAGCCGCATCAGGAGGAAAACAACAGTGAAGGAACAGGTAATGAAACTGAGGATAGGGGCGGAAAGATTCACTACAAACGACAAGGAAATGTGTGAAGATGTTAATAACAAATTCCAGGAGGTCTTCACCTCGGAGCAAGGAGAAGTCCCAGAGATAAGAGAGGGAACATCAAACCAGACACCACTAGAGGAGTTTGTGATTACCAGTGGGGAGGTGAGGAAGCATCTGCTAGATTTGGACGTGACAAAGGCTATAGGCCTGGATGGAATGTCACCATGGATTCTAAAGGAAGGAGCAGAAGCTCTGTGCCTGCCACTCTCCATAGTGTACAACAAGTCACTGATAACAGGTGAACTGCCAAAAATTTGGAAGACGGTCAATGTAGTCCCAATATACAAGAAGGGTGATAGGCAGGAGGCACTGAACTACAGGCCAGCGTCCCTAACTTGCATTCCATGCAAGATGATGGAGAAGATTGTGCGAAAAAGCTAGTGGAACATCTGGAGCGGAAGAACTTTGTAACACAACATCAACATGGGTTCAGAGATAGCAAATCATGCCTAACAGGTTTAATTGAGTTCTATGACCAGGCAACAAAAATCAGGCAAGAGGGAGAGGGCTGAGCAGACTGCATATTTCTGGACTGCCAGAAAGCTTTTGACACTGTACCACATAAGAGACTAGTGCACAAACTGGTGATGCAGGCAAGAGTGAAAGGGAAGGCACTCCACTGGATAAGAGAGTACCTAAGCAACAGGACACAGCGAGTCACCGTGAGGGGTGAGGTCTCGGAGTGGCGGGGAGTCACCAGTGGAGTCTCACAGGGATCAGTCCTTGGACCTATACTGTTTCTGATATACGTAAATGATCTCCCAAAAGCAGTTGACTCGTTCCTCTCGATGTTTGCTGATGATGCAAAAATTATGAGGAGGGATCAAGACAGAGGAGGATAGTATGAGGCTACAAGATGACCTAGACAAACTGAGGGAATGGCTACTAAAGTTCAACCCAAATAAATGTAAGGTAATGAAACTAGAAGGAGGAACTAGGAGGCCAGACACTGGATACCGAATGGGAGATGAAGTCCTTCACGAAACGGACAGAGAGAAAGATCTAGGAGTTGAAATCACGTCAAACCTGTCTCCCGAAGCCCACATCAAAAGAATAACATCAGCGGCCTATGCGAGGCTGGCTAACATCAGAACTGCTTTCAGAAACCTAAGGAATCCTTCAGAACCTTGTATACCACATATGTAAGGCCAATCCTGGAGTATGCGGCCTCAGCTTGGTCCCCGTATCTAGTCAAGCACAAGAAGAAGCTGGAAAAAGTTCAGAGGTATGCCACTATAAATGACTGCACCTCACGTCGTTGGAAGACAGAAGAGCTAGGGGAGACATGATCACCACATGCAAAGTTCTCAGGGGAATTGACAGGGTAGACAAGGATGGATTATTTAACACGGATGGTACACGCACAATGGGACACAGGTGGAAGCAGCTGAATACCCAAATGAGCCACAGAGACATAAGAAAGTAAGTAAGTAATTATCAAAAGAAGGCACCAAACCGGGAAGGCTATGTAGCACCATCAAATACGCAAAATAATCAGAGGGCGCTAAATATCACCAAGGATGCCAATACGAGAACAAAAACGCATAAGGCGAACGATATCAAAAGTATCCGAGTCACCAAGAATTCTATCGAGGGACAGGTGACCGCGAGGGGCGGTCGGAAAGCAAGACACACGCTCGTCCTGGAAGTCAGGACATTCAAGAAGGACATGCACGACAGTAAGAGGGACAATGCAACTAGGACAATAAGGAGCAGGGCGGCGCTCCATCAAGTGACCATGGGTTAAGCGAGTATGGCCAATACGCAACCTCGCTAGAGCTGTTTCCCACCGCCGGTTACGGTGGAAGGAGGACGGCCACGAGGAAACACAACATTTAAGAGTACGTAGCTTGTTACCAGTAACAGACAACCAAGAAGCCTGCCAACGGGTAAGGACTGAGGAATGGATAACCGGGTAAAAGTCGGAATACGGAATGCCTTTACGAGAGATGGGACAAGAGCGGACAGCTTCCTTAGCGGCAGCATCCGCACGCTCATTTAAAGACACGCCAATATGGCTGGGAACCCAACAAAACTCAACCGACTTAAATTTACTGTGAACGAGAAACAGCCAATGCTGGATCTCGACAACTACCGGATGAACTGGATTAAAGCACCCGAGAGCCATGAGGGCACTACGAGAGTCAACAACAACCACAAACGAAGACTGACAACGAGAAAGCAGGAGACGAAGAGCATAGAGAATAGCATAAAGTTCCGCTGTAAAGATGCTAGTCTCCGGAGGCAAGCGACACATATAAGTGCGATCAGGAAAAACAACAGAGTAGCCAACACCGTCCGCTGACTTAGACCCATCGGTGAAGACAGAAACGGAGCGGGAGTGAGAAGAAAAGTGCTCGAGGAAAAGGCGTTTTAGAACTGTAGGAGGGGTAAAAGCTTTAGTGATACGAGTCAAGGATGTACAAAACCGCGGAAGAGGGACCCTCCACGGGGGCAAAGAAGGAACAACACGAGGAGAAACATCAGAAATACGAACGGAAAGAGAATCCTGCAGGCGAGATAACCGGACAGAAAGAGGGAGGTGGTGAAGAGGAACAGGAACCGCAGGAGGGGTAAAAGTTAAAGCACGACAGAGACGAGAGGAAGGATGTTGCAAGGACCGCGCAAGATAGCGAAGACAGTAGCGATCACGGCGGTCCTGGAGAGACAGGAAGCCAGTGTCAACATACAAGCTAAGGACGGGAGTCGAACGAAAGGCACCAGAACTGAGGCGCAACCCAGTATGGTGCAAAGCATCAAGACGGCGAAGAGTAGAAGGAGAAGCAGACGAGTAAGCAGGGCAACCATAATCGAGCTTAGACAGGACGAGAGAGGAATGTAAAGCAAGGAGAGTGCGCCTATCTGCCCCCCAAGAAGTATGGGACAAGACCCGAAGGAGGGTAAGGGACTTAGAGCACTCAACACGGAGGTAAGAGATATGGGGAGACCAAGACAAACGAGTGTCAAGGAATAACCCCAAAAGCTTCGCGGAATCTTTGTATTCAAGGGGATGACCATAAAGTGACAAAGAGGGACGAAGAACAACCCGTTTCCGCGTAAAAGTCATGGCACAAGTCTTAGAAGTAGAGAACTTGAAGCCATGACCTGTGGCCCAAGACGACACGGCATCAATCGCAAGTTGAAGCCGGCGTTGAAGGAGAGGCGAATCATCACCCTGACAACAAAGGGTAAGATCATCGACATAGAGAGCGGAGAAGACACCAGAAGGAAGAGAGGAAAGAAGACCATTGAGGGCAACCAGAAAAAGAGTAGTGCTCAGAACACTACCCTGGGGCACACCTTCGTATTGCTGAAAAGGGGGAGAGAGAGCGGTACCAAGGCGCACCCGAAAGGAACGACGAGAGAGGAAGCTGCGGAGAAAGAGAGGGAGATGACCACGAAGGCCAAAAGAATGAAGTTGAGATAGGATATGATAACGCCAAGTGGTGTCGTAAGCCTTTTCTAGGTCAAAAAGGACGGCAACAACGGAGGTCTTCGCAGCAAAAGCAGTACGTATATAGACCTCCAAGTTCACCAGGACATCTGTCGTGCTGCGGCACTTGCGGAAACCAAATTGAGAAGGGGAGAGGAGGTGATGGTGTTCCAGGAACCACATCAGACGAACGTTAACCATACGTTCAAAGAGTTTGCAGACACAACTTGTGAGAGCAATAGGGCGAAAGTCCTTAGGGGAAGTACCCAGAGACCCTGGTTTGCGAACAGGGAGGACAACGGCATCGAGCCAGTCCTCAGGGACTGACGACGACTCCCAGATCCGATTATACAGACTCAGTAAATACTGAGACGTGCTCGGAGGGAGATGGCGAAGCATCTCATAATGAATACCATCGGAGCCCGCCGCCGTAGAACCGCAGAGGGCCAGGGCAGAACGAAGTTCAGAGAGAGAGAAGGGATCATTATAGGGAAGCTGAAGATGAGTGCAGAAATCTAAAGGACGAGACTCAAGGACAGGTTTACGAAGAAGGAAAGATTGGGGAAGATGAAGACCAGAGCTAACAGAAGAAAAGTGGGAACCCAGTTCGGAAGCGACCTGCAACGGGTCCGCCACAAGAGTATCATGGAGGTGAAGGACCGGTGAAACATCGGGAACGAACTTACCCGCTATCTTGCGGATACGCTTCCAGATCTGGGCCAGAGGGGTTTCGGACGTAATTGTCGAGACATAAGATGCCCAACATTCACGTTTAGCCGTACGGATGGCCCTACGGGCCACCGCACTCGCTTTCCGAAAGAAAAGAAAAGAATCGGTCGTCTGCCTACGGCGGTGCTTCTTCCAGGCTGCACGCTTACAGCGGACAGCCCGAGCACAGTCCGCATTCCACCAGGGAACGCACTTCCGTGGACCCCGAGAGGAAGAGCGAGGAATAGAGCGGAGGGCAGCGTCGAAGACAGTGTCATGAAAAAGGAGGAGAGCGCGAGAGAGGGGCAGAAGGGAGAGGTCAGAGAGAGTAGCACTGAGGGAAAACAGGGTCCAGTCCGCCTTAGCAAACTGCCACCTAGGGAAAGAGAGGGAAGGGCGAAAAGAGAAAAAGGAAACAAGGATGGGGAAATGATCACTTCCATGGAGGTCATCAAGAACCTGCCATGTGAAATCTAAGTAAAGAGAAGAAGAGCAGAGAGAAAGATCAAGACAAGAAAGGGTGCGAGTTCGAGAGTCCAAATGAGTGGGCTCACCAGAATTCAGAAGAGACAGGGAAGAAGAGAGGAGAAACGGCTCAAGGAGGCGACCCCGGGTATTCGTCAGAATGTCACCCCAAAGAGAATGACGACAATTGAAGTCACCCAGCAGGAGCACAGGCTCCGGCAAGGAGTCTAGGAGGTGTTTCAAATCAGGAAGAGAGAGCGGGACACCCGGGGGGAGATAAATGGAACAAACTGTGTACCATTTCCCCACAAAGATACGAGCAGCAGAACAATGGAGAGGCGAAGGAAAAAGTAAAGGAACAAAGGGAACATCAGCCCGAATCAAGAGAGCAGAAGAATTAGAAGCCCCAGCAATGGCTGGGGGGGGGGAGAGAAAGGGGTGCGTCGTGAGTATACGCCCCACAAACGCCACCTTAAGAAGCCGACAGTCCGTCGAGATCGGGTTCAGTGACGAAGTGGGGATTGACAATAAAAGGTTCCCCTCGCTCTCGACGTCGGGTACCGCAGTTCTACGGGTGCAAGAGTATGCCTCCTCAAGCACCCGGGCGTCAAAGTAGAAGAAGTCCAAGGGAAGAACCAGAACGAGCAAAAGGTCGGCAGGAAACGGCAAGCAGATAGGAGAAGAGGGGGGAGAAAAACGAAACAGAAGGAAAAGGAAAAGATGCCCAGCAGAATTGGAGAGGACGGCAGCAGGAGCACAAGGCTAGAAAAGGACAAAGGACTGTCCCAAGGAGCATCACACTCCGGCAGCCGCCCACTAAGCCCCCAGACGGCGACAACGAGCTGAGCGGGGAGGGGGAGAGACATAAGAAAGAACTTTTTCAGTGTCAGAGTAGTTAACGGATGGAATGCATTAGGAAGTGATGTGGTGGAGGCTGACTCCATACACAGTTTATAATGTAGATATGATAGAGCCCAGTAGGCTCAGGAATCTGTACACCAGTTGATTGACAGTTGAGAGGCGGGACCAAAGAGCCAGAGCTCAACCCCCGCAAGCACAACTAGGTGAGGACACACACACAGAATGATGTACATACACTCAGAATGATGCACATACACTCAGAATTATGCACATACACTCAGAATGATGCACATACACTCAGAATGATGCACATACATTCAGAATGATGCACATACACTCAGAATGATGCACATATACTCAGAATGATGCACATACACTCAGAATGATGCACATACACTCAGAATGATGCACATACACTCAGAATGATGCACATACACTCAGAATGATATACATACACTCAGAATGATGCACATACTCTCAGAATGATGCACATACACTCAGAATGGTACACATACACTCAGAATGGTACACATACACTCAGAATGATGCACATACACTCAGAATGGTAGACATACACTCAGAATGGTACAAATACACTCAGAATGATGCACATACTCTCAGAATGATGCACATACACTCAGAATGGTACACATACACTCAGAATGGTACACATGCACTCAGAACGATGCACATACACTCAGAATGATGTACATACACTTAGAATGGTGTACATACTCTCATAATGATGCACATACACTCAGAATGATGCACATACACTCAGAATGGTGTACATACACTCAGAATGATGCACATACACTCAGAATGATGCACATACACTCAGAATGATGCACATACACTCAGAATGATGCACATACACTCAGAATGATGCACATACACTCAGAATGATGCACATACACTCAGAATGATGCACATACACTCAGAATGATGCACATACACTCAGAATGATGGGCATACACTCAAAAGGAATCCCTCCAGCCCGCTTCGTGAGTCCGCGGTCCTGGTTATTATAAATGGAATACACTTTATGTATTTATTTACTTAGACGTATATATTTAGACGAAGTATCAATGTATTAAGTGGAGTGTCAGTTGTTGGTGCATCAAGGTTGTCGGTCAAGTTACTACAACACGTGGATGGACTAGTCGGTACAGCGTCAGCCGTGTGGCTTAGACGGTCCGCGTTCGATTCCCGATAGTCCAAAGTTGGGTACCGATCCTTTCCTCTGGCCTCCTATCCAAGCTTCCTGTCTCCCTATCTTGCGGTTATCTTGAGATGATTTCGGGGCTTAGCGTCCCCGCGGCCCGGTCCTCGACCGGGCCTCCTTTTTGTTACACATCCCCAGGAAGCAGCCCGTAGCAGCTGCCTAACTCCCAGGTACCTATTTACTGCTAAGTGAACAGGCGCACAAGGGTGAAAGAAACTCTGCCAATTTGTTTCCGACTCCACTGGGATCGAACCCGCAATAGACTACGAATCCCGAGCGCTGTCCACTCAGCTGTCAGGCCCCTATCCCAGCTTGATGTCCTCCTATCACAGTAGGCTCAGGAACCTGTACACCAGTTGAGTGACAGTTGAGAGGCGGGACCAAAGAGACAAAGTTCAACCCCAGCAAGTACAATTAGGTGAGTAGACGTATGTATATACAGACAGCAACAGTACAGTGGTACACATTGTTCCAACTACACATATACACATAAAGTACACATTGTTCCAGCTACACATATACACATAAAGTACACATTGTTCCAGCTACACATATACACATAAAGTACACATTGTTCCAGCTTCACATATACACATAAAGTACACATTGTTCCAGCTACACATATACTCATAAAGTACACATTATTCCAGCTACACATATACACATAAAGTACACATTGTTCCAGCTACACATATACTCATAAAGTACACATTATTCCAGCTACACATATACACATAAAGTACACATTGTTCCAGCTACACATATACTCATAAAGTACACATTATTCCAGCTACACATATACACATAAAGAACACATTGTTCCAGCTACACATATACTCATAAAGTACACATTATTCCAGCTACACATATATACATAAAGAACACATTTTTCCAGCTACACATATACACATAGAGTAAACATTGTTCTTAACGTGATATTAAACAGATATAAAGTTATAATAATAATAATAATTATTATTATTAGTAGTAGTAGTAGTATTATATTTATAATGTGAATATATAATTTATGAGTGAGATCCTTCGCGAGAATAATATAATTAATAATAATAATTAATTATATTATTCTCGCGAAGGTTCTCACACTTAATCATATTTACATGTGTAATTTCTACATATAGTAGTAGTAGGCATCCGTCCATCCCGTGGGGTTATGGAGTTGAGCCCTGGGTGCCTAGTTGTTGTAGTCTAGTTGGATGCTGCGCCTGCTGTGGCTGTGAAGGCCAACCCGAGAATGACCGTCCTGACCGCAGCGAGCGCAGATAAACGCTTAAGCGGGTGCGTCTGACAGTGGCCGAGACCTCCTCTGAAGTCTATTATCCTCCCCCTGCCTCTTCTGGTCATCCTTGAATTGCTGGAGTCCCTTCTGCACTTTCCATCTCCAGGCAGATCTGTCCACAGCTGCTGCCTCCCATGTGTTGATGTCAAAGGTCAACTGCTTGCGGTCGCATTTACAGGTGTATTTGAAACGCAGCTGAGGTCTTCCGGTTGGTCTCCTTCCTGATGCCAGTTCTCCATACAAGAGGTCCTTCAGTATGCAGCCATCTTCCATGCGTGTGACATGTCCCAGCCATCGCATGCGTCTCTGCTTCAGGAGAGTGAACAATGAAGGGACTCCTGTTCTCTCGATTACTGTGTTGTTGGTGACATGGTCTTTCCACTTGATGTCAAGGATGCGTCTCAGGTTCCGCATGTGAAAGGTATTGGGCCGTCTCTCCTGGCGAGAGCGCAGGGTCCAGGATTCCGAGCTGTAGAGAAGTGTACTCACCACACATGCCATGTAGACTTGTGCATTGGTGTGCACTGTCAGTTTGATATTTTCCCAAACGCTCTTTTTGAGCCTGGTCAGTGTTGTTGCGGCCTTCCCGATACGCCTGTTGAGCTCAGTGTCCAGGGAAAGGGTGTCTAAGATTGTGGAGCCCAGGTACACAAACTCGTGAACTGCCTCCAGCACATAGTCTGCTATATTTATACAGGGTAGCTCATTGACATCTTGTCCCATCACCTGTGTCTTCTTCAGGCTGATAGTTAGGCCGAATGCGGAACAGGCTGCGGCAAAGTGGTTGAGTAGCTGCTGTAGGCCTTCTGCTGTGTGTGTGGTGATCGCTGCGTCGTCGGCGAAGAGGAACTCCCTGAGGATTCGCATCTGTACTTTTGTCTTTGCTCGGAGTCTGGATTGATTATAGAGCTTTCCATCATATCTCGTACAGAGATAGATGCATTCTGTGGTTGTTCCAAAGGCATGCTTGACGAGGATCGCGAAGATGCCGAACAGGGTTGGAGCAAGAACACACCCCTGTTTAACACCACTGTTGATGTTGAATGGTTCAGAAGTTGAACCATTCCAGGGAACCGTCGTACACGACTGTTCCCTTCATGTCCTTGTGGAACGATTGTATCATGGTGAGTAGGGTGGGTGGACAGCCAATTTTGGCCAAGATCTTGAAGAGTCCGTCCCTACTCACGAGGTCGAAGGCCTTTGTAAGGTCAATGAAGGCAATGTACAAGGCTTTTGTCTGCTCTGTAGTTTTCTTGAAGCTGTCTCAGGGAGAACACCATGTCAGTGGTCGACCTCTCTGCTCGGAAACCACACTGTGACTCATGGTATACACTCTATCAGCAAGAATCTGAAGCCTGACCAAGACGACCCTGGCGAAGAGTTTGCCGACGACGCTGAGGAGGGAGATGCCGCGATAGTTGTTGTCATCGCTTCTGTCACCTTTATTTTTGTAGAGAGTGATGATGTTTGCATCTCTCATGTCTTGTGGCACCGAGCCCTCCCTCCAGCACTGGTACAGAAGTTCACGATGTGGGAACCGACCTGTGAGATTTATATTTATTTAATTTATATGAATTTATATTTACGTAAATTTGTATACTTCGATAGCAATTTGTATGATGTTAAGTGGACTGTATTTCTGCAATAATCTCATAATCTCACAAATCGATCCTCTACACATTAGGGGGGTTTATATTAATTGAATTTATATGTATGCAGCCAATCAAACTACAGTATTAGACTACATACATTGAAGAGGTTCCTTATCTTATTTGTACAGCAGGCCTTAGTCCACCAGGTATAACCAGGATGTAGACACCACATTTTCCCTCTTTGAGGTAGCTTCCATCACCCTGGTAACTGATGCACAAAGCATGCTTCCTCGTCTTGACTTGTCAAAAGGGCGCTAGCTGTGAAGCCAGAATCCTAGTATATGACAGGTATATCAGAGAAAACACTGTACAAGGAACCATGAAGACCTGGGCTTAATTACCTTTAGTATGAGGCTTTAGTATCTCATGCTCTAACCGGATCACCCTATATCCACTGACATTAATGGCCATAAATGAAAGATAAATGGGTTTCGGAAGAACACTTAACTTGAATTTGTTGACAGCGTGTTGAAGATGGTACACCTTTGGTTTCCATAACACTACGTCCAAGTAAAATTAACAGGAGCCGTATTTGCTCCTGTGAGCCTCTGGTCTAATATAAACAATGGCTGCCCCTCCTTCCTCACTGACGCTACTGGCCTACATTGTCCAGATGACAGTAAGTGATAGAAGGGTCACATTTACTCTACTTTAATTCTGATAATTAAGTTAATTTATATGAGATGTTTTTATGATGGTAAAGTCCATAGACTAATGTATTTAAGAATAATTCCTACCATAATAGGTGGTGAATTTATAATAGTGTGTGGTAATGATATTCCGTTTTCTATAGACGGTAATTCCACTACAAGTTACGTTTTCTATGGGTTAACTTGTTTATACAATACAGCAGCAATTATCTGTCTGTATGATATTATTATATGGTGTCGGATTTTCTGACACACGAAGCTCAGTTGTAAGTGTTCCACGAGCGCACTGGAGAACTTCAGGCGGAATCCCCTCGTCTCCTGGGGCCTTCCCTGAGGAAAGTGAATCCAGTGCTTTCTCAACTTCTTCCACAGTTGGTTCAAGATCAAGTTCTTCCATGATGGGCAGGCACTCGATTGCATCCAAAGCCTCTACGCTGACCAAGTTCTCTCTGGAGTAGAGTTCGGAGTAATGTTCCACCCAGTGATTCATCTGTTGATCACGGTCTTTAAAGATCTCTCCAGTGGTTGACTTCCAGCGGTCCTGTTTTGTGTAGGGTCTGTTGCCTGTTTGATCCCTTCGTACATGCCTCTTATGGTGCCGACAGTGGCCGCAGTCTGAATGCTGGAACAGAGTCGGAGCCAGTAATCGTTAGCACAGCGTCTTGCAGTTTGTGAACTCTACTGCAGGCAGTACGGAGGGCCTGTAGGTTCCTTTCTGAGGGCAGTTTCTAGTAGGCTGAGAGAGCTCGTCTCTCTTCCTCTACGAGGGGTAACAGTTCCTCTGCACTGGCCTCAAACCAGTCTACTGACTTGTTCTGCCTCTTACCGAAGGTGGACATGGCAGTGTTGAAAATGGTGCCCTTGAGATGTGACCACCTCTCACTTGCGCTATTGCAGGGTGGTACAGGAAGGGCATTTACCAGCGCCGCAGTGACTTCCTCCACCTTGTGAAGGTCATGGGTCTTGTTTACGTTAATGCGTGGTCTTCCCTCCTTCTTTGCTCTGTGATTTTTCCGGGACTGGAACTTTACTCTGCAAACGACGAGAGAGTTGTCGGTGTCGCAATCTAGAAGCTGCGAGTCAGTTTGACGTTTCTCAGATTGCTACGCTCCGTAAGCACCAGGTCGAGTTGCTGCCAATGATTTGACCTGGGATGTCTCCAGGAAACCTTATGCTGGGGCTTGGTGTCGAAGAAGGAATTGGTGATGCAGAGATCATGACGGCAGCAGAACTCCAGGAGGCGCTGCCCACTCTCAGTCATCTTCCCAAATCCAAACTGGCCCAGGCAGGAAGGCCAAGAGCTGTGATCAGAACCAACTCTTGCATTAAAATCTCCCACGAGGAAGACTGGCTCTTGCTGTCTCTGAGAGTCAGGTTGAGGTCATCATAGAACTTGACCTTCGCTTCGGTAGAGGAGGTCAGTGTTGGTGCATAGGCATTGATGAAGCTGACCATTCCTGCTGCTGTATGAAGCTGAAGTTTAAGATCCTTGCAGACCCCTCCGTAGGCGGTACTATTGACCCTAATAACCTGTTCCTGATGGCAAAGCCAACGCCATGTTCCCTTACCTCTTCTGGAGGTTTGCCCTGCTAGAAGAAGGTAAAGTCCTTCTCCCGTATGCTGCCGGTTGCGGGCAGACGTGTCTCCTGCAGGGCGACTATGTCCATCTGGAGCCTGTGTAGTTCATTGTTGATCACAGCTGTCTTGCGGGCGTCGTTCACTTCCAGTAGATCTTCCGAGAGACCCGGTGTCATGGTCCTTACATTGCATGTGCCCAGTTTGAGAGCTGGGTGGCTTTGTGTTTGTTTTCTTTTGCTTGGTGCATGGGTTGACGATCTGCTTGTTGGATTGGTCTAAGCCCCACGCACCCAGTGGAGCAGGCGGACCGTGGCGGGACAGCACCTTATTGGCTGGGGGCTGCCCAGCTTGAGGCGGGCGGTAGCTGTCCCATGAAATCGGATGTTTTCTCCCACCGACGGAAGCAACCCCTGGCACCTTACTCTACGCCAATTGAGTGATAGGCTTATCACCGGTAACTGTCACTTCCCATGTTGAGCTATCGCCAAGGCGATGCTGGAGTGTCCTCTCCAGGGCACAGGCCTGGGCAGTAATTATGGAGGATCAGCTGTTGCCCATGCAGCAGATCCACCCTCTCCACGCCACCGATGTGGTCCAAGGGAAGGGCAGGCGCCGATACGCTTGGCACCAGTGTCGTCGCAGGAGTTGCCAGAATGTAGCTGTAAACAGCTGCAAACTGCCTTAAGAATTCCGACTCCGGATTGTTCCTCAGAGTTGACTCCCAAAGTCTTTCCCATGAGTGGGTTTAGCCACAAGACAGCAGAGGTTTGAATTCGGGGTTTTCCTTCCCCTAGATAAGCTGCCTTTCCAGGCTAACGAGTCCCATCTGCCCGAAGACACTGGTTTTAAGGCGCCAGAGGCCCGCCTTCGCCCCTTCTCCTGTTGGTAGCAGCAGTTCCGCCAGGCCTAGAGGCTAAGCCACACGTGCAGGCCAGGAGCTGGACTTGGTTGTCAGAGGCTATTTGAGACGCACGCCATCAAGGGCACTTTACAGGCTGTGGGAGCTTATCTCTACAACCCTTCTTACAGGCTATGACAACCCTTGGAACCCTTGGAATTTATACATATAACTACATAATATATACATATAATATTCCTCCTTCTCTTCCTCCTCTCCTACTTGACCCTCTCTTGTCACTAACACCTCCACCACTCACGCCGCTTGGCACGACCAACTTCCCGCCTCCTCATCTCCCCTCATCCCCCACATCCCCCCTCATCTCCCCTCATCCCGACTACCTTCCGCCAGACAACGTTGCCAGATAAGGTTAATTATTAGCTTCAAGACGGGTTAATTAGAGGCGACTGAGAGCTCCTCCAGCCACAGTTTTCACGGAGGTTTTTGTTGGCTTTTTTTCGTCCAACTTTACACGTGATATTTGACCGTCTTTTGGCGGGAAATAAGTTCGTGGTTTATGAAGTCAAGAGCAGTGGCAGGTGGGTCAGTGAGCAGTGGCCGGTGTGTCAGGGAGCAGTGGAAGGTGGGTCAGTGAGCAGTGGCCGGTGTGTCAGGGAGCAGTGGAAGGTGGGTCAGTGAGCAGTGGCAGGTGGGTCAGTGAGCAGTGGCAGGTGGGTCAGTGAGCAGTGGCAGGTGGGTCAGTGAGCAGTGGCAGGTGGGTCAGTGAGCAGTGGCAGGTGGGTCAGTGAGCAGTGGCAGGTGGGTCAGTGAGCAGTAGCAGGTGGGTCAGTGAGCAGTGGCAAGTAGGGTCAGGAAGCAGTGGCAGGTGGGTCATGGAGCAGTTTTTTTTTTTTTTGCAGGAATATTCTTGCACGGGTCCTAATCCTCTGGCTGGCCCTGGCAGGTGGGTCAGGGAGCAGTGGAAGGTGGGTCGGAGAGCAGTGGCAGGTGGGTCATAGAGCGTGCTGTATGTCTAACAGACACTCGCACACACTTGATGGCACTGGCGGTGAGTAAGGTGGTGACGTCACGTAGAACAGTGAGGCAGGGCAGCTGGCGGCTCGAGGCTAGCTACACACTCTGGTGTGAGATGGCGGCTGGTGAGTGGCAGCGGGCGGCGGCTGATTATATGGTACCAAGCGGTACACTGTGGGAAAAGTCACACACAGATTTACTTAGGTGGCGGCACTCACAACGATCTCAACTTATCACCAGGGGTTACCTGATACCAGTCTGGTGATTTGTCACTAGGCTTCTGTTACGGCCCTCTCGGGACGCAACGGGGTTCTTACTCTGATGTAGTTAGAGGAAGATATATATCCGGCCCCAAGCCAGTAGAGGCTATCAAGGGATGCGATCCGTGACGCAAGTAACTTAAAGGGAGTAGGGAAAGAAAGCTAAGAACTTAATATAATATATTGACCACCACCAATAAATAAATATTATATAAAAGGAGTACACAGGGGGAGGGGTATTAATGCTATGCAAGGGGATTATTCACTGTAGTCTTCTGCTGAAGACTCTGGTGCCACACCACTTTCGGTGCCGATTCCTTGGTGCTTTCTTCGTGGCCTTAAGACGTGTCCTCTGAGAACGCCGAGTCTACCCTGGCCACAGGTCAGCCACAACACAGGTCCACTGGGGGCACCGTCGTGGAGGCCGTCAACCACGCGTCCAGCAGGTCTGCTGGCAGGTACAGAGCCACCAAGGCTGGTACGGCCACTCCACGAACGATATAAGGGGTACGCCCTAGACAGGAGTCTCGTGTGATATCACCAATCACCCTCCTGTCCTCAATACCCCAGTGGATTATCGTCTCCAACCGTCGGTCCCGGGTAAATCCTTCCACTGCCACTCCACTGGCAGGCTAACACACCACAGTGTTCTTCCGGGGGGGCGACGTCACGACAGCTGCAGCAAACTTCACTGTATGGAGACTGGCTGCCTCGGGTAGACTGACTCCACCTTCAACACAGTGGTCCCAGGTCGGCTCTGTAAGCAGACACGTCATTAATAACCGGGACACTAATACACCACACTCACAGGCTCAGATACAAACGCCCGACATATCCACTCCCTAGATGGCGCTGTCGTCGGAGCACCACCTCACCAGAGGTCAGGAGCGGCGGTGTTGAGCGCTGAACCAGACTGGAAACTGGTCCTCGAGGCCAGTACACGCTGTCCTCACTAGGTGTCGTCGTTCGTTTGGCGGGGGTTTCGGGAGCTGACCCACAGATGGCGTGTTTGTCACTGCTCCAGGCACGGACGCTGGATCCGGGTTCGTAACAGCTTCTGAACAATATAATCACGTTCCCGATTCCGGGCGAGCGTTGGTATATAAAAAATACGCTAAGTTTAACTTGACGGTGAGGAATGGACGGTGTTCAGTCTATTGGCCGATAGACAGAACAGGACACGTCCACTAGCTATGAACGTCCTCACATGAATACTCTTGCCAGCGGCTGCTGGGCATCTCGTGGGACACAACACAAGGGATTACAATTTGACCAATGACATAGCAGCAAAAGAGCAGGAACCAATCATATTGCTTGTTCCCTGATCAGTAGCAGTGGTGACGTCATGAACACGTCACGACCAAGTCACAGTTGTTATTCTCCATCGCGCCAGTTGAGGCTGACCTCAGGGATCAGATCTGTTGCCTCGCTGGCGTTCCCTCACTCTTCGCATCAGCCATGTACTCTCTGACCCTATGGCATGGATGCTTAACTTCCCTGTATCTACTCCCTGCCTAGACATACGGCGGCCTCCGTATTATAAATGTATTCCTGGTTAAGTGGGCATCCTGGAGATACCCAACATGACAGTTTACTATCCAGGGTTAACAGAGATAGGGCTTGTGCACGAGATCGGTGCACTCCAATGAGCAATTCAAGCCAGCTGTGGGATAATTTTGAGAGACAATCCTCTCACATCACCCCCCAACGAAAGACCGAGCTCCACAGAGTGGTGACTCGTTCTAACCCTCACACCGCTGATGCACATGCACGTACTCTGAGTGCCCATGGTGCGGAGGGTCGTGCGGACTCCGTTTTCTATACTGTTAGGCGAGACGGGTCCTCATCTAGACTATTTCCTTCTGGTAAGTTAGGAATTTCTTCAGTCACCGGGTCACATGTGGCTATCTGTTCAGGTCTTGAGCAGGCACTGTGGTTGGATGGAGCTCCAGCTCTGAGTCGGCTCAACGCCTCGAAACTCTGAGTGGCGCTAGTCTGTCCACTGCCTCTCCACCTGTGTTATGCCTGATCGCTCATGTCTCCCTCGTTCGACGTCTCATTGATCACCCCTGACCTACTCAACCAGTCAGCACCTATGTTGTTGGGTCCCTTTATTTAAACCACGCGGAATGTGAACTGTTGAAGGAACAACACCATGCACATTATTCTAGGGTTTGCGTTTTTAAGCGTGACGATGTGGCTGAGGGGTTGGTGATCTACTTGAAACGTGATCGACTTGATCTTCAGACAGCTGATCATCAACCTTAACATCTCGGTGTGTCTCCTGCTGCTGTTGATTGAAGAGACCTGGCTGACCTACCACCTCGTCGGCGGTTATCACTGAGACACCGGCGATCGTTGCTGAGAGCAGTGGGTGATCGGCTCTGTCGATGTCAAGCCCCGTGGTCCTCTCCTGTTCCTTCGTTTTACATGCTTCTTCGGCTTTATGGATCCATCTACAGGTGGGTCCTCATAACGTTTGACCATGTTCACGTGGTACTTCTTCCTGGCACCATCGACGTCGAGCACGTAGTTTAGCGAGTGCGAGCACTCCACTACCGTGAATGGGCCCTTCCACTGCAGCAAGAGCTTGTTCCTGCTGGTGGGAAGTAACAAAGTACCTTGTCACCTACACTGAACTTGCGTTCTTTTGCTTTTTTGTCGTATGTTTGCTTCTGGTACTCCTTTGCTTTTGTTAGCTGTTCCCGGGCCAGCTGACAGGTGTTCTCCAGTCGTTTCCGTAGATCGATGATGTACTCGTACGTCGCCTTGGTTTCAGGGGTACAGTCATCGCCTTCCCACAGGTTCCTCAGTACCTGCAGAGGGCCTTTAACTGTGTGAAACTCGGAGGGTGAGACCCCTGTGCTAGCCTGTGGCATCTTCCTGTAGGCAAACAACAAAGGGTTGACGAGGCTTTTCTTGCTGCTCGTCAACAGCAACGCTTTCTGTCCTCTTCTCTTCCCAGTGATCTATGCAATATCATTTTTCCAATTGCATTTGACACTGCTCACGTCTCCTCTTCCCACCACTCCTCCACACTACACAACAAACTTCAACGCCTGATCTCCAACAGTCCTTGGGCCAAATACTCTCTCTCTGACTGTGTTACCAACCTTTCGTCCTACTCTCTTTCTAAGCACCAGCAAGAACTTCTTGGTCTTGGTATGTCTTTTGCTACTTCCCCTGGCCCACGCTGTGGCATTGATCTCATTAGTTCCTTTGACAGGTTTGTCAATTCTAACTCTAGTACTCTTTCGGACCTGTCTGCCTTTAGAGGGGCCCTTATCCCCGTTCTTGACAGCTTGTTTTCTAAAAATAACCACCTTCCTCGTCGCTTCCAGCTTGCCCTTGCCTCCCTGAAATCTAACAACTCTATTCTTATCCTTCCTTCCGACAAAGGCAATTCGGTGGTTGCCCTTGACCGTGAGGACTACCTCCGAAAAGCAGATGTCTTGCTCTCTGACTCTCGCACTTATGCTCCCCTGACTTCTAACCCTTTGGATCGCCTCAAAACTTCCTTTAACCGCAAACTAAGACAGCTCTCTAGTCTTTGCCCTCCTGACTTTGATCTCATTAAACGTTTCCGTGTCATCTGCCCTTCTCTTCCTTATTTCTATGGTCTTCCTAAGACTCATAAACCTGGTGTTCCTCTTCGTCCTATCATTTCTTCACGGGGTTCTGTCAGCTATCCTCTTGCCTCCTGGCTCGCTAAAACCCTGACACCTTACCTTGGCACTTTTTCCCCTGCCCACCTTCGTCACTCTCAGGACTTCATAGAAAGACTGCGCCTGCAACCCTCTTGTAAGATGCTTAGTCTTGATGTCGACTCTCTGTTCACTAACATTCCGCTCGATGACGTTCTCTCTTTCCTTAGACAGAAGGCATCAGAGGGTCTCCTTCCTCTCCCACTTCCCACTGACGTTTTCCTCGATCTCATTAGACTCTGTGTTGAATCTAACTCTTACTCTTTCAACGGTAAATATTACACTCAAACTTTCGGTGTCGCTATGGGTTCCCCTCTCTCCCCTGTTCTTGCTAATTTCTACATGGAATACTTCGAAACTGTTCTTCTTCCTTCTATTGATACTCGTCCCTCTCTCTGGCTTCGCTATGTTGATGACATTTTTGCTTTATGGCCTCATGACCTTAATCTTTTCCAGCCTTTCCTCGCCTCTCTTAACAATCTGGCTCCTTCTATCCATTTCAAAGTTGAGTGGGAATCTAATTCCCTCCTTCCTTTTCTTGATGTTCATGTTCACAGCTCTGTGTCTGGGTTCTCTTTCTCTGTCTACCGTAAACCCATGCATAGTGGCATGTACATTCACTTCTTTTCCTACCATCCTCCTTCTGTTAAGAAAAGAGTCCTCGTCTCTCTCTTCCTCCGCGCTCTACGCATCAGCCACCCTTAGTTTCTTGATTCTGAAATTGCCTTTATCTACAAATCATTCTCTCGCTTTGGTTATCCTTTGCATTTCATCAACTGTGCCTACTCTCAAGCTAAACGAAATTTCTTTCATCCTAAACCTGCTTCCAACACTCGTAGCACGGTACTATGCCTTCCCTTCATATCTGAACTCAAAACTTTTACCAATACCTTTCCTCCTCTTGACATTAAACTCGCCTTTCGACAAACTAACACACTTCGTAGCAATCTAGTTCACACTGCTCCTCCTGCTTCTAATGCTGCTGGTGTCTACTCTATTTCCTGTTCATCTTGTCCTCTCCAATACTTTGGCGAAACTGGCCGTACACTGAATGACAGACTTAAAGAACACAAGAGAAGTGTTAAGTCTGCAGACACTAACAATGCTCTCTTCTGCCATGTGAGGGATTCTAATCATCCCATTGATTGGTCTTCCTCCAAAATAATCTTTCCTGCCTCTACTCTACACAGACGCCGTCTTGTTGAATCGCCTCTAATACACAATGTACCCAACATGAACTTGAGTCCTGGCTTTGTTGCTATGGACTCTTCCCTTTCACAGTATATACTCAAATGCTCTAATCTTTCTAACAAACGTGACTTAACATAAGCTTTCCCCCTTCCATTTCTTTCTTTCTCTTTCCTTTTCTTTCTCTCTTCTCCCTTTTTCTGTTCATTGTCTTCTCCTACGCTCCCTTGCTATTCTTATTCCTATTACTAACTCCTTCGGTGGTTATAATAGGAGCTGCCTCGTATGGGCCAATAGGCCCTCTGCAGTTCTCATTATTACTACTATCCCCTACACCTTACTTTCCTCCTCAGCTCTCTCTTGCCTATTTACTGCCTGTCTCTACCTCCTCATCACAATCGACTTGAGAATGGTCCAGGACGGACCGAAACGTCGTCGTCCCTTCAACTTCTAGTGTGTGGTCTGGTCAAGATCAAAGGGTTGATATACCTGGGCCACTCCCGAGGCTCTTCGATGCATATTCTCTTCAACATCTTATTGAGAGTGCCATTGAAGCGTTCTACCAAACCGTTTCCCATAGCATGATATGGCGTGGTGAGGGATGCTCTCGCTGTGAGCAGACGTCGGACTTGGTCCATCATCTCGCTGGTAAACTGTGTCCCTCGGTCACTATGGATCCACTCAGGTATACCAAGGCAACTGTAAAAACCTACCAGGGCTTCCGCTACCGTTGTCGTCACGATGTTCTTCAGGGCAGCTGCTTCGGGGTACCTTGTTGCGTGATCGACCATGGTCAGGATGTACTTACTGCCGTCTGTTGCACTCGGTATGATCAGACCAACCAGATCAATGCTGACCAACTTGAACGGCTAATCAATGATGAGGAAGGGCTGAAGCTTCCTGGGCTTCACCCGTCCTTAATCAGTGGCGTGCTGACAGGTGTCACACGAGCGAGTGTAACGCTGTATTTCCCCAGTAATTCCTGGCCAGTAGAACACAGCTTGTTCTTTTCACACTGGTCTTTGCGTGACCCATATGACCTCCCATCAAAGCTTCATGCCCTAAGCGGAACACAGCCAGTCTATGCTCCTGTGGAACAACGAGTTGGTCGCAAGTGTCGTGGGGCGTCTCAACTCTGCGCACGGGTTTCCCATTATGGTGCAAGTACCAGTACTTGCGTTCCTGGGGTTGGAAAACTTTTTTTTCCTCAGCATACCTACGTATCTGGGCTAGTGTTGGGTCGCTCCCTTGGGCATCAATAAACTCCTTTGCTGACACTCCCTGAATGCCTCGTAATTTCAAAGGTTTTTCTGGGCGAGTCAGCTAGTTGCTCTGTGACCTCGTAGTGACAGCTGCCACGAGCGAGTTACCAGTTAATGGAGTTGCTGTCGCTTCAACCAGGGGTTTTGCTTCTCTCTCCATAACTTCACAGCTTGCTTTCTCTCCCTTATTCTTCAGCTGGGTGAGGGTGTGGTTACTCCCTGTGACGTCACCCCCGGGCGAGTCACCCATGGCACCAGCTGACTGAGGGCGGGTGCACCCAGCTGAGGCAGCTTCCTCACTCCCCCCAGTTTTCTTTGAGGGTGGACTTGGGCAATCAGAGACTCCCGGGACATTCCCCAATAAAAGTCCATATACAGCACGTTACTGTTGAACGGCAAGTTGCTTCTCACTGGGGTCTCTCCCACTGTGTTATCTCTCACTGGGGGTCTCACCACCGATAGCCTCATCCAGTGTGATGAGACTCGTGCACACCACCTCAGTACTACCCTGCATGTGTGCATCACCTCTTCCATGGCCCTCAAGTGCTGCTCCACTCGTTCCTTACACTCTTGCTCAGTAGGAGTGTCGTAGTCCTCGGGTATACGAGCGGTCAAGGCAACGTGAAGATACAGGTAGCGCTGTTAGTACTCTCCACACTCAGACATACTGGTGGTGTGTGTGTACTTAACAGGGCGTTAAACGTCCTCTGAATACTGCTCGTCACTTTTGAACTTTCAGGGAAAATTTAAGTGCGAAATTTTACTTTATAACCTAGCTCATAGGTTCCAACTAAGCCAATCACATTGGCCGCCACATGTGGGGGTTTTCTATTTTGCTTTCCCGACTGCAATGCGTACGTCGCCAATGTACATGTGGCAGACGCTTCACGAAGCTGTCGGAATCAGCAGAGAAAATACGACCTTGTCTGGGAGCAAGGTCGAGTTAGAGTCCTTGAGGGTCTCTTCTCAGACTAGCCTCACCTGGTCCTGGTCCACGTTGATCGTTGGAATCTCCTGAATGCTTGAAACACTTTAAGGGACTCCTAGGGGTTCTCATCACATTAATAGTTTAGTGAATAATAGGCAACTCGGTATTAGAGACACCTGGAGCTGAAGGCTTGAGTATATAGTTGGCAGTATTCAGAAGAAATTCCTAAGATGACTGGCATTTGGAACACGTTTGTTCAACATGATGATACAGTGACAGGCAGACAGACAACTGGCCAGATGACGGCTCCCGCACACAGCTGGCTCCTGCTTCATCCGGCTCCCGCACACAGCTGGCTCCTGCTTCATCCGGCTCCCGCACACAGCTGGCTCCTGCTTCATCCGGCTCCCGCACACAGCTGGCTCCTGCTTCATCCGGCTCCCGCACACAGCTGGCTCCTGCTTCATCTGGCTCCCGCACACAGCTGGCTCCTGCTTCATCCGGCTCCCGCACACAGCTGGCTCCTGCTTCATCCCGCTCCCGCACACAGCTGGCTCCTGCTTCATCCCGCTCCCGCACACAGCTGGCTCCTGCTTCATCCGGCTCCCGCACACAGCTGGCTCCTGCTTCATCCCGCTCCCGCACACAGCTGGCTCCTGCTTCATCCGGCTCCCGCACACAGCTGGCTCCTGCTTCATCTGGCTCCCGCACACAGCTGGCTCCTGCTTCATCCCGCTCCCGCACACAGCTGGCTCCTGCTTCATCTGGCTCCCGCACACAGCTGGCTCCTGCTTCATCCCGCTCCCGCACACAGCTGGCTCCTGCTTCATCCCGCTCCCGCACACAGCTGGCTCCTGCTTCATCCGGCTCCCGCACACAGCTGGCTCCTGCTTCATCCGGCTCCCGCACACAGCTGGCTCCTGCTTCATCCGGCTCCCGCACACAGCTGGCTCCTGCTTCATCCGGCTCCCGCACACAGCTGGCTCCTGCTTCATCCCGCTCCCGCACACAGCTGGCTCCTGCTTCATCCGGCTCCCGCACACAGCTGGCTCCTGCTTCATCTGGCTCCCGCACACAGCTGGCTCCTGCTTCATCCCGCTCCCGCACACAGCTGGCTCCTGCTTCATCTTGCTCCCGCACACAGCTGGCTCCTGCTTCATCCCGCTCCCGCACACAGCTGGCTCCTGCTTCATCCCGCTCCCGCACACAGCTGGCTCCTGCTTCATCCGGCTCCCGCACACAGCTGGCTCCTGCTTCATCCGGCTCACTACTTAGCACTAAACTGTAGTTAGTGATGCTGGGTAATACCTCACTCTCCCTCCCTCCCCTTCCTTACCTCACTCTCCCTCCCTCCCCTTCCTTACCTCACTCTCCCCCCCCTTCCTTACCTCACTCTCCCCCCCCCTTCCTTACCTCACTCTCCCTCCCTCCCCTTCCTTACCTCACTCTCCCCCCCCCTTCCTTACCTCACTCTCCCCCCCCACTTCCTTACCTCACTCTCCCCCCCCCCTTCCTTACCCCACTCTCCCCCCCCTTCCTTACCTCACTCTCCCCCCCTTCCTTACCTCACTCTCCCTCCCTCCCCTTCCTTACCTCACTCTCCCTCCCTCCCCTTCCTTACCTCACTCTCCTCCCCTCCTTCCTTACCTCACTCTCCCCCCTTCCTTACCTCACTCTCCCTCCCTCCCCTTCCTTACCTCACTCTCCCCCCCTTCCTTACCTCACTCTCCCTCCCTCCCCTTCCTTACCTCACTCTCCCCCCCCCTTCCTTACCTCACTCTCCCCCCCCCTTCCTTACCTCACTCTCCCTCCCTCCCCTTCCTTACCTCACTCTCCCCACCCCCTTCCTTACCTCACTCTCCCTCCCTCCCCTTCCTTACCTCACTCTCCCCCCTTCCTTACCTCACTCTCCCCCCCCCTTCCTTGCCTCACTCTCCCTCCCTCCCCTTCTTTACCTCACTCTCCCCCCCTTCCTTACCTCACTCTCCCCCAACCTTCCTTACCTCACTCTCCCCCCCTTCCTTACCTCACTCTCCCCCCCCTTCCTTACCTCACTCTCCCTCCCATTCCTTACCTCACTCTCCCTCCCCCCTTCCTTACCTCACTCTCCCCCCCCCTTCCTTACCTCATGTAACACGGGTTCGGGTTCCTCTCTCTTTACTTCCTTCTTTCTACTCCCTCTACCCGTATTCTTACTTTTATTTCTAAACCCAGGGGCTCCAAAACTTTTACCAAAGCCAACTCCACGCCACGTGGTCCTAAGACGATTGACCGACTTAGGATTCTACACCCAGTATGACGTGACCTAAGCTCTGAACAAAACCCTAGAGTCACCTCTGCTGCCACCACCAGACCAGTAATACAAGAGCAATGATCGAGGTCTGGATCGATCACGCTAATTAATCAACCTAGGGGCTTGATCCCCACTATAAACGATGACCTTGAGTGTGGAATAAATTACACGGTAATGATAATTCCGATTCGATGTTAGAATCGGCGCCCAATGCAACTCTGCCTCGTGTGGACCACGTGACCAGGACAAGTATACACATAAAACACATGGAAACAATAAAATGCAAATTAATAACAAATTTAATTTATTAAAAGAAAACTAAAACAAAATCTAAATATGTTCACTCCCTATCACTTTAACACTCCCTACTTGACCTGAGTGGCAAATGAGACTATTTCTATACTTAACAATAGCAACTATACCTTGGGCGACCACAGCTCTAGGTGTTGGGGCTGTTCTTGGGGAGAGGTAAGATGTTGACCTCTTATCCCAGCTGCTTCCGTGACCACACTGATCTCTCTCTTGTCTGGACTACCCCAGACAGAACATTGTATCCTTCCGCATCGCTTACCCAGTTACTTTAGCAAGGTTAAGTTATAACAATTAAACTCTGTTGTACTTAATTGATCCAGACTGGTTGAATTATTTTACTGAAATAAATTACAAACATCTAACGGCAGAGCTGTTCCCGATCACAAAAATGGTTATTAAAACTTTGAGAAATATTAGACATGTCAACCCTGCTGACCTATGACCGCCGGTCACTCCGCTTTAGAAGTTAGATCTGATTCGTGACGTCACTGATGGTGACTTAAACTCAATAATTAGAATACTCTTGATATTGTATCCAGTACTATTATACAATACAATTTTAATGCAAAATGAATAAAGGCTAATTTTCTCTAAATTACTGAATACTATTGGATG
Source organism: Procambarus clarkii (assembly GCF_040958095.1). Taxonomy (NCBI): domain Eukaryota; kingdom Metazoa; phylum Arthropoda; class Malacostraca; order Decapoda; family Cambaridae; genus Procambarus; species Procambarus clarkii. The sequence continues at coordinate 45,619,527 of NC_091175.1, forward strand.
ATTCATTATACGCAGCTATGAACAAAGCGTCGGTTATTTCCACCGCGAATTCCCCTGGGGGTCAGGTCACCATGCGGCTCAGCTTCCCATTCTCTTTTGTCGATAAACCACTCTGGATAATTCTTACAACAGCCTAGTTTGTTACAACCCCCCCGCACAAGCACTTAGTAAACCTTGTTAATTTGTTAAAATTCACGAGGTTTAGTATCCAAACCCACAATTCAACTCATGCCACAAACAAAAGCTAACCTAACTAATAAAATTTGACAAATAATAGTCCAACATCATAATGAACATGTTCATATTTCATAAATTTCTCAGCTGTCAACTGACAGCAATCCTCCAATATCAGGAAACATACATCCTATCCTTACTGACATAGCTAAATAACATGTCCCTACTCTACCATCAAAGACTAGCTACTAAACTCTCTTGGCTCTTCACTAGCCAAGTCCATGTGTCCTCTAGAGCCGGCCACACCGTGCTCAACCAAACATTAAAGTTATATCATCAGACTGAACTTTCAGTCATCCGGGAGCGTACTACGGAACTATCAAGCTCACATCCGTGTACTAACCACTCCCCATCAATGTCAACCTTGACATGCTAAGGAACACACCTAACGTTTATTACATGTATCTAAAAATATAACAAAAAATTCCTATACTATATCACAGGTTTCAGCTGACTGTACAGCCAAGTGTTCTCACTCACTAGAAGTGTCAATGTTTATATTGGTCCGCCTCTCCTGTGTTCAAACATGCTGAAAAAAATAGCACAACATAATTTTCCATAACCGTTTGTTCTGGGCTGAGACAATTACACAGGGGCTTCGATTTTGATTACTGACCAATTTATAGCGTAAAATTTTCATATATACCAGAATTATTTTAAATCTGTTTTTCAACATTTAAACAAAAGTGTCCAGATGTTCTTTACACAGATGTTCAGAGCCAACTTTGTTGTTTGTATCAATTGTTCATATTGAGTAAACGATAAAAAAAAAATCGATGCTGCTGGATGCTGAATGTAGTCGCTGACGATGACGGTGTCGATCTTGCTTCTCCCCATGTGTAGACATCAATACCTGGTCCTCTTGTACTCCCATCCGGTACTCTTGAATGACGACAGAGTGTAGTAGAGCTGAGTGCCAAGTGACAGCTGTAGAATACTGTTACTTCGGCCATTAATCTTGCTCTCGACAGTCCACACGCCTTCGTATCAATCACAGTTCACACGGCAGTCTTGATGTTAAACTTGACGGCGCAGATGACCACAGCAGAGCAGGACTGGATGTACCAACAGTGTCTCTTAGCAGGAGTGGTGTCAGAAGGTCGTAGAGGCGGGTTGCTTGTTTGCAGAACAGGTGAATCTCGTCTTCCATCATTGCTCACGTCATCTCAGGCGTTTCTTGATGTCCCCAGGTTACTAGGCCGTAAACACCAACTGTGTATACCCTCGTACCGCCGACTTTAGGCCAAAGGAGACAATTTTGCGACCTTCTATTGGCGAGTCCCGGTACTCTGTAGGGAAACCGTGCCTTCCACCTGTGACCGCCTTACTTCTGCTTTCTTGTTACTTCAGATGACGTAATCATTAATCTTCCGGCGAAATTCTTGAGTACTGCTACGTGCTTTCCATTTCTTGACCTCTCCTCCAACACTGCTGGACTGACTGCAGTCTTGATGACGCAGCAGGTGGGTATTGGTGATCTCGAGACAGCTACCCCGGCGTTGTATGGCACCTCCGGTGACTGCTATAATGTGGGCAGCTCGCTGGCCCTGACAACCTCGTTAGTGACGTGAGGCGTCGGCCGGGTGACTCTTGGACAGTCACTTATCCCCAAAGTAACTGATGTATGGGTTACTGGGTCTGGTGGGGGGAGGGCTTTGTGTAACGTGCCTCCCCCCTCGGTCTTTACAGACAAGGGTTCACGTGTGGCTGGAACAACTGGGTCGGTGTACCAATCAGACCTGGAAACAGACACAACACAGCGGAAGCATAGATATACTCTGGGTTTGGTGGAGGTGGAACCCCAGAGCACGGTAAAAGTTGCTACCTGAGTCAAGTATAGACATAGTACATCTCATTGCCTTTACAGGAAAATCTAATGAATACTAAATTATACTAACCAAGGAAGTTACTTTACTGTATAGCGCGAGATCTCGTCACCATAGGGTGGCGAGACTGCACCTGACTACTGATGAGCGATGACAGAGGGTCATCCTCATCTTCTGACTCGTCGGTGAAGCCATGAGTCAGCACTGCTGAGTCAGGAACTAGACCCGCTGAAGGCAGTTCTAATTCCTCTCTAGCATGATAATGTTTCAATTTATTTACGTGAATTGTCCTTTCCACCTGGTCCTCGAACACTCCTTTTATAACAAGATTAACCGGCCCCGCCCTTTTAATTACTCTATATGGTCCTCGCCACCTCGGAGCTAGTTTCCTGCTCTGATTGGCGGGCGCAGCCTCATTCACTCTCAATACGAGGCTTCCTTCGGTCAACTCAAGAGGGCGCACTTTCTTGTCATAAAAATGAGCATACCGAGTCCGTGCCTTCTTGGACGCTTCAGCTGCAATATTCCATGCATTTCTCATTTTACCCAGGACCTCTGAAGGATAGTCCTCCCCGTATGCAACATTATGTCTGTTAAGCAGACCTGACGGGAAATTGCATGAATTACCAGTAAACAAATGAAGTGGTTGGGTGTTAATTGATTGGTGGATGGCAGTATTCAAGGCGAACTGAACATAGGGTAGGTGTTCATCCCAGGTGTTTGCATCATGTTCAGCAAGGATTGCAAGCATATCCTTGACTGAACGATTAGTCCGTTCCGTCATTCCGTTTGCTTGTGGGTGGTAGGCCGTTGTAAAAGCCGAAGTTGTCTCTAAAATCTTACAAACTTCTCTAAATATATTCCCATTGAATTCTTGACCCCGGTCAGAGACTAAAACTTTAGGAGGTCCGAATACAGTAACGAACCTACGCAAGAACGCATCTGCAACCGTACGAGAATCCTTCTGAGGTAATGCAACTAGTGTAGTGTATCTAGACAGATGGTCAACTAGCACCAACACGTATCTGTTACCCGCATGACTGTGGTGTAAATCAATCAGATCGGCCCCCACACGGTCTAACGGTTCACGAATTTCAGGGAATTCCTGAAGTGGGGCTTGTACCTTAAGGGTACCTTTCCTCCTCTGGCAACGAGGGCACGACTTCACGAAATTGATTACCTCAGAAAGTAATCCTGGAAAATAAAATAGAGACTTTGCTTTTAAGTGCGTTTTAAAGATCCCCGGATGCCCTGCAATTTTTGAAGCATGCGCAAGCTTTAACGCTGATGACCGCAACGCGTCCGGAATAACTAGCTGAAATACTGCCCTATCATTCTGGCTATTAACATAATACAGGACGCCCTGTTTCATCTCAAAATCATGAATAGGTAAATTCTTTTTCTTTTTCGGGTATTTTCCTCCCTCTAAATACTCAATAATCTCTTTCCATCTAGGCTCGCTCATCTGGTATTCTCTCATTTTATCTGATGGAATGGTTTCAATATTTTCATTAATCTGTACTGCCGCTATATTTCTACTTAGCGTATCTGGCACAACATGTGCTGGACCAGGCTTGTACAAGATCTGGAATGAGTGGGACGAAAGTTCGTGAGACCAACGTGACATTCGTGGGCATTTCGTTCGCTTTTTAAATATATGTGTTAACGCTCGATGGTCTGTGTAGATTACAAAATGCCGCTGAAATAGGTAAGGCTCGAAATACCTAACTGATTCTACTACTGCCAGTGCCTCCCGATCCGTAGCTGAATAACGAACTTCAGGTCCTTTGACCTTCCTACTGAAATAGGCTACTGGATGGGGTAAATTATCTGCGTCTCGCTGAATTAAGCACCCGCCAATAGCAATACCGCTGGCGTCAGTGTGCACTTCCCACTCTTTATCAAAATCAGGAATAGCCAACACCGGTGTCGTGATTAGTTGGTCTTTCAGTTTGCGATAGGCCTCGTCATGTTCTGATTTCCACACAAACTTCGCATTTTTCTTTGTCAGATCAGTCAGGGGTGCTGAAATGCCAGCGAAACCTTCAATGTGACGACGAAAATATCCGGCCGCCCCCAAAAACCTACGCACGTCCTTTGCTGTCCTTGGAGTAGGCATGTCAGCAATGGCGCGGCAAGAATCTGGGTCAGGTCGGATACCGTCTGGGCACACCTGGAACCCCAGAAATTTGAATTTCTGAGCCGCCAAGGTGCACTTCTGAACATTCAGCCTGAAACCTGCCTGATCTAACAATTTCAAAGTCTCAGTCAAGTCCTGTAGGTGTTCCTCAAACGTCCTGGAATATATCACAACATCATCCAGGTACGCTAAAGAATGCCTACCCAGTACCGGACTAAGGATAAAGTTGATGGCCCTCTGAAACGACGAAGGCGCTGTCTTCAAACCAAACGGCATCCTACGGAACTGATAAGTGTGCCTACCATCCGAGAATGCTGTTTTTTCCCTATCCTGTTCTGCCACCGGAATCGCCCAATACGCCGATTTTGCGTCAAGAGTTGAGAAATACTTAGCAGCACCAAATTGATCTATTATCTCCTGTATTCGGGGCAACGGATACACATCACCCTTAGTTAGTTCGTTCACCTTCCGGTAGTCAACACAGAAACGATAACTACCGTCCGGCTTCCGAACTAGCACAACAGGAGAGAGCCATGGTGACGTACTAGGCTCTATTACGCCCTGTCTCAACATTTTCTGGCACTCCTCCCTGATAATGTTCTTTGCCTGTTCCGGCAACCTCCACTGTCTTGTGTACACAGGCAAATGGTCACCAGTTGGAATGGTGTGCTCGATCTTATCAAGGAGACCAATCTGGTCATCCTCTGTCGCAAACAGTTTCGGGAATTTTCGTAAAACTCCTCTCAGTGCCTTCCTATCCGCCTGTGCAACATGTTGCAAATCAAGTGCTGAAATTAATTTTTCCACTTCCTCTACATTCTGTGCAACATTTCTCGTTTCGTATTGTACTTTGGATGGTGTTTTAGTGTTCAACATATTCAGTGCACTACATTGTGCAGTGACGGCTGGCGTCTCAGCTGACTCATGGTGAAAGATTTCTGTGTCCTCCACCATGGTTCCCTGAGATACCCTATCACCTGCCCTGAAGCGAAAAGTCTTATGTGAAAGATTGACAACTGGAATGAGTGCACCTTTATCGAGCACTACAACTAAGTGATGAGGAATTAATAAACTATCACATCTCCCAGCCACCTGAAGGGTGGTACCTGGTTGTATGTGACGTCCCACGGCTACTTTAATAAATTTAACAGAATGTGGTGGGCAACTCTGTTTGGTCAATGCATGCAATGCGCATGACCTCTTAATTGTGTCTGGAAGAGACTTAAAAATCAATTTTGGATAGTGCGCATTATATTTCAGCTTCCTCTTAATTGAAGCTACAACCGGGGGATGGTCGATCATCACCACTGGGTAGGAAGTCTGTCCCAACTGCAACCTGCAGTTCCTAGCCCCTTTTTGAGCAGACAAGGAATAATTAAATCGCGACAGAAAATCAGTTCCCATTAAGATGTGACCAGGAAAATCAAGGTTCTCTACGATCGTACATGTGTGAGGCTGCAATTCCCCATCAATCTCAAAATTAACTGTACCTTGACCTACGATCTCAATCTTTTCCCCATTGACTGCTGTTAATGTCTTTGCGCAACGTTGAAGACGTGCATACTTAAAATTGCTGAAGGCTGACTTTTTAATTACCGTCGCCTGGCTTCCTGTATCAACAAAAGCTGTCAATCTCACACCTTCCACTTTCACCTCAAACGTAGGCCTACCATCACTAGGAGCCTGCTTTCATGCTTTCGTAGGAGTGACTTCGCAATCCCTCTGTATATGCCCGCGCTTCCAGCAGGAGTAACACCTCCGCGGATCTCTGTTGTTACCCCGCGCAGGGTGGCTCGAACTTGCAGCTGAGGGCTGCTTCCCGCCTGATGAACCCGCGCCACAGTTCCTCGGCTTGGCTCCCTCGCCTTTACTTAACGCCTCTACGTATGGCGACAACTGAGTGCCCGGCGTCTCCGTGCGCATCTGCCTGTCTAAGGCTGTGGCGGCCTGGGGTTGGGGTTGAGGTATGGTGTGGGTGGCCTGGGGTTGGGGTGTGGATGGAGGTTGGGGTTGAGGTATGGTGTGGGTGGCCTCGGGTTGGGGTGTGGATTGAGGTTGGGGTTGAGGTATGGTGTGGGTGACCTCAGGCTGGGGTGTGGATTGAGGTTGGGGTGGGTATGGGGTGGCCTGGGGCTGGATGGGTATGGGTATGGGTATGGGGTGGCCTGGGGTTGGGGTGTGGATGGAGGTTGGGGTTGAGGTATGGTGTGGGTGACCTCAGGCTGGGGTGTGGATTGAGGTTGGGGTGGGTATGGGGTGGCCTGGGGCTGGAATGGGTATGGGTATGGGTATGGGGTGGCCTGGGGTTGGAATGGGTATGGGTATGGGGTGGCCTGGGGTTGGAATGAGTATGGGTATGGGGTGGCCTGGGGTTGGAATGGATATGGGTATGGGGTGGCCTGGGGTTGGAATGGGTATGGAGTGGCCTGGGGTTGGGGGAAGGGTTGGTATGGGAATTGAGGATGGGGTTGGGGTTGTTGTAGTGACGGATGAGGTGTACCTAGGTGGTCCCCAGTGGTGTCGGAAGAGGTGCTGTCCTCTACATTTCCACTTCCACTGGTCCCCACTGACTGGTAATTATCTGGGTTAAACATTTTCTGTGATTCCTGGTGTGCCACGTCTCTTCTAAACTACCCTTTAGTACACCCTCGACCCGGACTCACTACAACCGTGATCTTACACAAATAAAAAAAAATCACAACTCTTTTCTAAGAGAAAACTACTAAATTCCCAAAATAGGAAATACAACGATTTATCGAGAGAATCGCTGAAGTGAATCCAATGAATGAGTGTCTGCCCCGCACTCGTGTCTGACCGTGAAATATCCCGCAGTTCTATTGCTGAAACCTAAGTCCTTTACGTTAAAAAAATTAAAGAATCTAATTTATATAAAACAATTTAAATGATAACGCAACTAACGCGCAGCACTCGTGATGGATTAATAAAGAATATTTATTGTACTTGAATACTAAGCGCGCTTGAAGTGAGCAGCGTGGCCACTGATGACTGATGGAGCGGGACCAGCTGCGCTGAAAAAACTAAGTCCCGCGCTTTTTCGCTTAAACGCTGAAAAAACAAAATTATTGTTCTGAAGGAAAATAACTAGTTTTACGTTAATAAACCGCTCTAGCGATTAATATAGACACCCAGGACCTATATATGCTTACTAAAAATTGAATTTTACTCAAAAACTGCATTTTTACTCAATTGCTGGACTCTGCCAATTTTTCTGACTCCGAGGGAAAAAAAAATTTCTATCACCCCAAATATCACAAAACTCCTTTAATTCACAAAAATTTGGGTTTCTCGTTCCCAGATATAAATACGTTATTATTTACTACTGACGTTGTATACAGAACAATACTGACACATCGGGCGGTTTCAACACTCACTAATTCGAATTTTCGTCAAAATCAGAGATTTTCACCTCAAATGGACTCTGACAAAATTACGACACGATTTTCTCGAAAAATAACTAAATTCGGCAAAAATGTAATTATCACTGTTTAATGCTTTACGAACAGAATTACGTCCCTTGCGCGCACTAGAGAGTAATACTGGCCCCAGAATATACACGAAACATGAAAAATTAGAATTTCCGCCAAAAAGTCAGATTCTAGCCCAAGCTGGACTTAGAAAATTTTCCACCTACGTTTCTACTGAAAACAGAATTCTAAGTCTACAAACACAATTCTACCGTTTTACTGGTAAAAACTATAAGCTATCACTCGCATCGACTGGAGAATCCTAATGACGCCCAGATCATACACGTGACCCATGAATACAACTTAATTACAGTTAACGACTTTCCGACATTGACTTAGCCGAAAACTTATCCCAAAATACTTAGAAATATTCCACGGACAAATAACATTTACACGCAACTTACTATCCCTTAAACTTCTTCACTTATCTATCGTGACCGACATATAGCCCTAAGTCCAGAGGATTAACAACGCCTCTGACTTAGACTAACAGAACAGGGAATAACAAAACTTAACGTACGCACTTAGCCTAATATGCAAGAAAACGCTAAACACTTGGGAAAAATCTTAACCGGGGATTGAATTTAAGGGAAAAAAAATTAATCTCTAGAACAACGAAAATAATTGGAAAATTACTTTATAAATTGAAGTATACTTAATTAAAAAAAAATGCACTCGACTTAATCTTATAATTGTTCTTACCGGCTCGCCGTACCACACCTAGCCTAGAGGCCACACCATCTAGGTTCTAACAGAGCGACACGCAGCTTTCAGCAACAATTATGACTAGGGACGACTCAACCTCCACTAAGTGTGCGATCACTTAGTTGTTGAATCGCTGCTAGGTAGGTTACTAGTCCGTCCCTCGGAGGCCGCAACGCCCTTCACGGATTACGTTTTTCCTAGCGTTTTGGGTCGTCTAATAACGCCCTCGGACTATCTACTGGCGTCCCATAGATATATCCGCCCCCGACAGCCCTCAAGGAACTGCTGTTGAGAGTATGGTGGCTCCCAACACCTCTGAATTAATTGCAATGGGTCGAGTATGGTACCCAGTCCAATCAACTCGGAGCGGTCTCCTTTTCAATAAATCTAGTTTAACAGCCTAATCTTACTAACTAAACCTTAATCATATCAGCCCGCATGACCCAAGATTCGCCAATCCCCACTCAACCGCACTGTTGTGGGGCGCACTGCTAATCCTGGCCCGCGGCTGTCTCCTTAGCATCCGCGCACGTGTTCGAACGGCTAGACGCGTGAGCCTTTCAACAATTTCAAACAAAATTGTTGAAACCACCGCTGTGCACCATTGTAACACGGGTTCGGGTTCCTCTCTCTTTACTTCCTTCTTTCTACTCCCTCTACCCGTATTCTTACTTTTATTTCTAAACCCAGGGGCTCCAAAACTTTTACCAAAGCCAACTCCACGCCACGTGGTCCTAAGACGATTGACCGACTTAGGATTCTACACCCAGTATGACGTGACCTAAGCTCTGAACAAAACCCTAGAGTCACCTCTGCTGCCACCACCAGACCAGTAATACAAGAGCAATGATCGAGGTCTGGATCGATCACGCTAATTAATCAACCTAGGGGCTTGATCCCCACTATAAACGATGACCTTGAGTGTGGAATAAATTACACGGTAATGATAATTCCGATTCGATGTTAGAATCGGCGCCCAATGCAACTCTGCCTCGTGTGGACCACGTGACCAGGACAAGTATACACATAAAACACATGGAAACAATAAAATGCAAATTAATAACAAATTTAATTTATTAAAAGAAAACTAAAACAAAATCTAAATATGTTCACTCCCTATCACTTTAACACTCCCTACTTGACCTGAGTGGCAAATGAGACTATTTCTATACTTAACAATAGCAACTATACCTTGGGCGACCACAGCTCTAGGTGTTGGGGCTGTTCTTGGGAGAGGTAAGATGTTGACCTCTTATCCCAGCTGCTTCCGTGACCACACTGATCTCTCTCTTGTCTGGACTACCCCAGACAGAACATTGTATCCTTCCGCATCGCTTACCCAGTTACTTTAGCAAGGTTAAGTTATAACAATTAAACTCTGTTGTACTTAATTGATCCAGACTGGTTGAATTATTTTACTGAAATAAATTACAAACATCTAACGGCAGAGCTGTTCCCGATCACAAAAATGGTTATTAAAACTTTGAGAAATATTAGACATGTCAACCCTGCTGACCTATGACCGCCGGTCACTCCGCTTTAGAAGTTAGATCTGATTCGTGACGTCACTGATGGTGACTTAAACTCAATAATTAGAATACTCTTGATATTGTATCCAGTACTATTATACAATACAATTTTAATGCAAAATGAATAAAGGCTAATTTTCTCTAAATTACTGAATACTATTGGATGATTCATTATACGCAGCTATGAACAAAGCGTCGGTTATTTCCACCGCGAATTCCCCTGGGGGTCAGGTCACCATGCGGCTCAGCTTCCCATTCTCTTTTGTCGATAAACCACTCTGGATAATTCTTACAACAGCCTAGTTTGTTACACCAGGACACGACCTGGAGGTCTCCCAGGACACGACCTGGAGGTCTCCCAGGACACGACTCCTGGAGGTCTCCCAGGACACGACCTGGAGGTCTCCCAGGACACGACCTGGAGGTCTCCCAGGACACGACCTGGAGGTCTCCCAGGACACGACCTGGAGGTCTCCCAGGATATGACCTGGAGGTCTCCCAGGATATGACCTGGAGGTCTCTCAGGACACCTTCTCTGGAGAGCACTCGTACACACCTGGAGAGACCTGGGAGCATACGTACACACAACTGGTGCCTGGTGCTTTGTGTACACAAGAGAGTACAGAACACACACACACACACACATGGGAAAGTGAGATAACTAGGCTTACAACTGAATTTGGCAGGAATAAGGGTAGCATACCAAGGGATGGGGAGTGGTGGGGAATGGAGTAGTAAGTGTGAATGAGTGTGGGAGGGTGGGCGTCATCCAGCGGGGAGGCGACCAGCATGACCCTTCACTGAGGAGAAGGTCAATCATAATCCATGGATTAATTGAAGCCAAGGCATCATCGAGGCAGGAAAGGATGGAGATTAAAGATTTTGAGTTACAGGGGATCTTGAGAGATATCAGAGCCGAGATAGCAGGGAATGAGGTGGGAATCCACCGCCACATTGGGGCGTATAACTGTAACAAGAAACGACCTGTCCCGGTACAGTTCACTAACGAGGAGGCTGTGGACTACATACTGCAACACAAGCACTTACTCAGAGGTAGCGAAAACTATTGACATATACATGACCAAAGATGAGCAGATAGCCCACAGGGCGAGCCGTCCTCGACACACCTCGTCAAATTTGAGTGTATTAACCCACTCCAGTGCTAACCCATCCCGTGCTAACGAGCCCACACCTGCTTCCCAGGTCACATCCTCTCCAAATCAGCCCTCTCTGCCCCTGCTTATCTCCCCAACACCTCCCCTGACCCCATTGCATTCGAATCCATCTGCTTCATCCCACATTCCAATGACCCTCTCATCCCCTCTACCCCCAAAACCCGCCCAGTCCTCATCCCATTAACCCCCCCCCCCAAAAAAAAAACGCCTAGCCCTCACCCCTCCTCATCCCCTCTCCTTCCATGTGACCCCCTATCCTTGCAAGGGGGGCACATGGACCCCCCGTGGAAGATGGGGGGACCCCCCCCCACCTCCTTCTTCATTTCTCTTTTCCCCCCTTCTGTCCCAATGCCTACACCTAACCCTGAGTTCCCCCTGACTAATACAACCTCCTTCCCACTATCACTATCCATGTTCCATCCACCCCTCTTCCCCCCACCCCCTCTATCCTTCTCCCCCCCCCCAACCTCCCAAACTCTATCTGACTCTAAACCTTACAATACCTCTCAACCCCTCTATGCCTCTCAGACCCTCCCTAATCTGCAAACCCAGTATGCCCTTCTTTTCCAGACCTACCTACCCAGGCCCTACCCCAGTCCTTCCTACCTACCTTCCTAGATGCCCAGCCCCCATTTGCCCCCAAGCACCCCTCCAGACCCCATCCACCCCCCGGACCCCCCCCCCCCCCAGCCCCCATTCACCCCTAGATTTTCCCAGGCCCCCAGAGAAAGGGCAAACTCCGATACCAGAGTTTCCATGAAGCATCCCAAGGTTTGGTACACCAATGCTGATGGGATATCTAATAAAGCAGAAGAAATAAAAGAAAGAGTGAGTGAGGCAGATCTTGACATAGTTGCAATAGTGGAAACTAAAACAAATTACATGATCTTGGATGCAATTTTGAAGACCCGGGAAATTGGGTTACTAATGAGAGCATTATAAGCTTCATACATGGAATTCTGACAGCAGATGGGAGGAATATTGTCATCTTGGTAATCTACAATCCCCCACCAAACAGTAGAAGACCCAGGCAGGAGTATGATGACAACAACAAGGCATGCATAGATGAACTGCAAAAGGCAGCAACATTAACTCACAGAATGAGAGCGAAGCTGCTGATCATGGGGGGACCTAAATCATGGAGAGATAAATTGATAATCAAGGAATCCCCATGGAGGAAACGAAACGTGGGGAGCAAAGTTAGTAGATCTTATAGACAGGAATTTCCTAACACAACATGTGAAGGAAGACACAAGGGAAAGAGGAGGAGATGCACCGAGCCTATTAGACCTGATTTTCACCCAGAACGTAGAAGACATCGAGAATTTGGAGCATGAAATACCTCTAGAGGCCAGCGACCATTGTGTCCTAGTCTTTGACTACATGATGGAATTCAAACTTGTGACCATGGGTCAAGAGGTCTGGGAAAGGAGAGTTAACTACAGGAAAGGGGATTGCAGGAGGATAAGGAACTATCTGGGAGAAGTACAGTGGGAGGAAGAAATTAGAGGAAAAACAGTCCAAGATATGATGGACCTAGTCATACGGAAATGTCAGGAGGCCGAAGAGAGATTTATACCAACAGTAAAGGGAAAAAATAAGAGGGAATATAAACCCATGGTTTAATAGACAGTGCCAGGAAGCAAAAATGGCCAGCAGGCGGGAGTGGAGGAAGTACAGAAGACTAAGGACAGAGGACAACAGGATCAGATACAACAGAGCTAGGAACGATTACATTAACATAATAATAATAATAATAATAATAACAATAAAAATTTATTTAGGAAAAGTACATACATAGTTGCAGTACAAACATTCTGTTTGATTTAAAGATAGAGGTAGTACATACAATACCTAAAGCCACTAGTACAGTACAAACATTATGTTTGATATAAAGATAGAGGCCAGTACATACAATACCTAAAGCCACTAGTACGCATAGTGTTTCGGGCAAGGTGAGGTGGGGAAAAAAACCACTTAGACTAAAACTTAATAGTAATTGAGCTTAAATTATAAATTGCGTTGAAAGAAAACAAATAATAAAAGATATAAAAAGGGGGGAACATGGTAGAAAATAGCCAATATACAAGTTGGTCAACAAACATCATTTTATTTTTAAATAGTAAGACATGGTTGACATTTAGAAGTAAGGTAGGATACAAGGAGTTAATTAGGTAGTAATTAGTTTTCATCTTAAGCTGGTTGAGAGGGGTACAATCTTTGACATGATTGGGAAGGTCAATGCACATTCTGGGTCCCTTGATTTGTAGAGCATTCCTAGTTTCATTAAGTCTAACTCTTGGAATATCAAATAGGTATTTGTTTCTGGTTTGGTGCACATGAGTTCTGTTACAACCTTCTAGGAAGCGTTGAAGGTCAGGATTGACGTTACAATTCAGAGTTTTAAATATATAGAGTACACAAGAGAGAATGTGCAGCGACTTAATATCAAACATATTCAGAGATTTGAGTAAGGGTACCGAGTGCTGTTTGGGGCCAGGGTTAGATATTGTTCTAATAGCAGCTTTGTGTCGGGTAATTAGAGGACGTAAATGATTTTGGGTAGTAGAACCCCAAGCACAAATACCATAGTTGAGATAAGGATAGATAAGAGAGTAATAGAGCGTCACCAGGGCAGGGCGAGGAACATAATATCTGATCTTAGAAAGAATGCCAACAGTTTTAGAAACTTTTTTTACTATATTTAGAATGTGTCCCTGGAAACTCAGCTTGTTATCGATGAGGACACCAAGGAATTTACCATCAACTTTACTACCGATTTGTATATTGTTTATTCTTAAATTAATTTCATTTGAGGAGTTATTACCAAACAAAATATAGAAAGTTTTGTCAATGTTATGGGTGAGTTTGTTAGCAGTTAGCCAAAGATGGACTTTATTTAATTCAGTATTCACAGTGACATTTAGAGCAAGAGGGTCAGGACTTGAGAATCTGAACATCTTTACCATTGTGATCATTGCTGTCTTATATGTGCTGTCAATCTGCTGTATGGTGTCTATTAATCTTGTTTAAATTACTAATCAAGCTGTCAATGTAATCAATCAGAGCTTTAATATAACAATGTGCTTTAATATACTTAGCTCTCTCATCTCATTTGTCTCTTGCAATGTATCTTTATCATTTATCAATTCTGATAGAAATTACCTACTTAAAATTATCTGCTAGATTAAGGACCTGCCCGAAACGCTTCGCGTACTAGTGGCTTTACAAGAATGTAAATACTGTACTATCCAATGTATTCTCACAAACCCAATGTACCTTCTTGTATATATATAAATAAATAAATAAATAAATAAATAAAGTTGTGTCATCAGCAAATAAGATTGGTTTGACGTGTTGAGAGGTATTTGGAAGGCCATTAATTGTTGTTTTTGTTGTAATTGTTGACTTCAGTGAGATTGTCACTTTTATGGACTAAGGTTACTCTTAAACTGCTTGTTTTTTTAGAATATCAGGAAAGGTTTGGAGTTCAAATGATTTGTTGTAGAGGAATGCAATGGCTGGAGCTAAAAATCTAGAGTCATTTTTTGTAAATTAGGGTTGGTATCTCAACATATGGTATCTGTGCAAGGTATCTGTGCATTCATCCACTGCAAATTACCTCAAGCCCATCATCACCCAACAAAAGTATTCTACCAGAACTATAAAACTGTCTTCAAACAACACACAGCCTTTATTTAAATCCCAAAACATGCTATATATACACTCGCTCTACAAATTCTCTTGTGCTATTTACATGTACAAAACCTTGTTCCTAAATGCTAATCCTGATCTGAAACTCTTCATTGATGAATGTAATAGAACCCACGAGCACCACAACATAAATAAATATTTCGTTGATTTAAATTGACAGTCATGCTAATATAATTGCCAGTCAGGCTTATGTTATTCACAATCATCTTAATATAATTGCCAGTTTGGATAATATAATTGACAGAGAGGATTATGCCAGTCAGGCCAATATAATTACCAATAAGGCTAATATAATTGCCAATCAGGCAAATATATAACTTCGAATTGGGCTTTTTCACCCACAGGGTTATTGATTGATGGAGCTGCCTACCTGTCGAAGCCTTAAACTGCCAAAACTGTGCTGAATTTCAAAATATAATTGTAACAGATCATCAAGGCAAATGGGGGAGGGGGAGACCTTCAACAAGCCGCCGACTTCCTGTTCTCATCGAGGCCACTAGGGTTAGTGGCCCTCAGGTAAATCGGGTAAAGTCTTATTCCCAGACAATTACAGCATAACTGATAAAATAGGGTACAGTAATATAAATTTCTGGTTAATTTTGAGTGATATAAATTTATATAGTAATATAAATTTAAATTTCATATTCACTTCACTGACAGTTATAAATGCCAGTCTGCCTTCAATAAACTCTTTGGTGAAATATTTATAATCAAGAGAGGAACTCATAAATAAGCCTAAGCAAAAAATAAAAAATGGACATCAGTTTGCATATGAATCTGATGAGAAAATTCCTTGATTAGTATACATCTCCCTTCCAATGAAATGGTCTCATCTTAAGTACGTCTCAGACTGTGTTCTTCACCAACTCCAATGCTAAATAATATTACAACAAAAATGTCCATAACTTAGCTACAGAGTACTGTATATTAAATTTTAAATAAATTTCCACAGAGAGCAAAAACAAAGCACATTATTATTTACATAAATATGAAGAAAAACATTTAAAGCTTTGTTTTATCTTTGCTAAACTAAAGAGATTTTTCTATACTTATAAGCAATTTTGAGTTTTCCTACAGTGACAGCTTCTCTAGTTCTTGCTTGGTCATCTAACTTTCATAAAAGAACAATATAATAAAATATCTTTAGATCTTTACCTTTCATTGTTTAGTGTATTTCTCAAACAAAATATAATTACCTCTGAAGAACATTCAACTGAACAAATCCATAAGGGCCATGACAAGGATTCGAACCTACGTCCAAAATCATCCCAGACGCTGCCTTAATCGACTGAGCTACGACATGATCCAACTGACAGTGTGATAACACACTGTTAGATTAAATTTAATATACCATTATGTGCCTCATTATCCTTTAACATTCTCTTAATTATCTTCCACACTCAAAGTGTTTAGCCTGTTATTTGCATGTGTCATCTTATGCCTCTTCATATGTCCACGCTGACTGAATCTCTTCCCACACTCTGGACACTCGTGAGGTTTATCACCTGAATGCACTAACATGTGCTTTACTATAATTCCACGTTCTTTAAATTTTTTGCCACACTCAGCACATTGAAAAGGTCTCTCATCCGTATGCACCATCATGTGAATCTTCATATTTCCAATACGATTGAATCTCTTCCCACACTCTGGACACTCGTGAGGTTTGTCACCTGAATGCACCACCATCATATGAGTCTTTATATTTCCAACACGATTGAATCTCTTCCCACACTCTGGACACACACATGAGGTTTGTCACCTGAATGTACTAACATGTGTCTTATTATAGTTCCACGTTCTCTAAATTTTTTGCCACACTCGGCACATTGAAAAGGTCTCTCATCCGTATGCACTAACATGTGTGTCTTCATATTTACACGCAAACTGAATCTCTTCCCACACTCTGGACACTCGTGAAGTTTGTCACCTGAATGCACTAACATGTGACGCTTCACATCTTGAGGACGGGTGAATACCTTTGGACACTGGACACTGGTGAGTCTTCATCTTCTTTATGACAGGTGAAGTTTGTGTGAAGGTTTTCTCCCCCGGATGTTGGGAGAAGCGTCAAGGCTTGATTATTGTTTCTTAGAGTTAGACTTGATGTGAGCACTTGGCGGTCAATGGTGGTGCTTCTTTATGATAGGCGCAGTTTGTGTCAAGGTTTTCCCATTAATGCTCGTGCTGGACATCAATGGCTGTTGTGCTGCTAAAATGGCGGCGGTTGTTTACCCTCTCATCACCTGAGCGTTCCAATGTTTTTGTCTGGTTCACCATATCATTTTTCCAACCTCTTAATTTTGTTTATATCTAGTCATTTAAAATTAATACTTGTATTTATTCTCATGTTTTTGAATCAAAGAATATACTTGGAATTGTTTCTTTAAACATAATGCCACACAATTATACTTTTTGAAGGAAACAGCTCTCCCATAGTGAATGTGTTCTGAACCATAATGGAATCTGACCCATGTATCAATCGGGTCAACCCTTGTGTGGCGTTTCCAAAATGGTTGCCCCCTGTTGGTGTAGCGAGTTAATCTTATACTCGCTCCATTATCTCATTATCTTAATAGCATAACTAATTACAGAAGCTACAATCCTTTCCCCAATTACAGGTAATACTCCTTGTTGGAGGGAGCTGAGGTGTAATCACCATATATGTAAGCGATTTGATGAATATCGATCATTGATCATTGATTGAATATCGATTTCATTGAATATTCATTGATTTGATTGAAATTGATCGATTTGATTGAATATCGATCATCAAAAAGATCATTGGTACTATTGCGAACGCGTCAAAGAACTCAACCATAGACTCAATAGAACAAGAAAGCTATGCAAAAAGCAGCCAAGTGACCGCAACAGGATCTTACTTTGTGAGGTCAAGGAACATGTACATCGAGAGACCAGACAAATAAAAGAACAAAAGTGGCATGAATGGTGTTCACACCTGAATGAACACACCTCTCTCGGGGAGATGTGGCAGCAAATTCACCGGGCCAAAGGGAATAAAACACCTAAAGCTCCACACCCCAAAGATCCTCAACAGGAAGCCGAAGTACTGGCAACCAGGTTTGCAGAGAGACCACCCAGCAATCAACTTCCACCAGATGTATTAGCAGTACAGACCGGACTAGAGGAAGAAAGGTGGCACAGAATCCTTACAGCATGTGAAGAAGTCTCTGACACTAATGCCCCCTTCACACTGGATGAGCTCAATCGGGCTAAGAAAAACTCCAAGGATACATCCCCTGGAGCCGACAAAATAACCTATAAAATGATTAGAAACCTCGGCCCAGAGGGAGACGCTGCATACCTAAGGTTAATTAATTTAGCCTGGACTTCTCAAACTAGACCTTCTGCTTGGAATAGAGCAGACATAGTGCCGATCCCAAAACCCAAAGATCCAGCTAATCCCAGGCCCATCTCTCTCCAAAGCTGTGCAGCCAAGACGGCTGACAGAATGGCACTCAACAGACTGGAGTGGAAAATGCCTAAACTGCACCATGATATGTATGCCTATAGAAGAGGGGTTGGCACAGTGGAATGTATTACAACTCTGTTAGCCCACTTGAATGACAGACCAGGAATGCTGATATTCCTGGACCTCGAAAAAGCCTTTGAACTGGCTAGCGCCCCAGCTATTCTCTGCTGCCTCATTGACAAAGAAGTCAGAGGCAACCTGCTCTCCTGGACCAAAAACTGTCTCATAAACAGAGAAGCAAGAGTAAAACTTCATGGCACAGTCTCTGAGTACAAAAGACATGAAAATGGTACACCGCAAGGAGGTATTCTTAGCCTTCTTCTCTTCAACTGTTTAATGGAAAGAATAATGAGGTTGAAACTCCCACATCACTGCAGGCTGCTAAACTACGCGGACGACTTTGTCATCATCATAAAAGGAAGGGATGCGGCGCGCCTTGCACCCAAATGCTTAGACTGCATCAGTAAAGAGGCAAAACAGATTGGGATCAAACTCAACCCCTCAAAGTCAAAGGCCATGCCCATAAAAATAGCGAAGCCCAACATCCAACTCACAGTACAGGGTCATCCAATAGAATGGGTCGACACCTATCAGTATCTAGGAATCATCCTGGACACACACATGAATTTTAATGCTGAAGTCACATACTTGAGAGAGCGAACTGCGGCCCGGACGGCAATCCTCAGGTCGCTAACCTCCCTTTCTGGAGGAGCCAATCTGCAAGTCCTTCGCACATACTATGTACAGGCAGTCAGATCAGTGATCGATTATGCCGCACCTGCACTCTCAAATCTATCACACCAACAGTGGAAAAAGCTTGAAGTTGCCCAAAACAATGCTATGAGAGCTGCACTGGGAGCCCCCATGTGGACCAGGCTTGAAACTCTTAGACTGGAGACGGGTTTGCCCTCTCTACAAGAAAGAATATCACAAAGGACAGCTACAATTATCAGTAAGATAATTATTTCTTCTGATCCAATCCCAGTACGGCAGGCCTTGGTGGTTGGACTAGGCCAAAACAATGGAAACTCTTGGGTTGCAAGAGCAGGAAAAGTCCTAAACAGACTACATTTAAAAAACATGATTCTTGATAGAGAGGGTGATCATCCACACCCAAATTACACTCCTTCCGCGCCGTGGGAAGAGCCTACTTTCAAAATAGTAATAGAAAGTCTCCCAATGAAAAAGGCTGCCTATGATCCGACAATCCTAAGGCGCATAATAGAAGAGCAAATGTATAGCATAGCAGTAGCAGGAGCCACCCACATCTTCACAGACGGATCGGTGGACACAGAAAATGAGAGTGCTGGCGCTGCTCTTTGCACGACCAGCGTTCAGGCATATTGGAGACTGGGAGGACTAGTATCATCAACCCAAACTGAGCTGTTCGCCATACAACAGGCATTCGCATATGTGATTGCACAAAACACTCAAAATGCAATCATACACACAGACTCAAAAGCTGCACTTCAAATACTAGGACAAAAACAGTGGAAAGATAATGTGGAAATAATTACCACCATTTTGTATCAAGGAGCAGTCGCTAAAGGCAAAGGCCTCAACATAACTTTAAACTGGATCCCATCCCATATTGGAATCCCATTAAATGAAAAAGCTGATGAAATTGCTAAATTGGCAACTCGTCATCCAGTGATACATAAAACAATTCAACCCAGCCTAGAGAACATAAAAAACATCATCACCAAAAAACTCAGCTCACATCTCAACAAAGCCGACCTACACCAGAGAATAGCTGAAGGTTCGCCATCTGCAACATGGTATCTTCAGGCAACCAAATTAGAAAGGTTAAATATCCCAAAAGGAATCCACAGGGAAATAGCAGTTAGGCTATATAGACTACGTCTAGGTTACAGATGCAACTGGGAGATTGGTGAACCCCGACAGAGAGAGTGCATCTTCTGCCAAACTGTCACAGAAAAGCCATTACTTCACTATCTTCTGGAATGTGAAGCAACCAATGACCTTAGAAGAGCTTTAAGAGTTCCTGAATCATGCAGTGGCCACCCTGAAGCCATCAACACAGCCACTCTCCTGGTCAACAAAGGTGTCCAGCAGCTGGACACCCTCATAAAGACTGTGAAGCAGTATCCTCCCCCACGATAACAGCTTGATGGTTAAATGCAACCTCAGAACACTGGGAAAAAAAAGAAAAAAGAAAAAAAATTAACACTGGGAAAAAAAAGAAAAAAGAAAAAAAATTAATTGTATTTGTGCTGTTTTTTCAACAATGTTCCCCCCCTCTTTTACCTCTATTTTTATTTGTACTCAACGCATTTTTTTCTTTTTACCCATTAGTTTTAAGCTTTAGTCAGTAGTGTTTTTTCCTGCCCGAAACGCTTTGCGTAATAGTGGCTTTAGGCATTGTATGTACTAGCTCTATCTATAAAGCCAACAAACTTTGTAAAATCTCTTTATGTATGTACCTTTGCCTAAATAAAAATTATTATTATATTATTATTATTAATAATTACGGGAGACATCTCCCGTCACGCAGGGTGCAGTCGCACCTCCACAAATCTCCAGTATCAGCTCTTGATACTGGTAATGGCTTAAAAGGGCCACCACTTACGGGCTATTCATGCCCGTGCCACCTTTTGGGTGGCTTAATCTTTATCAATCAATCAATCAATCTGAATATCGACCACACGGGAGACATCTCCCGTCACGCAGGGTGCAGTCGCACCTCCACAGATCTCCAGCACCATCTGGTCACCATTTGGTCCGGGAGACATCTCCCATCACGCAGGGTGCAGTCGCACCTCTACAGATCTCCAGTATCAACTCTTGATACTGGTAATGGCTTAAAAGTGCCACCACTTACGGGCTATTCATGCCACCTTTTGGGTGACTTAATCTTCATCATCATCAAGATCTCCAGTATCATCTATTGATACTGGAAATGGCTCAAAAGGGCCACCACTTACCAGCTATTCATGCCCAAGCCACCTTTTGGGTGGCTTAATCTTCTCTCTCCCTCATCACGACCATTTGGTTACCATTTGGTCCGGGAGACTTCTCCCGTCACGCAGGGTGTTGTCGCACCACCACAGATCTCCAGTATCATCTATTGATATTTGTGAGGGCTCAAAAGGGCCACCACTTGCGAGCTACTCATGCCCGTGCCACCTTTTGGGTGGCTTCATGTTCATCTTAACACATTCACGTGGGAGACATCTCCCGTCATGCAGGGTGCATTCGCACCTCCACAGATCTCCAGTATCAGCTCTTGATACTGGTAATGGCTTAAAAGGGCCACCACTTACGGGCTATTCATGCCCGTGCCACCTTTTGGGTGGCTTAATCTTTATCAATCATCAATCAATCAATCAATATCGACCAGTACAATCTCCAGTCAAGAATGTAGTACTCGGTGTAGGCAGTTCTAATCGACCCAAGACGCTACAGCTTCGACACAGAGCAGGCAGCAGACTACGACCTCATCCAGCTACAACGCTCTCCCACATCTTTAAAGAAATGGCCACTGCTTATTTGAAATAAGCGGGGGAATTCTGGGAAGGAGAAAAACATTTGCAGTCTCCGTGGTGTAGTGGTAAGACACTCGCCTGGCGTTCCGCGAGCGCTATGTCATGGGGGGGGACTGGTCAAGTCGTATACTGCAATTTCGGATACCGGGCTAGAAACAACTTCGTTCACTGAGAAGTTTGTACATACAAACCATTCCGTTCGTATATGCGCTGGTTTGTGTTCGCTGTTGTTCTCGTCTGAATAAATACATGGCACTTGTTCATATAATTAGCGCTTCCATTATTAGAATTATTTATACATTATTAGAATAACAAGGTGCAAACCATACCCCCTTACAGTTGAAATCTATTTATTTATATACAAGAAGGTACATTGGGTTGCGAGAGTACATAACATATATTAAGAGGTACATTGTAGCAAGATTTGAGATTAAAGGATTTAAGACTAACACGTTTAGAAACAAGGCGCCCCCGAAGGAGGCTGTTATTTGTTATGCACCCCATACTCAACCAGTAAGTAGTGGAGCAAAACAGATTACATGGTCATAAAGTCTTAATCAGACCAATTGAATTCAATGTCTTTCTTTATTATGCACCCCATACCCATCCCGTGGGCGGTGGTGTAAAGGATTACAGAGGCACATAATCGGTTCAGGAACTGAACCCTCTAGTTCGTTTAGCTAAGTAAATAACAATTTGTGACGCTAGTTACAAAATTATTAATATTATATATACATGTACACACTCTCATACATACATGTACATATATATATACGTATACATATATACACACACATACATATCTAATCACCTACACAATACACACATCAATAATCTTTGTGTCACAAGTGATCAACAAGAGGCTCACAACAGTCACTATACTCTCCTCTCACTATATTATGCACTAATCTACCCCTATCTTAATTATGGTATCTGTGCATGGGGGGTCTACAACTGCAAACCACCTTAAGCCCATCATCACACAGCAAAAATCTGCTATCAGAATAATAACTAACTCTGCTTTCAGACGACACTCAGCTCCCTTGTTTAAATCCCTAAACTTGCTAAATATTAACTCCCTCCACACATTCTCTTGTGTCAACTACATTTACAAAACCCTGTTCTTAAATGCAAACCATGCTCTGAAACTCTCCCTGGACAGATGTAATAGGACCCATTATCACCACACCAGAAATAAATATCTCTTTGATATCCCCAGGGTCAAACTTAATCTGTGTAAACACTCTATGCAAATTAAGGGACCTAGTCTATGGAACTCACTCCCTAGTGAATTGAAAAACTGTAAAACTTTTGCCTTATTTAAAAGCAAAACCAAAAAGTACCTAACTTCATCTTCTTAGTTTCCTACACTGAGCTTTAAATTTGCTCTGTACCTAGTGTTACCCAATCTCCTAATTTTTATGTAATATCAAACAACCTTATCATTGTGTTCATTGCTGTCTTCTTTTATGTGCTAGCCATATGCTGTATTGTGACTACCAATTCTTGTCAACTACCATTCAAGCTGTCATTGCAATCAATCTTATATTGTTTCTGCTGTATTGTGCCTACCAATTTGTTGTCAACTACCATTCAAGCTGTCATTGCAATCAATCTTAGCTACCTATGTGCTTTAATATACTGTACCTACAATTTTCTTTCATCTTTTTTTCATATCATGTAATCTGTTATCATTTTTTTGTCTATAAATTTTGCAAGTATTTACCTCCTTAAATTTTTTTTAGATTAAGGACCTGCCCAAAACGCTGCGCGTGCTAGTGGCTCTACAAGACTGTAATTACCGTATTTGTATCCTCACATTCCTTATGTACATTCTTGTATATGCATAAATAAAAATAAATAAATAAATAAATATACAAGGCACTTTACATCTATGGTGAGTCACACAGTTACTAGTCTTGCAGCACACCCACCCAACTGGGCGGCAGCTTTACAGTCATGTGCTCCACACCCACCCAACTGGGCGGCAGCTTTACAGTCATGTGTATGCATTACCTACAGTAAGCAAATTTTGGATACTTCGCTAAGATTTCGAGCAGCACATCATTATGAATGAAGTACTTACACATTTCTTGAACACTATTGATGGTGTTATCTCTAAATTCCGCGATTTTTTCACATTCCATTATATAATGACGCAAAGTACGCGAATAGTTCTGCTGACAGAGTTTACATTTAGTCAAATCTACATCAGCAGATGTTACAAACTCCCAGAGGTACTTGTAGCCGAGCCTAAGCCTAGCAGTGGTAACATCTAGAAGTCTGCTAACATTATTGGATGACCCATAGACGTGCGGTTCTTCCTGCATAATAGAATGATGATAGATGGAGTAACTGGTGTGAATTTCACTTTGCCTCAAGTCTCCGAAATTTAGTTGATGTTCCTGGGATATTGCTGCCCTCAGGCTGCTCAAAGGCAGTCCAAGTTTGTAATCAATTCCCTCTTTACGAGCAAAAGCCTTGGGCAACTCATCAGTTCTCAGTGGCTATTTTTACATTATCATTTACAACTAACTTTAGTTAAATAACAACCAGTAAACAGACTGCTGTTTTTTAATTCTAGTTCAGGCACTTCCTGGGATAAAACGCGAACATTCCTTGAGGAACTGTGAGGTGCTTATCTGTTTTTCCTCGTAACGGTCCCAAAGCTTCCACAAATGTTCCTGTTTCTCTTTATTGCCCTTGCGGCGACTGGACTTTAGCTTTTGATCAGAAACCAGTTGATATTGCAAGGTTACCAGGGACGCCTCACGGTACAGTAAGGGGATTAAAATATATAAAGCCAAGTTGTTCGTCACTGCCCTTTGATTCAGACGCTGATGCCATCCTTCTACGTCATTGTTGGTCCTCACCAGTCGTCTAAATGCACACCAGTTCCCCAATTCCCACACACTGTTGCACAGCCACGTATTTTTTTTATGTAATGAGTTAATTGCGTCGTTAAGGGTGGACTGCTAGCCGACTTTTCTAATTCAGCAAACGCCTTACAATTCAACCCGTTCTCGCAAATTTAATAAGTCAATATTGACTTATTAAATATGTGCATAGGTGACATACTTAACATAATAGATACCCTTAAAAAGATTCATAGAAAACATCGACCTTACCTAACCTTGTTAGTATCTTAAGATAAGCATCTTATTGCTTCGTAATTACAATTATTACCTAACCTATAATAGGTATAGGTTAAGTAATAATTGTAATTACGAAGCAATAAGATGCTTATCTTAAGATACTAACAAGGTTAGGTAAGGTCGGTGTTTTCTATTAATCTTTTTAAGGGTATCTATTATGTTTAGTATATCACCTATGCACGTAGTTAATAAGTCAATATTGACTTTACGAATTTGCGAGAACGGGTTGTACAATTATGTAGTACATACGTACCACATAAGTACGTGTGTGTTACACATGTACACACACACACACACACACCTTGTCAAGAACAAGACGAAGCTTGAAAAAGTTTGGTGGTATGCCAATAGGCTAGTCCCAGGACTAAGAGGCATGAGTTACGAGGACAGGCTGCGAGAAATGCACCTCATGACACTGGAAGACAGAAGAGTAAGGGGAGACATGATCACTACTTACAAAATTCTCAGAGCAATTGATAGGGTACATAAAGATAAACTGTTTAACACGAGTGGTAGGCGAACAAGGGGACACAGGTGGAAACTTAGTACCCAAATGAGCCACTGGGATGTTAGAAAGAACTTTTTCAGTGTCAGAGTAGTTAATAGATGGAATGCATTAGGCAGTGATGTGGTGGAGGCTGACTCCATACACAGTTTCAAATGCAGATATGATAGAGCCCAGTAGGCTCAAGAATCTGTACATCAGTTGAGAGGTGGAACCAAAGAGCCAGAGCTCAACCCCCGCAACCACAACTAGGTGAGTATACACACGCACACACACACGTGCACACACACACAGACACAAACATACACACACTAATGCCTCTATTCACCTTGCAGTAAATAGGAACCTGAAAGTCAGGAAGCTGCTAAAGGCTGCATCTTGGGGATGTGTGTGTGTGTTAGATAAAAATATATGTTGTTTAGATATGATGGAGGAAAAGAGGCCGAGAGTCGGTACATTAGACAACCGACGCTTAGGAAGGCGGGGTCCAAGAGCTAACAGCTAAATCTTGGAAATAATAAATTAAAATATTTAATACACACACATACATGTTTCACATGAATTTGGCTGAGGGCACACTGAGGGCTGATGGCCCCGTCGACGGGGCAGGAAGTCGGCGGTTGATCAAAGGCCTTCCACATCCTCCACATACCTGAGGATTATTCCGACTTAATTTTAAACGGAAGTAATGTCTTGGCATTTACGGCTTCAGCGGGTGGGTGGGTCCGTGGGTTTATTACACTATGAGTGAAAACAATCGCCTATTCTCTATTTTATATTGCCGCTTGTAGAGCTAGAAGCTGTTGCCTCTTGTGTGCGTTGCACAAGGGGATTAATATCTGGATTAATATCTTTCAATATTTCCAGTATTTTTTAAGGTATCGCTTAAATACCGAAGATACTGCTATTGGACACCGCTTAATTGACAATGTCTCAACAACGCAGGCTAAAGATGTGCGTGGCTCCTGCTATTGCAATGCTGCTCATTTGTTTTTCAATGATGGGCCTTAGTTGTCCCCCTCTCTAACTTACCGTTCTAAATACCCCTTCTCCATCTCTCGCAAACATTTCCCCTCATACATCTCCCCCCTTTCCTCCTGTCCCCCCTGTCCATCTTTGTCCCCTTGTCCATCTTTGTCCCCTGTCCCTCACTTTGTCCCCTTGCCCACATTTTCTGTCCTCTGTCCCAGATCCCTTTCCCCCTCTTTATCCCCTGTCCCCCTCTCTGTCCCCCTGTCCCCCCTTTCCATCTCTCTGTCCCCCTGTCCCCCCTTTCCATCTCTCTGTCCCCCTGTCCCCCTCTATCCCATTGTCTCTCTCTCTGTCCCCCCTGTCTCTCTCTGTCCCCCTGTTCTTCTCTGTCCTCCTGTTCCTCTCTTTGTCCCCCTGTCACTCTCTGTCCCCCTGTTCCTCTATGTGCCCCTGTCCATCTCTCTGTCCCCTGTACCTCTCTGTCCCCCTGCCCACTCTTTCTGTCCGCTGTCCATCATCTGTCCCCCTCCCTTTCCTCCAGTCCCCCTATCCATCTCTGTCCCCTTGTCCCTGTCTCTCTTCCCCTGTCCCTATCTCTACCCCCTGTCCCTCTCTCTGTCACCCTTTCTGTCCGCCCTTTCTGTCCCTCTGTTCCTGTCCTTCTCTGTCTGTCCCTGTCCCTCCCTCTGTCCCCCTGCCCACTCTTTCTATCCCCTGTCTCTCCTCTGTCCCCTCTCTCTTGGTCTCCTGCCCCCCTCTCCTCCCTCTGTCCCCCGGTCCCCCCTCTCTGACCTTGTCCCTCTGTCTCTGTCCCTGTGTTCCTGTCCCTCTGTCTCTGTCCATGTCCCCCTCTCTGTCCCTGTCTCCCTCCCTGTCCCACTGCTCCCCCTCTGTTCCCCCGTCCCTCCTCTGGCCCTGTCCGTCTGTCCCTGTCCCTCTGTCTCTGCCTCTCCTCGTTTCTGACATTCTCTGTGTCAGGCTATCTCTCTGTCTCTTTCCTCGCTCTATCTCTGTCATTCTCTCACTGACTTTGCATATCCTTATCTATACGTCTCTGTGTCTAACATTCTCTCCCTGACTCTGTCTATATTTATTTCTCTGTCTCGATCTTCATCTCTTTCTCTCTCCTCTTTACATACATACATACATACATACATACATACATACATACATACATACATACATACATACATACATTTATTTAACACATGTGGTACACGCACAAGGGGACACAGGTGGAAGCTGAGTACCCAATTAAATGAGCCACAGAGAGATTATAGAAAGAACTTTTCAGTGTCAGAGTAGTTAATAAATGGAATTCATTAGGCAGTAATGTGGTGGAGGCTGACTCCATACACAGTTTCAAGTGTAGATATGACAGAGCCCAGTAGGCTCAGGAATCTGTACATCAGTTGATTGACGGTTGAGAGGCGGGACCAAAGAGCCAAAGTTCAACCCTTGCAACCACAACTAGGTTAGTACATACATACATAAGATATAAAACAGTGGAGGATTCCCAAGTAGAACAATCAACCACAATGCCCATTACCCCTTTACCCTGTTGTCCTTAACTACACAACTATACAAGAGTCATTAACACGTATAATGGCTGATCCCCCATCACGATAGCATGAAGACCAATTGCCTGACCCGCAGTCCGTCTTGCTCCTCAAATAATTTTCGGGTTAACATGAAAACGTCTCTCGAGTTTATCTTTCTAATGTTGTTTTCCCATCTTTCATTTTATCAGCTTAGTTCCTTTATTATGCTCCAATTACTCATCCATTGAGCGGTAGTTAAACTGAACCCAAATTTAAAAAAAGTTTCTTTTCCTAAGCAAGCTACAGTCTTGATAAAGTCAGATATATTGTTTGTTAACACATTTCTTAACAATGAACAGTCAGTTTTATCAAGCTAACATATCCTAACACAACGAGTGAGAGTATTAACTGGTCTAATTATTTTATTAGACCAGTATATATTATTAGATTATACTGGTGTATATATATATATATATATATATATAATTATATATATATATATATATATATATATATATATATTTATATATATATATAATTATACCAGTATAATCTAATAATATATACTGGTCTAATAAAATAATTAGACCAGTTAATACTCTCACTCATATATATATATATATATATATATATATATATATATATATATATATATATATATATATATATATATATATATATATATATATATATATATGACAATGTCAGACCACGGAAGAAAAATGAAACAGGAAATTTCCTTAAGTACTTTCGTATATTAAATACATCTTCAGAAGGTCCCAACCTTGGGACCTTCTGAAGATGTATTTAATATACGAAAGTACTTAAGGAAATTTCCTGTTTCATTTTTCCTCCGTGGTCTGACATTGTCACATTCTTAATCACATGTTTATTTTCGTGATATACACACACACACATATATATATATATATATATATATATATATATATATATATATATATATATATATATATATATATATATATATATATGTATGTATGAGTGTGTGTGTACATGTGTATACAACATTAATAATTTTGTAACTAGCGTCAAACATTGTTATTTGCTTAGCTAAACGAACTAGAGGGTTCAGTTCCTGAACCGATTATGTGCCTCTGTAATCCTTTACACCACGGCCCACGGGATGGGTATGGGGTGCAAAATAAAGAAAGAAATAGAAGAAATTGAAATTGCATAATACGGTTATTGACATTCAATAATAGTAAGATACAGCAATGAGGACCAAATGGGAGACCAGTGATCAGATGAATATTACAGACTCAAGGGTAGCCTTCTCTTCTTGTATATAAATGAAAAAATAAATTCGTTTGTTTAATTCTAATGCTTGTAGGCGAGAACAGTTGTGAACGCCAGCTATCGCACAAGTACATGAGCGCCCAAAATACTTTTACACAAAAGACATGTACAGACAGGCGTGTGGCTTCTGACTTCTTTTTTATTGATTAATATTAAATATTAGGCGCTTACCTATAATAGTTATCATTTTATACAAGTATAACTCTCACATAATAAATATAAAAGGAGTTCATCCAAAAACTGACAGAAGTGTTGTGTTTTGTGCGTTGTATCGTGTTTGTGGGCATTCGGGTGTGTTATGTTTACGCTGGCGGGCGGCGTCCTTACCAACTCCGGATTATGTCTATTACATCACTAAACTTCATTTAATAACTATATGCCTGTTAAATAGAAGATTTTAATTGTTAATAACATTATATTGTCGTTTTAATATGGAACACGTACACATATGCGAAATGTCTAAAGCTGGTGTCCGAAGTGGTAAAAATATTAGTGTGCGATGTTGTCAATGTACGGAGTGTCTTGTATCCGTCATGGGTTCGTATCCTGGCCGGGGAGGATTTATTGGGCGCAATTCCTTAACTGTAGCCTCTGTTTAACGCAACAGTAAAATGTGTACTTGGATGAAAAAACGATTCTACGCGGCAGGGGATCGTATTCCAGGGACCATAGGATAAGGACTTGCCCGAAACGCTACGCGTACTAGTGGCTGTACAAGAATGTAACAACTCTTGTATATATCTCAAAAAAAAAAAAAAAAATACGCAGCGCTCCGTGATAGTTGCGCGCGCAGTGGGGGGGGGGGGGGGCGCATATTTAAGCAAACGCATGAGAAGTCTCACCACGGGAGACATCTCCTGTCACGCAGGGTGCAGTCGTACCTCCGCAGATTTCCAGTATCATGCAGGCAATGAGTCACAATAACGGGCTGAAGTATGTTGACCAGACCACACACTAGAAGTTGAAGGGACGACGACGTTTCGGTCCGTCTATAATTACCACAAGCTACACAAGCTTCAGAAAGCTTCCTGGCAATACGTTAGTAATGAATAAATATAATAAGTTAGGCTGACCTAATCTAACCTAACCTATCCTAACCTAACCTAACCTAACTTAACTAAACCAAACCTAACCTAACCGAAGCTTGGATCGTCGACTTGATTTGGCGTCACCAGCTTTTTATTTTCGTCTAATTTCTTTATAAAAAATACTTTTTCAGATTAAAATTATGTTTTTTCGTGTTGTACATTCATCACCAACATTATAATGATTAAATATATCATATTTATTCATTACTAACGTATGGCCAGGAAGCTTTCTGAAGCTTGTGTAGCTTGTGGTGATTAGACGGACCGGCTCCGGGTAGTGGAGCGACTTATCCCAGACACATTGTTGCCTAAAGAGTATTTGCTGCCATATGAGCCTCCTGTACCTACCTAACCTAACTAAACCTAACCTAACAAACCCCCTAACCTAACCTAACCTATCCAAACCTAACCTAAATATAACCTGTAGCCAATAATATATCTTGGATAAGTCGCTCCACAACATTGTCGCTTAAATCGATGACTTCCTATGGCCTCTCATGCCACTTACTTTCGTCTAATTTCGTTATAAACGTATATTATTTCGAAGTAAAAATTTGTATTTTTTCGTGTTCTACCTTTAGCATCAACGTTATAGTGAGTAAATATATTATATTTATTCATTATTTACGTAATGCTATAAAGTGTTGGGTAGCTTTGAGTAGATTTGGGTAGATTTAGATAAATTTGGGTAGATTTGGGTAAATTTAGGTAGGTTTGGGTAATGAGACGGTCCGGGTGACTGGTATTGCCTTAATATTTCAGGTTATGTGAATTCGTAAATTACCTGAATTTACCTTAAGGCCGCTAACAATGCTAATAGCCTCGACGGGGACAGGAAGCCAGCTGCTTGTCGAAGGTCTCCTCATTTGCCCTGTTGATTTTTTTTTTCCGGCAATGTTGTACAAGAGCAGCAACCAGGTTATATCTTGAGGATTATCTTGAGGTTATCTTGTGGTTATCTTGAAGGTTATCTTGAGGTTATCTCGAGATGATTTCGGGACTCAGCGTCCCCGCGGCCCGGTCCTCGACCAGGCCTCCACCTTTTTGTTACACATCCCCATGAAGCAGCAGCTGTCTAACGCCCAGGGGCCGGATTCAGGAAGGTACTTACGAAGGTTTTTCCTCTTAGCTAAGAGCGTTTTCCGTCTTAGCGCCTTCGTGGCGGCTACGTCCTTATTCAATTAACTACCCTAAGTGGAAAAATCTTCGTAAGTTCATTCCGGGATTTAAGTGTGGTTTCGACCACTCGTAGCTTTACGTAAACTGGATATAAGTCATTTTTTCTCTACTACATAACACTGGGATCGATTTATGATATTGGAACATGACCAAAATATTATAGCTGGTGAATCTAGTGGAGAGGAGTCCTTCGTGTTAGTTATATATGCATTCTCTGCTTTAAACTTGAAGTAAATATGTGTTTGATGATAGTAGAATTAGTTTTATAATAGCAAGATATTATACCAGTAGTTATTAAGTAAATAAACACTGGTGAACATGAAATATGAGAGAAGGTGATGAGCCCTGCCTGATGGGATCATTTACTATCACCAAATGCCCCTGTTCACCTAGTAGTAAGGGTGTACCTTAGCTATACATACCCATTTCTAATTTATTTAGTTTGGTTTTATTTTGAAATTAAATCTGGGTGAGACATAAAATAAAAATATGCTGCACAAATGATGTTAGGTAAGGAAAAGGGTAAAAATGTCAAAAACTTTATTCATTGAATACTTAAAGCTATAATTATGACTATATAGACTACTAAAAAAGAGAGAGGGAAGTAGGGGTCCAAGACCTCTTCCTGTTATACAATTTGGGTGTGGAACAAGTAATTATCAAAAGAAGGCACCATGCCGGGAAGGCTATGTAGCAGTAAGGCAGTGAGGTGAGGCAGCTACTTATTTGAGAAATGCTTATTTTATTTACCTTATAAGCTGAGGCAACTTATTTTAGATTCAGATTCAGATGTTTATTCAGGTAAGGTATATACATACAAGTGATGTTACATTAATGGATTGATATATAGATAGAGCTAGTACATACAATGCCTAAAGCCACTATTACGCAATGCGTTTCGGGCAAGAAAACATTAATATCTAGAACTTAATACTAATTGAGCATAAAGAATAAAAGATGTTGAGAACAAATACAAAAAAAAGATAAAAAAAAAAAAGGGGGAACATGACTGAAAAAGCAGCACAAATACAATAGGTTGACAAACAGTGTTGATTACAAAAAAGAAAAAAAAAAAGAAAATAACAGACATGGGTTGACAATAGAGGAGTGAGGTAGATTACAGGGAATTTATTAGGTAGTGTTTAGTTTTTATCTTAAACTGGTTGAGAGAGGTACAGTCTTTAACATGGTTGGGAAGGTCATTCCACATTCTGGGCCCCTTGATTTGCAGAGCATTTCTAGTTTGATTAAGACGTACTCTAGGAATATCAAAACTGTATTTATTTCTGGTGTGGTGCTCATGGGTTCTGTTACAACCTTCTATGAAGCTTTTAAGATCAGGATTGGCATTATAGTTTAGCGTTTTATATATGTATAATACACATGAGAGAATGTGCAGTGACTTAATATCTAACATATTAAGAGATATGAGTAGGGGTACCGAGTGATGTCTGGGGCCAGAGTTGGATATTGTTCTAATAGCGGCTTTGTGTTGGGTAATTAGAGGACGTAAGTGATTTTGGGTAGTAGAACCCCAAGCACAAATACCATAGTTGAGATAAGGATAGATAAGGGAGTAATAGAGAGTCACCAGAGCAGGGCGTGGTACATAATATCTGATCTTAGAAAGAATGCCCACAGTTTTTGAAACTTTTTTTGTTATATTTAGAATGTGTCCCTGGAAATTCAGCTTATGGTCAATGAGAATGCCAAGGAATTTGCCATCTAATTTGTTACAAATTTGGGTATTGTTTATTTTGAGATTTATAAGACTAGAGGATTTATTGCCAAACAGAATATAGAAGGTTTTGTCAATGTTAAGGGTGAGTTTGTTGGCAGTTAGCCAAAGATGGACTTTATTTAGCTCAGTATTTACTGTGGCATTTAGAGCAAGAGGGTCAGGACTGGAGTAAATGAAGGTTGTGTCGTCAGCAAATAGAATTGGTTTGAGGTGTTGGGAGGCATTTGGAAGGTCATTAATGTAGATGAGAAAGAGGAGAGGGCCAAGTATGCTGCCCTGAGGAACACCAATGTTGATGGGTAGGGTGGGAGAAATTGTATTATTCACAGAAACATATTGGAGCCTGTCAGTAAGGTAGGACTCGAGGTATTGTAGGGAGTGTCCTCTGACTCCATAATGATGTAATTTAAGAAGAAGGTTATGGTGGTTGACAGTATCAAAAGCTTTACGCAGGTCCACAAATAACCCAACAGGGAGCTCCTTTTTATCAAGGGCTGTATGAATCGAGTTAAGCATACTAATAAGTGCATCGTTAGTGCTTTTTTTGGGTCTGAAGCCATATTGGCAAGGGCTAAGTATATTGAGTTTGGCTAGATATGAGTAAAGCTGCTTGTATATAAGTTTTTCAAAAATTTTTGACAAGTTTGGCAGGATTGATATAGGTCTGTAGTTGTTAACATCTGTGGGGTCACCACATTTGTGGACAGGCGTTACTCTCGCTTTTTTTAGAATATCTGGAAAGGTTTGGAGTTCAAGTGACTTGTTGAAGAGCAAAGCAATAGCAGGGGCTAAAGATCTGGAGGCTTTTTTGTAAATTAAAGTTGGTATCTCCTCAAGGGCACCAGACTTGGTTTTAAGGGAAAGGATTATCTCATTGACGTCAGTGGAGTTAATAGGCTTTAGGTACAGAGACTGTGGATAGTTACCTGTAAGATAGTCCTTAATGTCAGTACTGGAAGATGGAATATCAATTGCAAGGGATGAACCAATGGAAGAGAAGAACCTATTGAACTCAATAGCAGAATCAGAGGCTGAAAGCTGACCATCGTTATTAGACAGGAGAGTCGGTTTGTTATTTAAAGATTTCTTTGATCCCAATATTTGTGAAATTGTGCTCCAAGTTTGTTTAATGTTGCTCTTTATTTGAGTAAATTTATCTTCGTAGTAATTAGTTTTGGCTCGTCTAATTATCTTAGTTAGCAATAATGAGTAATTCTTTGAGAATTCTTTGGAGACAATTCCTAACCTATACTTCTTCTCAAGGTCGTGTTTTTTGTTAATGGATTTCAGTATTCCCTTTGTAAGCCAAGGATTGTTAAGCCTTTTGCTTGTGACTTGTTTTGTAAGCCTAGGACAGTGGGTGTTATAAAGGCTAAGAGTTGTTTGTAGAAAAGATTGCACTGCTAGGTTGATGTCCCCTATGTTACCTAACTCGGACTCCCAGTTGACATTATCGGCAGCAGTTATAAAATTGTTTATAGCAGTTTCATTGTGCAGCCTAAAGCTTAACTCCCTTGTTTCTAGAGGTGGTTTGCTAATGTTAGTTAAGAGAAATGTGGGGTAGTGGTCTGTAGTGCTATCGGTGATTATACCTGAAGTAAGCGGAGAGGTTATGTTGGTCCAGATGTGATCTAGAGTCGTGGCAGTGCTATCAGTGATTCTAGTAGGTCTAGTGATTAAGGGTATGAGGAGGCAGGAATTCATACAGTTGAGGAAGCTAACAGCAGTAGGGTGTTCTGGCTCGCAGAGGTCAATATTAAAGTCCCCTGCGATAATTAGGTGGTTTTTGTTCAGTCTGTTATCAAGTATTAGATTTCTAAGGTTTGAGTTGAATACAGACACATCAGTGTTGGGAATTCTATAGACTGCACCCACAGACAGGACAGACTCGGCACCCTTGACTCTGAAGCTGACGAAGATATACTCCCCATAGCAGTCTCTAGTTCTAATTTCTTTTAAGCATGTTAGTTCTTGGTGGTAGTAAAGAGCAGTGCCACCACCTCTCTGAAGTTGACGACAGTTGTGAATTGCTGAGTAGTTAGGCATGTTAAAGAGTTGAGTAGTATCCTCTTTCAACCATGTTTCAGTAAGTATAATAAAAGAGGATTTGTTGCCAATAGTTTCAATCAAGGCACTAACATCATCGAAGTGTTTACCTAGGGATCTAACGTTCAAATTGATTACAGAGATATTGTGATTATGAGTTAATACATTGTTTACATCATGTGCTGCAAAATATCTGCAATTTAGATCATTAAAGTGATTATTGTCATAGATAGTGGATAAGAGGTTAAGTTCTGGGTCTATACTTGACTGCATAAAAGAAGCTGATTGTAGAATCAGAAATAAGTAGAAAAAAGCTATAAAATAGGGAAAAATATATACACAATACTGTACAAAACAAACACAAAAGGGGCTTACAGGGGTACAATGGAGTAAGGGAGTATGGCTAGGCTAGGCAACCTAGGCAATTAATGAGATTAGAGAAAAAACATGTAAACATGGACTATACAAAACACAAGATATGGAAATACAAAAACAAAAAATATAAGCAAGACTAAGCAATACAAGAAAAAAAAAACAAAAAAACAAATTGAGCAAAAATGAGGTAGATTGCTTACGAGTACTCACAGGTACACTGTAAGTAATAATTTGCAATTTGAGATGCAGGCAAAGCCAGGGGTACAATGGAGTAAGGGAGCATGGCAAGGCTAGGCAACCTAGGTAATAAATGAAATCAAAGAAAAGTTGAATAATAAACATAGGCAAATTTGAGCTAATGATTAATAACTATAGATAGTTCAGTAATGACTGTATAATTAAAAAGACCTGAAGAACTACTTTAATAACTCAATTAAATAATTTCGGTAAATGACTAGGTAAGAGTAAGTTAAAAATTAAGTCAGAAAATGAACCAAGGAGACTTAGGATACCTAGCCCCACTAGTTGACAGGGGGTTAATTAAGTTAATTCATTGGGAGTGATAAGGTGAGACAAACCACATTGGGAGAGGAAAGTGTTGAGGTTTTCTTCTCTAGTAATAGTAAACATTTTGCCCTCTGCGGTTTTTCTCACCTTTATCAGACCATCTCTAACGAAGCACTGATGAATAGCATCTGGGTTTTGTTGCCGGATTTGACGCAGGCGGTAGAGGATTTGCTGTCTGTTCCTGGTCAAGCACTCGTTGATGTATAATCCCTTCCGTAGGGATGCAGCTGTCCGGACTAGATTGGATTTCGTGAACTGGGAAGACAGCTTCAGGCGAATTTTCCGTTGATTTAGACCTGATGGATTCTTTTTGCCTACTCTGTAGGCAGCAATAACGTCAGTTTTGTTTAGATTGAGCTGCAATTTGTTTTTTAAGAGATCCTGAGCTATTTCGAAACAATTTTCACCTTCATGTTCCACAGGTATATCTTGGGACGACACGATAACAGAGTCTAGCAGCTTTTGCTGGTCTTGTTCCTCCTGGGAGACGGAACGTTGAGCTGAAAATGTACTGATACATGCAGTCATTTTGCTGAGAGCTTCCTCCTGCTTTTTTAAGGCTTCATCAGTTTTCCGAAGGTTGTTTTCCTCATGGAGATCATTCAAATCATGCTGTAGTTGGTCTTGGCTAGCCTTGTAGTTTCTAATATCCTCGCGGAGGATATTAGTATTTTATTTGAGAAATACTCAGCTGATTCCTCTACATTTAGCATGGAACAAATTTGTGTCCAAGACCTCTTCCTGTTACTCAATTTGGCTGTGTGTAACCAAACTAGCAGTCTCCGTGGTGTAGTGGTAAGACACTCGCCTGGCGTTCCGTGAGCGCTATGTCATGGGTTCGTATCCTGGCCGGGGAGGATTTACTGGGCGCAATTCCTTAACTGTAGCCTCTGTTTAACGCAACAGTAAAATGTGTACTTGGATGAAAAAACGATTCTTCGCGGCAGGGGATCGTATTCCAGGGACCTGCCCGAAACGCTACGCGTACTAATGGCTGTACAAGAATGTAACAACTCTTGTATATATCTCAAAAAAAAAAAAAAAAAAAAAAACTAGAAGTGCTCTACAAATCAAGGGACCCAGAATGTGGAATGACCTCCCGAATCATGTCAAAGGCTGTACCTCTCTCAACCAGTTTAAGAGTTAAACCAAGTACTGCCTAATTAACTCCATGTAACCTAACTTACCTCCTAAATGTCAACCCATGTCTTGCTATTTTTTAAACAACGCTGTTCACCAACATGTGCAATTGCTGATTTATGCTATGTTAACCCCCTTTTTGTATTTTTTATTCCTTCTTTCAACACAATTTATACCTAATCTCGATTGCTATTAAGTTTTAGTCTGTGTTTTTTTCCCCCCACACCTTGCCCGAAATGCTATGAGTATTAGTGGCTTTAGGTATTGTATGTACTAGCTCTGCCTATAAATCCAACATTATGTTTGTAAATCAACTGTATGTACTTTTCCTGAATAAAATGTATTTATTATTTATTTTTTAATCAGTAAGTATTAAAAGAAGGCACCAAGCTGGGAAGGCTATGTAGCACCATTGTGTGTAACAATAAACCAAATTTTTTTTAACAAATAATGCACCTGTATGGGAAAACAAATGCTGTCAGCTGTAAAAATATTGATGCAGTTATTTAAATGAAAAATATAATGAAAGAAATATTACTGGTTTATTTTTATCCTATCTTTTTGTACTGTACAGTATATCCAAGGAAGTGAAAAATTAAGACATAATGCACAATTTAATGAATGATTAGCATGGATTAGCAGTTCAAAACAATATGACTTGTATTACTATTATAGACTGTGGGTTGGTTGGTGTTGTCGTCGTTGATCCTTCTCTATGGACAACCCAACCCACAACTCGGTAGAGTGCTTATACTAGGAGATCACACCAGGCGCTTCTGGCTCTTGGAGAGGGGCTCAACGTCACACGTTTAGGGGATGCGGCTCCAATACTTAGCCTCGTTGTCACGTGCACACACCCACTCGAGCCGCTGTGACTCCCCACTCTCTCCTTATGAGATATGATCTCCTCAATCCCCTATGACTTACTAGTATTACCTCCTACCCCTGTCCACAGCAGTGGTTCTTGGTTCTTTCTCTCTTTCTCTCTCCTTCTTTACTACCTCCTGGGAAGCCTCACTAGGACAAGGGCAAACACCAGCAAATTGTGATACATTTACTGGACAAAGCACATACACAATACATACACACATATAATAATAATGGATCCTACACTCTATAATATTACAATCAGGATGCACTCCAACTCCATCAGAACTCCATCATCACCTTATCAAGTGGTATCCTATCTCCTGGTTCACCACCTGATACTATCAACCTCCTCAAGTTGATCAAGTCTACATACACTGTTGCACCATCAGCAAGAGGATATATATATGTATCTATAAATGTGTACCAAGAAAATCAGCATTTGAATGCAATAACATATCAGTATAAATGTTCATTGATACACAACAATGATCCATCGATCACTCTATCAGTCCTAGAACGCATACGTCTGTAGGTAATCCAGCCTACGACTGTAACTCTAAACTTCAGTGTAAAACACTCCTTGACATCAGAATACCAACAATCACTCACCTCTCACTGCGTCTTGCACACTACTGACAACCAAACACTATCAACTCCCTATAAGTGATCCACCAGAACTTCCCTTCCACCTCTGGAAGTTCACTACCCTGATATCTTTAGGTTCTTCCGGGCTTCACTACCAGGATCCTCTGCAGCTTCTCCAGGCTGCTATCATGAAGTTCCCTTGTGCAACTACGGTGCTTCACCCTTCTGCTAGGTTCCTCCACAGCTCTCTTGGCTGCTACACCACCTCTACAGAAGCACGTGACACTCCTCTTCACTGCTTCTCCTCACAGCTCGAGGTCCTCTGCTTCACTACCTTGGAGTCTCATCAATTACTTCTTCTAGGCTGGCTTCGAAGTTCTCAGCAACTTCTTCCCCAAAGAACAAACCTGCAACCCATCGACACTCCAATAAAATGTTCCCCTTTAACACATAAACAAAAAATATTCACACAATATGTTTGCCTCCAACCTCTATCTGTCCTGTACATACAGTGAGAGTGTACTCCCCCGTTTTGGGCGGGTCCATACTCCACCTCGCCTGGCGGCGGTCCTCACTCGCTGGGAGGGTCTTCCTCTGTCAGGAGCCGGGCTCCCTCAGTCGTCCGTCAGAGCTCAGAGAGGACGGACGTCGCTCCGTGTTCCTCCCTCTTCACTCTCCTATTTCAGGCCTTCTGCCTTATTAAAACATGTCTAACTTATAAAATAAACATCGCTACTGTCGCTGGGCACACGACCAACTACAAGCAATCACTATGAACTGGCGTATATCGTGCTTACCACAGATTAACTGATCGAGGGCGCTTTCCCTCTGACGGCGTCTGGTCAGGGCGCTCCACACAGCCCACGAAAATGCCTCTGAGCAGCTTATTAAACTCTCCTCGCCGTCCAAGACTTGACACCACAACGTTCTCAGCTCAATTCCACAGCTGGCACGTCTGCACACTTCTCTTCTCTTAGAGATATATCACTAGGGGTTCCCTTCTGGCGGGAGCTCAACGGAGCGCGGCTTCCCCCTGCGATGTCTGGCACTCAAGTGAGGTCAAAGCCCCTCCAGAAGCGAGCCTCACGCCTCCAGCAAAATGTCCACATCTCCTAGCCAGTCATTTATCTGTTTTCTTCTTCATTGCCCATAATCTTAAATTGTTATACATATCCAACCAGCCATTTTACATATGGGTTATCACCTCAATATATGCTAGACCTTCTAATCAGGATCAGGCTTGATGAATAACTCTCAAGGAGGGAGACTCGTTTCTCCTGTAGGCTGAGATCATAACATACATATCAACATGAGATCTTAATGATCCATGGTCAACATGATTTAATAAGGATAATACAGTACTGTATTTGTAATAATACAAACTATAATTTAAAATCTTTATTACTGATTTTTTTTTATTAAGAAGATTAGGTATACACAGCAATGTGCTGCTACCCTATTCTATATGGAATATTACACAGTGTAGATAAAAAACTAGCTATATGTTTATCTAATACTCCCATCTCACAGGATGGTTAGACATACTGTACATGGAATCAATTTAGAAAATACCAGCCTCAATACAAAAAACAAATCAACTCTGACTAAACAACTCTAAGCAATTTTCACAAGAGGTAAGCACTGAATCATGGAAACATTATATTATAATTACTCTTACCAGTTTCTACAAAACTCCTCTCAAACAATGTATTTTTAAACATGTTTAGGTATACACAGCAATGTGCTGCTTCCCTATTCTGTATAAAGGACCACACAGTGTAGATAAAAAACCAGCTACAAGCTCACCCAACATCCTCACCTCACAGGATGGCCAGTCATACATGGAATTAGGAGAGAACAAAATACTTAATGCTGATCTATTAGCCTCCACTGGCAAAATCTGGGTGCAGCACAAGAATATCTTCCAATATTCCTGAGTGTATGAAGTAATTACAGAACTCAAAGTACCTCATACCATTTGGTATGAAGTCACTGATAACAGGACAATCACAGATATAGTGTTGGAGAGTATGTTCTCTCAAGTAGGACTGAAAACAGATGTTTTTTTTTTCCACCAAGATGGCTATAAACCCATGGAACCGCCTACCCGCTGAAGCCGTAAATGCCAAATTCCAGCTAAAAAATAACATTAATTCAATTGGCGGGCCCTTTAACAAGCCGCCGGCTTTCTGTCCTCTTCGAGGTCACTAGATAGTTAGTGGCCATTGGGTAAATTCAGTAAATATATACAATAATTGTCAGCGCATCTTCCGAGCAACAAGGACAGCTACACAGTATCTCTTAGAATTACGTAGGTAAACAACAAATGTAACATATTCGTTTACTACAATGTCGGTGCTGGCTGTAGAAGTTGAAAAAACATTGTTTTACTTCGAAATATACTAATTTTATAAGAAAATTCGACGTAAATAGGAGGCAGTAGAGCTCCTATAAGCCAGCGCTAAATCTTCAATATGAAGAATGTTGCTGCTCTCTGATTGGCCAAACAAAACACAGTAGTGACCTCTATCGGCAGGCAGGTGAACCAACAATTTTCTTCCTAAGTATACCTTATTGAATCGCACCTAAGCATCTTCTTAGGGCGCACTTAGGAACCTTCGTAGCAAACCCACTTACGAAGAAATACACAGAGCTTCCTGAATCTAGGTCCAGGTACCTATTGACTGCTTGTATATATATATATATATATATATATATATATATATATATATATATATATATATATATATATATATATATATATATATATATATATATATATATATACCTGACTGGCGACGTTGGTATATCTGGTTTAATTATTTGTGAAGGGAAAGAAAGCAACATTAATTTTGTTGACTTTATTATAAAACATATATGATGAACTACATGTGATGCCTCTGAACCTTCCTAGATCAGCTGACTAATGTTTACACCAGATCAGCTGATCATTGTTTACCAAATCAGCTGATCATTGTTTACACCAGATCAACTGACTAGTGTTTACACCAGATCAGCTGACTAGTGTTTACACCAAATCAGCTGACTAGTGTTTACACCAGATCAGCTGATCATTGTTTACCAAATCAGCTGATCATTGTTGATCAGATCAGCTGACAATCGGTCCATAGAATTACCCCAATCACCCAAATCAGGCCAAAACTACCCAAAACGTATTAGCATTACGTAAGTAATGAAGAAATATGGTATATTTACTTACTATAATGTTGGTGCTACACGTAGAACATGATCAAACATAGTTTTTCTCTGAAATAATCTAATTTCATAACGAAATGAGACGTAAATATGTGAGAGGTGACGCCATAGGAAGTCGACGGTCCAAGCGACAATTGTGTGGAGCGACTTATCCAAGAAATATGGTCGCCAGGAGAGTGTTTGCTGCCATATCAGCCTCCTGTACACAGTGATCCAGTCCTTTTCGTTCATTGAACACCGAACCCTACACGCCCTCTGATATATTGCTTAATTAACAAATATTCACAAATAAAGATTATATTTGTATATGTTATCAGAAAGGCAGATATAAAATAGTTTTTGTGAATCCATCACAGAGATTATACCTTATTAGAGAGGAAAAATATTCATACTTTAAACAAGGCTTCATGGCCGACGCTCTCCTTACCGATATGGGAACTATGACCT
Organism: Procambarus clarkii; assembly: GCF_040958095.1. NCBI lineage: Eukaryota > Metazoa > Arthropoda > Malacostraca > Decapoda > Cambaridae > Procambarus > Procambarus clarkii. The sequence goes on from NC_091175.1 coordinate 45,662,078, forward strand.
TCCGAAGATCAATGTTAATTTAATCTAGATATTGTAATAAACGAAGTTTTCTATGTCATCATAAAGACATAAATATAAGCTGCATGTTAATACTTTGGCATAAATATAACTGAATTGAAAGTTAAGATATATGCCTTTTTATAGTTACTTGATGGCTCGCTCAGGGAGTGTGAAGGCCTCCACACAAGCCAATCAATTTTATAATTACTTTGCATATATGCAAAGTAACGCCATAGGTCTTTATGTCAGAATAAAGCCATGTAGACGATAATGTAACTACATTTCAAGGAAAACATATCTTAATATAAATATTAAATGAATGTAAAGTTATGGTTAAATAAATAGCTAATACCACACAATCGCAGGTGTCTGGACACATGAATAGTCGCATTAGGTGAAAGGAAATGTACCAAACCATTTCCATTTACCCAACCAGTTTGTGCACCCTATACTCATCCTCTGTGCGGTAATTTATTGTGCATCCCATACTCATCCTGTTACCGGTAGTTTGTGCAGCCCATACCCATCCTGTGACCTGTAATTTATTGTGCAACCCATACTTATCCTGTGACCTGTAGTTTATTGTGCAGCTAATACTCATTCTGTGAGTCATAGGACATTGCGCAACCCTTTCTCATCGTGTGAATCTTTGTTTACTTTGCTCTCCATATTCATCCTCTGCGCGATAGTTTCTTGTGCAACCCATACCCATGATGTGAGTGGTAGTTTATTGTGTACCCTATATTCATCCTGTGAGTATAGGGTTCACAATTCTTGTTTGGATTCTTGTAATGTTATTTGTCTATTTGTAGTCACAGTATTTGTGCGCCCCTTGAGGGACTTGAATTAGAGGGGGGTTGACATAGCCTAAGCTACTCTATCCCTTTGAGATTTATTTATTGCTTATCTCAATAAACATACTTGAACTTGAACTTGGGTACACAATGAGTTCATTTGTACTCCATACTCATCATCAAGAAGTGTATTTTACCAGCATTGTAATATAAATTAAGAATAAAAGCTTAACTGGATTACAGACCCATAATCAAAATAAGAGTCATCACTAATTATCATGACAAATTGTCTAGGCTACACTTCCGCCTTCGACAAGCTGCCGCCGGATGTGGGTATAGTTTATTGTACACCCCCGCACCCCCAGTCCTGGAAGGGCGGGCATTGGGATGTGGACATGTGTACCATTATTCCCCCCCCCCCCCACACACACACACACTCGATCCTCTCCTGTTAATAATAATACTAATAATAATAAAAATTAAAAATAATAACGTTAATAAATATTATAATTAAAACACTTACTGTAATACCCTAGTGCTTGAATGAAGGTGAAGGAAAGACCCAATAAATGTGTAAGTGTATTAAAAACCAAATTTTCGTTGGGTGAGCTGGCAGGTGAGCACCACTTGCCAGCTCACCCAGTAATGAACATCACCTGCACACTGCACCGAACCACTTGCCAGCAGGTGCAGAAGTACGATGGAGAGAGCAAAGTATACCATATTTCAAGTATAATATTAAAGATATATTTAGGATTTAATGTTTTCGTATAAAGTTTCAATAATACCTTTATTTGATTTTTTTGTATTATTTTCTACCACAGACGTGGCCACACATTAACAATGCTAACCATCATATATACATTTTCTTCAGTCCGCCATGGACTCTAACCCTTTCCACTACCGCCCACAAGATGGGTATAGGGGTGCATAATATAAGAACTAAACTAACTCCATTGATAGGGTTAGAGATTTGTTAAACATATAGTTCAGGGATTTATTGAACAATCAACCACATAAGGTGATTGTAGTGTTTTTAAAATGCTAGGCTAAGCTACATAGCTACATACGTAAATACATAAATACACAGATTTACGTATGCCCTACATAAAGTGTTCGATGTGTCTTTTACATAGTGTCATTAACGTGCATTTACAAAGGTGAAATTGAATTCTGAACACATACATACACATATATTTGTCTCTTTTACTCTGACAAGGTGAGATAACTGATAGAGAAACTAGTGTGCAATTAAGCACTTAATCACTGAAGGTGATTAAGGTGCTTTCACAAGCTCAGGTTATAGAGTTACATCACATACATTCATTGTATAATTGATACGTTACATCGTCAATCTAGGGTACAAGTTCAATATATCATCAAGTGTTCCAGTACTCAAATAGTAATTACACAGTTTAGCATAGCGCTTCATTCATGTATGTAAGAGAGAAGATTGTTCAAATATATTACATGCACATCCGGTACATCGTCCACCTTCTTCTACAGAACCGTCGGTATAGCACTGATACACATCGTTACCCATACTCTGAGTACTTTCAGTGATGCATCACAGTGTTAACTGTTTTAATAATGTAGAGTGTACATTATCTTTCTTGGGTGCATTTACAAAATCAACTGCTAGATCCAAGTTATCCCATGGAGTAATTGGTTGATTAATCGTTAATTGAGTTGGGTACACATTTAATATTTTGATGGAGTTGGCTACCTTGTAGAACCAAAATGCATTCACGCCGAAAACTGTGCTAATAGACAAAATTATGTTAGAGATATGGGTCTATAATTATCTGAGTGTGCTTTGGGGATGGGAACAATGACACTGTCCAATCATCAGGTAATACTCCTTCACTTAAACTCATTCTGTACAACACTAAAAGTGGATTACCTGGTACTTGTGAGACCAGTTTACTTCCTCAGTAAACTGTAAGTAATACCGTCCTCTTCAGGAGCAGTTGACTTATTTGATTGTGCTACACAGCCTTCCCGGCTTGGTGCCTTCTTTGGTAATTACTTATCAAAGGCAGCTCCATACGAGGAGCTGCCTCGTATGGGCCAATAAGTCTTTTGCAGTTACCTTCATTCTTATGTTCTTACTTACATTTACTGAACTTTATCATCATCATCATCATTTACAGAAAGAAATTAACATAAAAAGTAGTCATTTTAATACACAAAACAGAAGTAGATATTATGTAAATTATGATGCAGGATAGGATCACTATTAAGAACTTAATTATAAACCACAATATGTTTTATATCGTCAGAAATTCTGATACATACCATATATTTTCAAATATTTACAATTAAAGTATTTATTTAGGAAATAAGTATTTTAGTTACAATAGTTAGCTCTGAGAACACACATTGTTGCAGCAAGAATTTCTTCCCACTAATCTGAGCGATGCTAATGACCCATTGGACTTGTCATGAACAACAATCAACTACAGCACCATCTATATCAGAAGATATTCAAAATATTCTTGATGTCATTCAAATTGTCAATACGAGAACAGAATACATAAGAGTTAGTTTAGTGATGTCAAAGGAATCATATTGACTGACCGAGCCCCATTGTAAATATCCGTGGCTTCCTGACCATAAAGGTACCGCCGCGGATAAGGGTAAGGAGGGTACCGTCGAGGGTAAGACACCGGATGTACCCCATATACAAGCCACACTAGCTATTAGTTCATATAAGCTGACAACTTATCCAAATAAACATTACTTCCTAATTATATATATATACATATATATACATATATATATATATATATATATATATATATATATATATATATATATATATATATATGCGAACAAGCCTGAATGGTCCCCAGTGAGTTTTCAGTTATATATATATATATATATATATATATATATATATATATATTATGTAAATTATGATGCAGGATAGGATCACTATTAAGAACTTAATTATAAACCACAATATGTTTATATATATATCCTACTCACACTCATCCTAGCACAGTAATTTATTGTGCAACCCATACCCATCCTGTTACCAATAGTTTGTGCAACCCATGCTCATCCTGTTACCTTTAGTTTATTGTGAAACCCATACTCATCCTATGAATGGTAATTTATTATGCACCTCATACTCATCCTGTGAGTCATAGGACATTGTGGAACCCTTTCTCATCGTGTGAATCTTTGTTTACTTTGCTTTCCATACTCTGCTCTCCGATAGTTTCTTGTGCAACCCATACCCATGATGTGAGTGGTAGTTTATTGTGTACCCTATACTCATCCTGTGAGTATAGGGTACACAATGAGTTCATTTGTACTCCATACTCATCAAGAAGTGTATTTTACCAGCATTGTAATATAAATTAAGAATAAAGGCATAATCTTATTATGTACCCATAATAAAAATAAGAGCCATCACACTATAATTTTCATGACAAACGGCCTAGACTCCACTTCCGCCTTCGGCAAGCTGCTGCCGGAGGTGGGTATAGTTTATTGTACACTCCCGCACCCCCAGTCCTGGGAAGAGGGGCATTCGAATGTGGACATATGAACCATTACCCCCAACCCTTCCCTCTTAATAATAATTGAAACACTACACTACACATTATATGTTCATTTAATATTTCAAGTATAAGACTCAAGATATATTTAGGATTTAACGATTTAACATTGTCTCAATCATACCTTTATTGCACTTTATCATCATTATTTACAGAAAGAAATTAACATAAAAATGTAGTTAATTTTAACATACAAAACCGAATTTGAACATTGTTAATTTTGATGCAGGATCACTATTACTAAGAACTTAATTATAAACCACAATATGTTGTATATCATCAGAAATTTGGAAACATAATATATATATATATATATATATATATATATATATATATATATATATATATATATATATATATATATATATATATATATATATATATATATATATATATATAAATGGAAATTTAGCACATTTAAATAATGTTATTAAGCTTAAGAATAAATTACATAAAATTAACATAGTAAAATGACTGGGATACAGATGGATCAGTAATCACATTACAAGTCCAATTATTTCCTAACTGAAGTCTGTAACGCACTATCATGTCATATTTCATAATACAAATTAGGTAAGAGATATGCAATATCAACACAAAATCGTCAGCTACTATTTCCAAAACACATTTATTATATAGCATTAAACTGCTCTTTCACTTCGGGGGCGCTTACGCTGATATGGTTTTTTGGCAATTCCAAATGTTTTTGGGATTGAAAAAATTTTGTTTTTGTCATACATTTTAGTATTTTCATTATAAGGTTTTCTTGATATAAAGCACCATAAGTAATCTCTCTTTTCATCTTTAGTTTTTTGGTCCCAAACTTCCTTAGGAACCAGGTACTTATCTAAATTGGATGATATTATATAATTGCCTTCTCCGTGTAATGCTCTCCTCAGATCTAGCATTTGGAGCGTTGAAACATTGCAAATTTTTTCAATTAATTCTGGCAGTTTTTGGGGTTTCCAATCAATAGTCAGTTTCAGGATATGGTTTAGTGACTCACAATTGTTATTAGTCCATAACGTGTCCATTTTGGCTTTTGCGTGAGGTACACACACATAATTCCATAAAGAAGATTTCAAACGACTATCAAAATAATCTTTGAACTTTGGGTATTTGTAAAAGTAAAATATGAGATTGTTGATTCCCCTTTCAAACTGATCCTCACAAACACTTCTAACTAACCCATTTGTACCAAATATTTTCTTTTGGATACGAATCCTATCGGTGTTCGTGCATCCTATATTATCCGTTAAATAGTGGCGAACATTTTCTTTCAGATGGTTACTACACAATAACAATGTTGCCTTCGGAAAACAACACATAAGTGCCTTTCTTAACGCGATTTCCTGATCACTACCAATCATTACATTCGAGTTGTTAATACAGTTATCGAGTTTGCCTCTTAGGTGGGAGAAAAATGATAAGTAAGTCTCGTATTCACCATCCCAGTGTAAATACATGGGCCCGAGGAATATAGGGTTGCTTGATTTTTCTTTTGTTACTACAGTAGTGTTCTTGTACACAAGTGTTGTTAAATAACAAGGGCCAAGATTGAAAGTCCTGTCAACACCGATAACATTAGGGTTTTCCATTCCTGCAGCACTCAAATGTTGCTTGAGATCTTCAAGTTGTTCCTTGGAATACAGTACCACACAGGGGACTTTGTTCGGCTTAATAATTATCTTCTTTACATAATCATGGGTATTAATCATGCTAATTACATGTAAAACGTCATCAGCAACATTGTGCCTATGAATAGGTTTGCGTTCCTTTATCTTGTCATGATATTTTTTACTCCTTACCTGTTGGAAGTCTCTTGGGGCTAAACATGATTCTTCCATAAGCAGATTTTGATAAACCTCTCGTGGAGGTTGGATCTTAACCATCTTGCCTATATTTTCTAAAACTTCAGGCCTGGTCCGAACATATGGAATGTTGTTTTGTGAATTTCCATGCATCGTCTCTCCTGTTTGCTTGCCACAGTATTCTACAATAGCTACAGACTCCAGCTCTTTAATAACAGTTACTCTTTTCTTAAAGCTTTCCTGCCCTTTGAGGACTGTGTAATAACGGTGCATTGTGATGAGAGTATCTGGGGAGGGCTGAGGTTCTAAGGGAACCCACTGCGTTTTCCCTTTTGATAATACTCTTTTACAAAATATCTCATTTCTCAAATATATTATCCTCAAACGATTATTATTATCCCATATGAATAAGGAGTTCACGGTAGTACCTCTGGCACTGTTCCACACTCCACAGTCGTCTGGAAAGGTCGACCGTGTTTTGGCGCCCTTAGTAAGATTATGTGAATTGTCAACCACATAAAATGTATCTTCTTTAGGCCCATTTGGGACACTTTTAAACACCTTGTTCTCTCGCAAATGCCAATAGACTTCTTCTACAGCTAAAAATTTTCCATTGCGAAGCTTGCCAGAGCTTTCGCTATCGTTATCAGTCGACAATTGAGGTTTTTTTTAACAAAGTGTGTGTCTCCTTAAAGTCATACTGTATTTTGGACACAAAAGTAGTAAAATCCTTTCCGACTGGAGTTGATGTATACATAGGGGGTACAGATAATGGTGATTGACACAAACTTAGAGGTGTGGATGTAATAGTGCTTAGTAACTGGGTACTGTTTATGGATATGTGACCCAGTGGAGGCAAGGACATTAATGGAACAAAATGGTTAGGTGTCCATGATTTATCCCCTTCCTTGAGATTGCCGCTCCACATAATATAAATGGGATCCTGCCTGTATCCCTCACACCGAGGGATAATTTTGGTATTGAGAATACCTATACATTTGTCAAGCATGCCGTTGACAGACGGATATACAGATATTATTTCTCTGTTTACAACAGAACTTGCTGCATACATTGTCATAACTGATGAATCTTTTCCAGGGATGGCAGAATACAGACAAACTTCATTGAAATCAGGAGACACCAGGTTTAAATCCGTATTATCATGCTGTGACATATACCAGTCGCATTGGTCTATTATTTCAATAGTAGTTCTTGCTCTAATTTCTCCTGATCTTGTCTCGTCCCCACACACAGCAAGTGAGATGGCATTGAATAAACAATTCCCATCCCCTTTAACACGAACTGGCATACGGCTGTTTATCGTTTGTCGTCCACAACTTTTAAGGATTTCTGCAGCCGTCTTGTCCTCAGAAAATTCAACATTTGCAGGAACCTTTATACACTCAAAGGTAGCATCGTCAGCACTTATGTTTACACTTATTGGAAGTATCTAAGTATCAACTAAAGTATCTTCACACTTGACTTAAACTTTAGTAGCTATTTTCTGGACCATTCTTCAAGTTTCGGAGGTCAACGAAGATGGAATTCACATGAAATGGCTTATGTTACCATCACTAATAATGTTGTGTTTTCTGTCTAGCTTCAGACACGGTTATGTTACAATTGTGTCTTAAAGAGTTGCGCGCAATTAAGCATGATAGAAATCACTTACAATTAATGCAGGATGGTAGAAAATCACTTACAATTAATGCATCAAGTTTGGAGACTTGAATTGAAATTGAAATTGAAATAAGTTTATTGAGGTAAAATACACACAAATGGATGAGGTAGCTCAAGCTATTCTCACCCCGTTCAGTATATCGTGTTAATACATACATAGACACACACACTTGTACACATTTTAGTGTAACAAGCAAGGCAAATAGTTCTGTCTGATGGGTAGAGGCAACTGCACTTGCAGCTGCACCCGTGTGGCGGTGTAGGAAACCATCAATGTATATGATTTGAGAGAGAGAATGATCTGTGGACAGAGCATCAATATGGCGTAAGGTATTGGGCTTTGCCTCAAGATGAAGCATAATTAGAACCCGAATATCAGGAGAAAAAATTACATTAAAAACTGTCCACATGATACATATATATAATCATGTTTTAAACATTTTAATTGTATTATTTGCATATATATATATAATTAGGAAGTAATGTTTATCTGGGTAAGTTGTCAGCTTTTATGAACTAATAGCTAGTGCGGCTTGTATATGGGGTACATCCGGTCTCTTACCCTCGACTGCGGCGGTAACTTTATGGTCAGGAAGCCAAAAATATTTATAGTTCAAGTTCAAGTATGTTTATTGAGACAAGAAAAAAATACATCTCAAAGGGATAGAGTAACTTAGGCTATTTCTACCCCCTCTACTTCAAGTCCCTCAAGGGGCGCACAAATTCAGTAAGTACAAATAGACAATTAACATTACAAGAATCCCATTTAACATTGCAGGTTAATATAGTAAGTACAGCATACAATTGTTACACTCTTGGGGCAAAATTTTTGTAGCTCCTAAGTATACTGTCTATCATACCATTATCACACATACAAACAATTTGATGTGGTACATTACTTATTTCCTTATTTCTATAGTTATCAATAAGTTGACACTATAATACATAATGTTCTAAGGTGTGGGCGTGCGGCATACTACATAATTTACACTCCTTATCTTTTTCACTGACATCAACTCCGTATTGCCAGATATATTTGTATCCTAATCTTAATCTCATGTAAATTGAATCCTTCCAAGTTGACTTTCCTTTATCATAGGTGAAGGACGAGTTTGTATTTATTACTGAATAATTCTTAAGTGTGTTACTACTATCCACTATTGCCATTCTTTTTATCATTTCTTCATCTTCATTTCCTCTTATTAATGTTATATATACATGTACACATAATCATACATACATGTACAATAATACATACATGTTGATTGGCTTGTGTGCAGGCCTTCACACTCCCTGAGCGAGCCATCAAGTAACTATAAAAAGGCATATATCTTCACTTTCACTTCAGTTATATTTATACCAAAGTATTAACATGCAGCTTATATGTCTTTCTGATGACATAAAAAACTTCGTTTTTTATAATATATAGATTCAATTAACATTGATTTTCAAAAGGTCATAGTTCCCATCGAAAGGGAGAGCGTCGGCCAAGAAGCCTTGTTTAAAATATGAATATTTTTCCTCTCTAATAAGGTATAATCTCTGTGATGCATTAACACAAACTATTTTATATCTGCCTTTCTGATAACATATATAAATATAATCTTTATTTGTGAATATTTGTTAATTAAGCAATATATCAGAGAGCGTGTAGGGTTCGGTGTTCTATGAACGAAAAGGACTGGAGTAGTTTAAATAGCGAACGCATACCAACGAATAACGCTAGTATCTATATAACAAATTTATTGTCATGTGGAATTGATTTAACTTCCAGACACTTTTTTTTAATAAATATTAAATATTTTGTGGCTGTTTATGAAAAATATTATTATAAATACACATTCTACTTGTTAATATTACCAATTAAATTTGCGACAATTTGAGCCATGAAATACGACGACTGGATCACTGTGTACAGGAGGCTGTTATGGCAGCAAACACTCTCCAGGCGACCATATATCTTGGATAAGTCGCTCCACACAATTGTCGCTTGGACCGTCGACTTCCTATGGCGTCACCTCTCACATATTTACGTCTCATTTCGTTATGAAATTAGATTATTTCAGAGAAAAAATAGGTTTGATCATGTTCTACGTGTAGCACCAACATTATAGTAAGTAAATATACCATATTTCTTCATTACTTACGTAATGCTAATACGTTTTGGGTAGTTTTGGCCTGATTTGGGATGATTGGGGTAATTCTATGGACCCGCTGACAATTGTTCACCAGAACAGGTGGTAAACATAACAGGTGTTCGGTGACACATGTGTGTGTTATATCCATCAAGGTTCCCCAAAAATGATGAGTTGAGAAATGTTATCCCTAACATTGGCTTGTAACAGTGGAGTTCACATGTGTTTGAACAACCTGGTTTGCTTGTTATCAAGCTTGTTCATCTATGTTCACTATAACATGAAGCTTTGTATATATATATATATATATATATATATATATATATATATATATATATATTTATATATACTATATACCCCCCCCCTCTTTTACCTCTATTTTTATTTGTACTCAACGCATTTTTTTCTTTTTACCCATTAGTTTTAAGCTTTAGTCAGTAGTGTTTTTTCCTGCCCGAAACGCTTTGCGTAATAGTGGCTTTAGGCATTGTATGTACTAGCTCCTATCTATAAAGCCAACAAACTTTGTAAAATCTCTTTATGTATGTGCCTTTGCCTAAATAAAAATTATTATATATTATTATTATATATATATATATATATATATATATATATATATATATATATATATATATATATATATATTTATATATATTGGTGTATACTGGCAGCAGGTTTTCTTTCAAACATGTTTCATTGAATATGACCGCATATTCTGTATTTATTATTTTCTGGTTTAGGGCTTCTATCCCTCTAACTATTTTCTTAGCATCAGGGCTTAATTGAAATAGGAGTTCTCCAAAACTCATTTTCGTACTTTTAAGGTGAAGAAAAGAAGTGATTTACTATAGAGTGTATTACACTTATTTGTATAATTTGCACGACGTTTCGAACCTCCATGGTTCATTCTCAAGTGAACAGATCTTACAATACTAGTTGATTTTATACCCGCATTAGGTCAGGTGATAATACAATGAAGGTGAAAACATGGGGGGATACATAAGGGATAAATGTGAGGTGAAACATAGAGGCTGCAGAAGGCTTATTGCCTCTGTTTACAGAGGCATATCTACTATTTATATATATATATATATATATATATATATATATATATATATATATATATATATATATATATATATATATATGTCGTACCTAGTAGCCAGAATGCACTTCTCAGCCTATTATGCAAGGCCTGATTTGCATAATAAGCCAAGTTTTCATGAATTGTTTTTCGACTACCTAACCTAACCTAACTTAACTTTTTCTGCTACCTAACCTATCCTAACCTATAAAGATAGGTTAGGTTAGGTTAGGTAGGGTTGGTTAGGTTCGGTCATATATCTACGTTAATTTTAACTCAAATAAAAAAAAATTGACCTCACACATAATAAAATGGGTAGCTTTATCATTTCATAAGAAAAAAATCAGAGAAAATATATTAATTCAGGAAAACTTGGCTTATTAGGCAAATCGGGCCTTGCATAGTAGGCCGAATACGACGTTCTGGCTACTAGGTACGACATATATATATATAAATATATATGTCGTACCTAATAGCCAGAACGCACTTCTCAGCCTACTATTCAAGGCCCGATTTGCCTAATAAGCCAAGTTTTCCTGAATTAATATATTTTCTCTAATTTTTTTCTTGGGAAATGATAAAGCTACCCATTTCATTATGTATGAGGTCAATATTTTTTTATTGGAGTTAAAATTAACGTAGATATTTGACCGAACCTAACCAACCCTACCTAACCTAACCTAACCTATCTTTATAGGTTAGGTTAGGTTAGGCAGCCGAAAAAGTTAGGTTAGGTTAGGTTAGGTAGGTTAGGTAGTCGAAATGCAATGAATTCATGAAAACTTGGATTATTAGGCAAATCGGGCCTTGAATAGTAGGCTGAGAAGTGAGTTCTGGCTACTAGGTACGACATATATATATATAAATATATATATATATAAATATATATATATATAAATATATACTAGGTACGACATATATATATATATAAATATATATATATATGTCGTACCTAGTAGCCAGAACGCACTTCTCAGCCTACTATGCAAGGCCCAATTTGCCTAATAAGCCAAGTTTTCACGAATTAATTGTTTTTCGACTACCTAACCTTACCTAACCTAACTTTTTCGGCTACCTAACCTAACCTATCCTATAAAGATAGGTTAGGTTAGGTTAGGTAGGGTTGGTTAGGTTCGGTCATATATCTACGTTAATTTTAACTCCAATAATTTTTTTTTTACCTCATACATAATGAAATGCGTAGCTTTATCATTTCATAAGAAAAAAAATAGAGAAAATATATTAATTCAGGAAAACTTAGCTTATTAGGCAAATCGGGCCTTGCATAGTAGGTCGAGAAGTGCGTTCTGGCTACTAGGTACGACATATATATATATATATATATATGTCGTACCTAGTAGCCAGAACACACTTCTCAGCCTACTATGCAAGGCCCGATTTGCCTAATAAGCCAAGTTTTCATGAATTAATATATTTTCTCTAATTTTTTTCTTATGAAATGATAAAGCTACCCATATCATTATGTAAGAGATCAATTTTTTTTTATTGGAGTTAAAATTAACGTAGATATATGACCGAACCTAACCAACCCTACCTAACCTAACCTAACCTATCTTTATAGGTTAGGTTTGGTTAGGTAGCCGAAAAAGTTAGGTTAGGTTAGGTTAGGTAGGTTAGGTAGTCGAAAAGCAATTAATTCATGAAAACTTGGCTTATTAGGCAAATCGGGCCTTGCATAGTAGGCTCATTAGTGAGTTCTGGCTACTAGGTACGACATATATATATATATATATAGGAGACATTGGGACACCCTAGGAGAATCCTGGGTCACCCTAGAAGACTCCTGGGTCACCCTAGAAGACTCCTGGGTCACCCTAGGAGACTCTTGGGGTCACCTAGAAGACTCCTGGGTCACCCTAGGAGGCTCCTGGGTCACCCTAGGAGACTCCTGGGTCTCCTTGTGCTATTTACATGTACAAAACCTTGTTCCTAAATGCTAATCCTGATTTGAAACTCTTCATTGATGGATGTAATAGAACCCACGAGCACCACAACATAAATAAATATTTTGTTGATTTAAATTGACAGTCATGCTAATTTAATTGCCAGTCAGGCTTATGTAATTCACAATCATCTTAATATAATTGCCAGTTTGGATAATATAATTGACAGAGAGGATTATGCCAGTCAGGCCAATATAATTACCAATAAGGCTAATATAATTGCCAATCAGGCAAATATATAACTTCGAATTGGGCTTTTTCACCCACAGGGTTATTGATTGATGGAAGTGCCTACCTGTCGAAGCCTTAACCTGCCAAAACTGTGTTGAATTTCAAAATATAATTGGAACAGATCATCAAGGCAAAAGGGGATAGGGGTGAGACCTTCAACAAGCCACCAGCTTCCTGTTCTCATTGAAGCCACTAGGGTTAGTGGCCCTCAGGTAAATCGGGTAAAGTCTTATTCCCAGACAATTACAGCATAACTGATAAAATAGGGTACAGTAATATAAATTTCTGGTTAATTTTGAGTGATATAAATTTCTATAGTAATATAAATTTAAATTTCATATTCACTTCACTGACAGTTATAAATGCCAGTCTGCCTTCAATAAAACTCTTTGGTGAAATATTTATAATCAAGAGAGGAACTTATTTATTTATTTATTTATTTATTTATTTATTTATTTATTTATGCATATACAAGAATGTACATTGGGAATGTGAGGATACATAATATGGTAATTACAGTCTTGTAAAGCCACTAGTACGCGCAGCGTTTCGGGCATGTACTTAATCTAAGAAAATTTTAAGGAGGTAAATACTTGCAAAATTTATAGACAAAAAAATGATAACCGTTACATGGAATGAAAAAAAGAAGATGAGAGAAAATTGTAGGTACAGTATATTAAAGCACATAGGTAGCTAAAATTGATTGCAATGACAGCTTGAATGGTAGTTGACAAAAATTGGTAGTCACAATACAGCATATGGCTAGCACATGAAAGAAGACAGCAATGAACACAATGATAAAGTTGTTTAATACTACATAAAAATTAGGAGATTGGGTAACACTAGGTACAGGGGAAATTTAAAGCTCAGTGTAAATAAGCCTAAGCAAAAAATAAAAAATGGACATCAGTTTGCATATGAATCTGATGAGAAAATTCCTTGATTAGTATACATTTCCCTTCCAATGAAATGGTCTCATCTTAAGTATGTCTCAGACTGTCTTCTTCACCAACTCCAATGCTAAATAATATTACAACAAAAATGTCCATAACTTAGCTACAGAGTATATTAAATTTTAAATAAATTTCCACTGAGAGCAAAAACAAAGCACATTATTATTTACATAAATATGAAGAAAAACATTTAAAGCTTTGTTTTATCTTTGCTAAACTAAAGAGATTTTTCTATACTTATAAGCAATTTTGAGTTTTCCTACAGTGACAGCTTCTCTAGTTCTTGCTTGGTCATCTAACTTTCATAAAAGAACAATATAATAAAATATCTTTAGATCTTTACCTTTCATTGTTTAGTGTATTTCTCAAACAAAATATAATTACCTCTGAAGAACATTCAACTGAACAAATCCACAAGGGCCATGACAAGGATTCGAACCTACATCCAAAATCATCCCAGACACTGCCTTAATCGACTGAGCTACGACATGATCCAACTGACAGTGTGATAACACACTGTTAGATTAAAGTTAATATACCATTATGTGCCTCATTATCCTTTAACATTCTCTTAATTATCTTCCACACTCAAAGTGTTTAGCCTATTATTTGCATGTGTCATCTTGTGCCTCTTCATATGTCCACGGTGACGGAATGTCTTCCCACACTCTGGACACTCCTGAGGTTTATCATCTAAATGCACTAACATGTGAGTGTTCATACTTCCACACTGATTGAATCTCTTCCCACACTCTGGACACTAATGAGGTTTATCACCTGAATGCACCACCATCATGTGAGTCTTCATATTTCCAACACGATTGAATCTCTTCCCACACTCTGGACACTTATGTGGTTTGTCACCTGAATGCACCATCATATGAGTCTTCATATTTCCACGCTGACTGAATCTCTTCCCACACTCTGGATACTCGTGAGGTTTATCACCTGAATGCACTAACATGTGCTTTACTATAATTCCACGTTCTTTAAATTTTTTGCCACACTCAGCACATTGAAAAGGTCTCTCATCCGTATGCACCATCATGTGAGCCTTCATATTTCCAACACGATTGAATCTCTTCCCACACTCTGGACACTCATGTGGTTTGTCACCTGAATGCACTAACATGTGAGACTTGATATAACCAAGATGACTGAATCTCTTCCCACACTCTGGACACACATGAGGTTTATCACCTGAATGTACTAACATGTGTCTTATTATAGTTCCACGTTCTCTAAATTTTTTGCCACACTCGGCACATTGAAAAGGTCTCTCATCCGTATGCACCATCATGTGAGTCTTCATATTTCTAACACGATTGAATCTCTTCCCACACTCTGGACACTCATGTGGTTTGTCACCTGAATGCACTAACATGTGAGACTTGATTTGTCCACGCTGACTGAATCTCTTCCCACACTTTGGACACTCATGAGGTTTGTCACCTGAATGCACTAACATGTGAGTCTTCATATTTCCATGCTCACTGAATCTCTTCCCACACTCTGGACATTCATGAGGTTTATCACCTGAATGCACTAACATGTGACGTTTCACATGTCCAGGACGGGTGAATACCTTCGGACACTGTGGACACTGGTGAGTCTTCATCTTCTTTATGACAGGTGCAGTTTGTGTGAAGGTTTTCTCCCCCGGATGTTGGGAGAAGCGTCAAGGCTTGAGTGTTGTTTCTTAGAGTTAGACGTGATGTGAGCACTTGGCGGTCAATGGTGGTGCATCTTCTTTATGATAGGTACAGTGTGTGTCAAGGTTTTCCCTTAATGCTCGTGCTGGACATCACCGGCGGGTGCTGCTAAAATGGCGACGGTTGTTTACCCTCTCATCACCTAAGCGTTCCAATGTTTTTGTTTGGTTCCACATATCATTTTTCCTACTTCTTATTTTTGTTTAAAATTGGTCATTTACAATTAACGCTTGTATTTATCCCTATGTTTTTCAATCAAAGAATATACTTGGAATTGTTTCTTTAAACATAATGCTACATGATTATACTTTTTTGAAGGAAACAGCTCTCCCATAGTGGATGTGCTCCGAACCATAATGGAATTGACCCAATTATCAGTTGGGTCAACCCAAGTATCGCGTTTCCAAAATGGTCGCCCATGTTGGAATAGACGAACGCTGAAAAAATATGGTTGAAAACATCTTGATAACTTAAATTATTTATTAGTCACAAGAATGACAGTAATAGAAACTTTATATAAAACCTTTCCCAGACAAATATTTTTTAAGTAAAACCGCAGATATTTGTAGTTGTATAAAAGTGGCAGTTTAGACGGGGACTGGTCAAGTCGTATACTGCAATTTCGGATACCGGGCTAGAAACAACTTCGTTCACTGAGAAGTTTGTACATACAAACCATTCCGTTCGTATATGCGCTGGTTTGTGTTCGCTGTTGTTCTCGTCTGAATAAATACATGGCACTTGTTCATATAATTAGCGCTTCCATTATTAGAATTATTTATCCATTATTAGAATAACAAGGTGCAAACTATACCCCCCTTACAGTTGAAATCTATTTATTTATATACAAGAAGGTACATTGGGTTGCGAGAGTACATAACATATATTAAGAGGTACATTGTAGCAAGATTTGAGATTAAAGGATTTAAGACTAACACGTTTAGAAACAGGGCGCCCCCGAAGGAGGCTATTATTTGTTATGCACCCCATACTCAACCAGTAAGTAGTGGAGCAAAACATAGATTACATGGTCTTAAAGTCTTAATCAGGCCAATTCAACTCTATTTCTTTCTTTATTATGCACCCCATACCCATCCCGTGGGCGGTGGTGTAAAGGATTACAGAGGCACATAATCGGTTCAGGAACTGAACCCTCTAGTTCGTTTAGCTAAGCAAATAACAATTTGTGACACTAGTTACAAAATTATTAATATTATATATACATGTACACACTCTCATACATACATGTACATATATATATACGTATACATATATACATACACGTACATACATATCTAATCACCTACACAAATACACACATCAATAATCTTTGTGTCACAAGTGATCAACAAGAGGCTCACAACAGTCACTATACAAGGCACTTTACATCTATGGTGAGTCACACAGTTACTAGTCTTGCTGCACACTGCACACCCACCCAACTGGGCGGCAGCTTTACAGTCATGTGCTCCACACCCACCCAACTGGGCAGCAGCTTTACAGTCATGTGCATGCATTACCTACAGTAAGCAAATTTTGGATACTTCGCTAAGATTTCGAGCAGCACATCATTATGAATGAAGTACTTACACATTTCTTGGACACTATTGATGGTGTTATCTCTAAATTCCGCGATTTTTTCACATTCCATTATATAATGACGCAAAGTAAGCGAATAGTTCTGCTGATAGAGTTTACATTTGCCCGAAACGCTTTGCGTAATAGTGGCTTTACCCAGCAAACATTTTCATGTTTTTAAAACATCCTAAAAACGACATTTCATTGTTTTCAGCACGTTTATAATTACGTTTAGAAAAGGTTTTTTGAGAACTTTTATATACAACCTTAGAACGTAAATAATTAACATTTCTAAAAACTTTTTTATAATCTTTTAATTACCTACATTAAAACGTTTAGGGTAAATTAGGGTATAATAATTTTTTAATTCATATCTGAAATAGAAAGGGAGAGAAAGAAAGAAGACATATCTGAGAAAGAAATGGACATCCTATATATGTATGTGTAAATTACAAATAAATAGGGTACAAAAAGAGAATTAAAATATTATATTTAATTAAGAATGAGTAATACAACAAAATATATGTAATAGCTCGAAATATATAGACTATATCTATAACAGAATATAAAAGTAAAAATTTAAAAATCTTTAAAAATCTATATATGCAATATGTGAACACAATAGATTTTGTGATCAAGCAGCCTGTGATTCATGTCATGCTGAGATCAGTCTGACGTTACAAGCAGTTATTGTTACTTAAAACTAAAACAAGTAAAATTTTCCGAGTATACATATAACACTATAGTTTTTCTATGACTAATAATAAAAATCTATTAATCAAAAGTTTAGGACTAATTAACTAAAAATAAAAATCTACAAGTGAATGTAAACAGTCAAGTATAATATTCATGTAGAAGGAGAAAGAAAAAGAGAGAGAAGGAAAGAAAGAGAAAGAAAGAAAGGGAGAAAGAGAGAGAAAGAAAAGAAAAAAGTCATGTATAATATTCATATTAGCACCATGCAATATAACTTAGATTAAGTAAAAATCTCAGACATTTTTAAATCAAATGAAATATGAGAGCCAGAGAGAGAGCGTGAGCCAGAGCCAGAGAGAGAGAGAGTCAGAGCCAGAGAGAGAGAGAGAGAGAGAGAGAGAGAGAGCCAGAGAGAGAGAGAGAGAGCCAGAGAGAGAGAGAGCCAGAGAGAGAGAGAGAGAGAGAGAGAGCCAGAGAGAAAGAGAGAGCCAGAGAGAAAGAGAGAGCCAGAGAGAGAGAGAGCCAGAGCCAGAGAGAGAGAGCCAGAGAGAGAGCCAGAGCCAGAGAGAGAGAGAGAGAGCGTGAGCCAGAGCCAGAGAGAGAGTGAGTCAGAGCTAGAGAGAGAGAGCCAGAGCCAGAGAGAGAGAGAGAGCCAGAGAGAGAGCCAGAGAGAGAGAGAGCCAGAGAGAGCGAGAGCCAGAGAGAGCGAGAGCCAGAGAGAGCGAGAGAGCCAGAGAAAGAGAGGGGGAGAGAGAGAGAGAGAGAGAGGGCCAGAGAGAGAGAGCCAGAGCCAGAGAGAGAGAGAGAGAGCCAGAGAGAAAGAGAGAGCCAGAAAGAGAGAGCCAGAGAGAGAGAGAGAGCCAGAGAGAGAGAGCCAGAGAGAGAGCCAGAGAGAGAGAGAGAGAGCCAGAGAGAGAGAGAGCGTGAGCCAGAGCCAGAGAGAGAGTCAGAGCTAGAGAGAGAGTCAGAGCCAGAGAGAGAGAGCCCGAGAGAGAGAGAGAGAGAGCCAGAGAGAGAGAGCCAGAGAGCGAGAGCCAGAGAGAGCGAGAGCCAGAGAGCCAGAGAAAGAGAGAAAGAGAGGGGGAGAGAGAGAGAGAGAGAGAGAGCCAGAGCCAGAGAGAGAGAGAGAGCCAGAGATAAAGAGAGAGCCAGAGAGAGAGAGCCAGAGAGCCAGAGAGAGAGAGAGAGCAAGAGAGCCAGAGAGAGAGCAAGAGAGCCAGAGAGAGAGCAAGAGAGCCAGAGAGAGAGCAAGAGAGCCAGAGAGAGAGCAAGAGAGCCAGAGAGAGAGCAAGAGAGCCAGAGAGAGAGCAAGAGAGCCAGAGAGAGCAAGAGAGAGAGCAAGAGAGAGAGAGAGAGAGCCAGAGAGAGAGAGCAAGAGAGCCAGAGAGAGCAAGAGAGCAAGAGAGAGAGCAAGAGAGAGAGAGAGAGCCAGAGAGAGAGAGAGCAAGAGAGCCAGAGAGAGAGAGCGAGAGAGAGAGCGAGAGAGAGAGAGAGAGCCAGAGAGAGAGAGCAAGAGAGCCAGAGAGAGAGCAAGAAAGAGAGAGAAAGAGAGAGAAAGAGAGAGAAAGAGAGAGAGAGAGAGAGAGAGAGAGAGAGAGAGAGAGAGAGAGAGAGAGAGAGAGAGAGAGAGAGAGAGAGAGAGAGAGAGAGAGAGACAGACAGAGACAGAAAGACACACACAACAAAAGAGGAGACAGAACAAAATTAAGGCAAGGAGAGAGAAGACAGAACAGAAACAACAGAGAGAGGAGAGAAATAAGAAATCATTGAAGAGAAGGGGAAGAGAAACACAAGATAAGAAAAAGATACAAGAAAAATATACAAGATAAAAATGACATAAATGAATACCACAAATATAAAAAGTAAAGGAAGAGAGAAGCTAGAAGAGACAGGAAACGAGAGGTGTTAGAAGAGAGGAGGAAAGGAGAGATTAAAAGTTAAGAAAAACAGGAGAGAAACGTAAAAGAAATAAAAAAAAGGGACATTTGTGAGGAGAGAAAATAAAGAGACCAGAGAAGACCATATATCAAGAGTGTGAGGATAAAGACTTATATATTTTCTTAGTAGACATCCTCTGGCTCTTGTTGCCCCTCTTGTATACGAATTGTACTTGCAAGCTTTCCCTGAAAAGATATTAACAAAATTAATATTTAATTATTTATTTATATAAATTACACACACACAAACTTTATATATTATATATATATATATATATAATTTCGTAAACCTCACCTTGTAAACATTCATGTTTCTACATGTTAAACAAGCTACGAGGATGAGGGAAGGGGATGTTCCCTCCATGCTGGATATTATATTTACCAGGAAAGAGAAAGATATATTTATCATTCAGTACCTCCCTCCTTTGGTACCTCCCTTTTCCTCCTTTCAGTACCTCCCTCCTTTTACCCAAGTGACATTGTCACTTGGGTAAAAGTGACCATGTCTTTTTGGGAATAAAGTATGCAATGCATTATAATCTGGAAGAAAATGAGCTTGAAGCAGTTGAAAAACCTGACTTGTGGAGAGGTCATTATGGGGAACTCAGATATTTCCTTAAGGAATTTGACAAACACTTGCTGTTAGGACATGAAGTAAATGAGATGTATGTCAAGTTTTGTGAAATATATGATAATGGCACAACAAAATTTATACTAAAGCAGAGATGCAGAACTAGGAAAAAGGGAAAAATTGCCCAAACATACAAGCAATACAAAGATGCGAGAAACAACAATAGCAGTAAGGAGAGGGGCAGAAAGACTATGACTTTCGGTCATATTCAACAACACAAATATACATACACACACACACATTATTGGAAAAAATTGGAATTGGAATATTGGAAAAAATAATTAAAACTAAATGGGTAGAACACCTGGAGAGAAATGATATAATTTCAGACAGACAGTATGGTTTTCGATTTGGAAGATCCTGTGTATCGAATTTACTCAGTTTCTATGATCGAGCAACAGATATATTACAGGAAAGAGATGGTTGGGTTGACTGCATCTATCTGGACCTAAAAAAGGCATTCGACAGAGTTCCATATAGAGAGGTTGTTCTGGAAACTGGAAAATATTGGAGGGGTGACAGGTAAGCTTCTAACATGGATGAAAAATTTTCTGACTGATAGAAAAATGAGGGCAGTAATCAGAGGCAATGTATCGGACTGGAGAAATGTCACAAGTGGAGTACCACAGGGTTCAGTTCATGCACCAGTGATGTTTATTGTCTACATAAATGATCTACCAGTTGGTATACAGAATTACATGAACATGTTTGCTGATGATGCTAAGATAATAGGAAGGATAAGAAATTTAGATGATTGTCATGCCCTTCAAGAAAACCTGGATAAAATAAGTATATGGAGCACCACTTGGCAAATGGAATTTAATGTTAATAAATGCCATGTTATGGAATGTGGAACAGGAGAACATAGACCCCACACAACCTATACATTATGTGAGAAATCTTTAAAGAATTCTGATAAAGAAAGAGATCTAGGGGTGGTTCTAGATAGAAAACTATCACCTGAGAACCACATAAAGAATATTGTGCGAGGAGCCTATGCTACGCTTTCTAACTTTAGAATTGTGTTTAAATACATGGATGGTGATATACTAAAGAAATTGTTCATGACTTTTGTTACGCCAAAGCTAGAATATGCAGCTGTTGTGTGGTGCCCAACAACAGAAGTTGGCCCATATCTTAAGAAGCACATCAACAAACTGGAAAAGGTGCAAAGACATGCTACTAAGTGGCTCCCAGAACTGAAGGGCAAGAGCTACGAGGAGAGGTTAGAGGCATTAAATATGCCAAAACTAAAAGACAGAAGAAAGAGGTGATATGATCACTACATACAAAATAGTATCAGGAATTGATAAAATCGACAGCGAAGATTTCCTGAGACCTGGAACTTCAAGAACAGGAGGTCATAGATTGAAACTAGCTTAACACAGATGCTAAAGAAATATAAGAAAATTCACTTTCGCAAATAGCGTGGTAGACGGTTGGAACAAGTTAGGTGAGAAGGTGGTGGAGGCCAAGACTGTCAGTAGTTTCAAAGCGTTATATGACAAAGAGTGCTGGGAAGACGGTCTCATCCTGTAACTACACTTAGGTATTTACACACACACTATATATATATATATATATATATATATATATATATATATATATATATATATATATATATATATATATATATATATATATATATATATATATATATGTCGTACCTAGTAGCCAGAATGCACTTTTCAGCCTACTATGCAAGGCCCGATTTGCCTAATAAGCCAAGTTTTCATTAATTAATATATTTTCTCTATTTTTTTCTTATGAAATGATAATGCTATCCATTTCATTATGTATGAGGTCAATTCTTTTTTTATTGGAGTTAAAATTAATATAGATATATGACCGAACCTAACCAACCCTACCTAAACTATCTTTATAGGTTAGGTTAGGTAGCTGAAAATGTTAGGTTAGGTAGTCGAAAAAACATTAATTCATGAAAACTTGGCTTATTAGGCAAATCGGGCCTTGTATAGTAGGCTGAGATGTGCGTTCTGGCTACTAGGTACGACACACACACACACACATATTATATATATATATATATATATATATATATATATATATATATATATATATATATATATATATATATGTCGTACCTAGTAGCCAGAACTCACTTCTCAGCCTACTATGCAAGGCCCGATTTGCCTAATAAGCCAAGTTTTCATGAATTAATTGTTTTTCGACTACCTAACCTACCTAACCTAACCTAACCTAACTTTCTCTACTACCTAACCTAACCTAACCTATAAAGATAGGTTAGGTTAGGTTAGGTAGGGTTGGTTAGGTTCGGTCATATATCTACGTTAATTTTAACTCCAATAAAAAAACATTGACCTCATACATAATGAAATGGGTAGCTTTATCATTTCATAAGAAAAAAATTATAGAAAATATATTAATTCAGGAAAACTTAGCTTATTAGGCAAATTTGGCCTTGCATAGTAGGCTGAGAAGTGCGTTCTGGCTACTAGGTACGACATTATATATATATATATATATATATATATATATATATATATATATATATATATATGTATATATATATATATATATATATATATATATATCGGACAATTAGGAAAAAAAAAAAAAATTTAAATTATTTTACCTTGTACCTAGATCTACCAGGCCTGTTTGGTCTATGTTTCAGTACTTGAGAAATCTGGAAGGTCACATCCTCCTCCTCAACTTGTGGATGTGCGTTGATAGATGATTCTGTAAAATTAAGTTATTTATATAATAATAAATTCAGTATAACAATAATATTCTGTAAAATTAAAAGTAATTTATACATCAATCAGATAAAACTCTCCAGAGATGGTGATACACAACATATAAAGGACAAGCTTCAGAACAAAATATGCATTTAGGAATAAGGTTTTGTACATGTAGGTAGCACATGAGAAAATAAGTGGAAGGTGATCAAGTTTATATTAACATGTTAATGGCTTTGTTAAGGCTTTGCAAGAATGAAAAAATATTAATAATATAATATCACCTACCAATTAATTGTACATCATTTATAAGTCAATTATTTGCATTATTATTATTCAATACTAATGATATAAAAATGCATTTTGTAATCTACTATTTATGCAAGTATTAAGCACAGGATCATGAAATAAACTGCACAATATTGTAATGGATAAACCAATTAAGTTTACATTTTCCTATAGCTAAGTCAGTCAGTTCTATTAGCAGCAGAGAACAATTATGCCCAACCTCTATTAAATGAAACAATCTTAAGAGCAAGTGATAGAAATATAATCATTTATGCTTGGGAAAATATTATGGAATGGTTCCAAATATGAAAAATATTAAGTTTTTTGGTTAAAATTTTTTAATTTAAAATTTAAATTTTTAAGTGAATTTTAAACTTTAAAAAAATTATTTAATTTTTTGGTTACTTACTTAAAATAACATTATATAGTTCTTGTTTTTGTAGAAATGCCAATTTCTTCTTTTGCCCTTCCAGACTGTATAGTGACCACAGGCCGTTTGTTCATATCTTCATTATTCTTCGAACCATGGTTGCACAATCAGACCCACGTACACTGGTTAAAAGCATCACCTAAAAGCAACAACAAAAATGTAGTACACTGACGAATTTTGAATATATATATATATATATATATATATATATATATATATATATATATATATATATATATATTATATATATATATATATATATATATATATATATATATATATATATATATATATATATGTCGTACCTAGTAGCCAGAACGCACTTCTCAGCCTACTATGCATGGCCCGATTTGCCTAATAAGCCAAGTTTTCCTGAAGTAATATATTTTCTCTAATTTTTTTCTTATGAAATGATAAAGCTACCCATTTCATTCTATATGAGGTCAATTTTTTTTTATTGGAGTTAAAATTAACGAAGATATATGACCGAACCTAACCAACCCTACCTAACCTAACCTAACCTATCTTTATAGGTTAGGTTAAGTTAGGTAGCCGAAAAAGTTAGGTTAGGTAAGGTTAGGTAGGTTAGGTAGTCGAAAAACAAATAATTCATGAAAACTTGGCTTATTAGGCAAATCGGGCCTTGTATAGTAGGCTGAGAAGTGCGTTCTGGCTACTAGGTACGACATATATATATATATATATATATATATATATATATATATATATATATATATATATATATATATATATATATATATATATATATATATATATATATGTCGTACCTAATAGCCAGAACGCACTTCTCAGCCTACTATTCAAGGCCCGATTTGCCTAATAAGCCAAGTTTTCATGAATTAATGTTTTTTCGTCTACCTAACCTACCTAACCTAACCTAACCTAGCTTTTTTTGGCTACCTAACCTAACCTTACCTATAAATATAGGTTAGGTTAGGTTAGGTAGGGTTGGTTAGGTTCGGTCATATATCTACGTTAATTTTAACTCCAATAAAAAAAATTGACCTCATACATAGAGAAAAGGGTTGCTTTATCATTTCATAAGAAAAAAATTATAGTAAATATATTAATTCAGGAAAACTTGGCTTATTAGGCAAATCGGGCCTTGAATAGTAGGCTGAGAAGTGAGTTCTGGCTACTAGGTACGACATATATATATATATATATATATATATGTATGCCATATACATATATATGCTATGTTGTATGCTACAACTTGGCTGATAATAAAGCCATTCACAACTGCAGGCCTAATAAAAAAAGGAGGTGGCATAGCAATATCTTACAAAGATACCTTCATCTGCAATAGTGTCATTAGTAATAGAGACGACTATTGTGAATATACCTTTGCCAAGTTCTCCAGTAAATCCCTTAAATCCTCCTTGAACAAGAGGGTTTTTACTTGATCGAACCATATTCTTAACCTGCTGCAGGTAATTTTCAAATGGAAATGCTGAACATCTGTCCAAACTACCAAACTCTTTGGCATCAGAGGATATGTGTGTTAGGCAGTGTACATTGTACACTAAAAAATCCTTACCATACAGCTCACGAGCCTTTAACACAAAGTACAGCAAAAGATCATGTGCATATTGGCTGTAATTTAACTGAATCAATTTAGGTGATACAAGAATAGAAATGGCTACACTCAGAGTCAGGAAATGGTCATACAATTCTTTGGGTAAGATTCCCTTCAGTACAATCTTACCGGTGTAGAGAAGGAGTTGCCTGTATTCAGTCGCTTTCCATCTATCAACCTCTGAAAGACTTCGAGGTTTACCTGTTCTTTTAGGCGTCGCTTTTTGGCCCGTGACATACGCTGCCATCTTGTGTGGTATTCTCTTCTTCTTTCTATAATGTGTGCATACATTCTGAAGGAGAAAGGCCAAGTGCTACATTACCAATTACTATTACAAGATTATTAGTAAAGTATTGTACTGCAAAAAGCAAATAAAATGGGGTAAACTAAACTTTGAAAACAAATAATAATTAAAACAGGTAAATTAGTAAAAAACAAAGGCTTAAGCAGACATGACTCTGCTTAAGCCATGTAAAGCAGACAGATAAGATGGCAATATATAAGGGGAAAAAATTAAAAAGCTAGGATATAAAACTAATTGAGATCAAAAGCATAAATTACTAAAGTAGGGGAAAAAATAACAAATGACTTCATAAAAAAATTATCCAATTGCCAACAGCAACTTGGTAGTACGAGTCTAAGTCTAAGAAACAAAAAAAATTTAAATGCTGTTATCTGCAATGAAACAATACATACTATTGCACGTACCGAAACATTGATGAATGTAAAAAATAGAGAACTATTTGCTGAATGTCCCATAAATGGATTTAAACTATTTTACACAAAGAGGGGGGAGAAGCCATGTATGTTAGGGAATATTTGAAATGTAGTCTCGAAAAGTACACAACTGTGATAGGAAAATTAGGTCACATGGAGGAGTGGGTCTGTATACTATGGAAGACCTTGTATGCTCGGAGCTCCTTAACATTACAAATGAGGTGGTAGAGGTATTGGGATTAAAAATAGAGAAAATAAATTTAGTGATTATTCTAATATACAAACCGCCAGATGCAACGGCCGAGGAATTCACAGAACAGATAAACAAAATGGAGAACTCGATACCTCATATTATCTTCCTAGGTGACTTCAACTTGCCTAGTCTAAGATGGAGAATAGCAAACAATAATATTATACCAGGAAATTTATCGAGACCTACCCACTCAGCTTCCTGGCAATACGTTAGTAATGAATAAATATGATATATTTACTCATTATAATGTTGGTGCTGAATGTACAACACGAAAAAACATAATTTTAATCTGAAAAAGGATCTTTTTATTAAGAAATTAGACGAAAATAAAGAGCTGGTGACGCCAAATCAAGTCGACGATCCAAGCGTCGGTTAGGTTAAGTTGGGTCAACCTAACCTATTATATTTATTCATTACTAACGTATTGCCAGGAAGCTTTGTGAAGCTTGTGTAGCTTGTGGTAATTAGACGGACCCTCATTTTAACAGAAACTTGGCTAAGTAAAGACTATACCCAACTCTACAACTTAGCTGGTTATAAAGGCATTCATAATTGCAGGCCTAGTAAAAAAGGAGGTGTTATACCAAAACAGATGCAGAACTAGGAAACAGGATTTCTTCAACAGAAATTTTGAAATTGTTCACAATTTTTGTTACACCAAAGTTGGAGTATGCAGCAGTTGTATGGTGTGCCCATATCTTAGAAAGCATATCAACAAACTGGAAACGGTGCAGAGACATGCCACTAAGTGGCATTAACTAAATGCCATTAAATATGCCAAATATACTACATAAATATACATACTACACATGCACAATAATTGTTCTGGGACCTCTGATATTCATAATATATATATATATATATATATATATATATATATATATATATATATATATATATATATATATATATATATATATATATATATGTATATATAGGGCCATCAACACACCTCCAGCTAGGGCCACCAACACACCTCCAGGGCCATCAACACGCCTCCAGGGCCACCAACACACCTCCAGCCAGGGCCACCAACACACCTCCAGCCAGGGCCACCAACACACCTCCAGCCAGGGCCACCAACATGTAACACGGGTTCGAGTTCCTCTCTCTACTTATCTACCTTCTTTGCCCTCTACCCGTATTCTTACTTATTATTCTCTACCAAGGGACTCCAAAACTTTTACCAAAGCCAACTCCACGCCACGTGGTCCTAATACGATTGACCGACTTAGGATTCTACACCCAGTATGACGTGACCTAAGCTCTGAACAAAACCCTAGAGTCACCTCTGCTGCCACCACCAGACCAGTAAAAGAAGAGCAATGATCGAGGTCTGGATCGATCACGCTAATTAATCAACCTAGGGGCTTGATCCCCACTATAAACGATGACCTTGAGTGTGGAATAAATTACACGGTAATGATAATTCCGATTCGATGTTAGAATCGGCGCCCAATGCAACTCTGCCTCGTGTGGACCACGTGACCAGGACAAGTATACACATAAAACACATGGAAACAATAAAATGCAAATTAATAACAAATTTAATTTATTAAAAGAAAACTAAAACAAAATCTAAATGTGTTCACTCCCTATCACTTTAACACTCCCTACTTGACCTGAGTGGCAAATGAGACTATTTCTATACTTAACAATAGCAACTATACCTTGGGCGACCACAGCTCTAGGTGTTGGGGCTGTTCTTGGGGAGAGGTAAGATGTTGACCTCTTATCCCAGCTGCTTCCGTGACCACACTGATTTGTCCTCGTCTGGCCTAGCCCAGACTAGAACCTTGTATCCTTCCGCCTAGTCAAAGTTTTACCAAGTTACTAGCCAGGTTTAAGTTATAACAATTAACCTCTGTTGTACTTAATTGATCCAGACTGGTTGAATTATTTTACTGAATTGAATTACAAACATCTAACGGCAGAGCTGTTCCCGATCCCCAAAATGGTTATTAAAACTTTGAGAAATAGTAGACCTGTCAACCCCTGATGACCTATGACCGCCGGTCACTCCGCTTTAAAAGTTAGATCTGATTCGTGACGTCACTGATGGTGACTTAAACTCAATAATTAGAATACTCTTGATATTGTATCCAGTACTATTATACAATACAATTTTAATGCAAAATGAATAAAGGCTAATTTTCTCTAAATTACTGAATACTATAGGATGATTCATTATACGCAGATATGAACAAAGCGTCGGTTATTTCCACCGCGAATTTCCCTGGGGGTCAGGTCACCATGCGGCTCAGCTTCCCATTCTCTTTTGTCGATAAACCACTCTGGATAATTCTTACAACAGCCTAGTCTGTTACAACCCCCCCGCACAAGCACTTAGTAAACCTTGTTAATTTGTTAAAATTCACGAGGTTTAGTATCCAAACCCACAATTCAACTCATGCCACAAACAAAAGCTAACCTAACTAATAAAGTTTGACAAATAATAGTCCAACATCATAATGAACATGTTCATATTTCATAAATTTCTCAGCTGTCAACTGACAGCAATCCTCCAATATCAGGAAACATACATCCTACCCTTACTGACATAGCTAAATAACATGTCCCTACTCTACCATCAAAAACTAGCTATTAAACTCTCTTGGCTCTTCACTAGCCAAGTCCATGTGTCCTCTAGAGCCGGCCACACCGTGCTCAAACAAACATTAAAGTTATATCATCAGACTGAACTTTCAGTCATCCGGGAGCGTACTACGGAACTATCAGTTCACATCCGTGTACTAACCACTCCCCATCAATGTCAACCTTGACATGCTAAGGAACACACCTAACGTTTATTACATGTATCTAAAAATATAAAAAAAAAATTCCTATACTATATCACAGGTTTCAGCTGACTGTACAGCCAAGTGTTCTCACTCACTAGAAGTGTCAATGTTTATATTGGTCCGCCTCTCCTGTGTTCAAACATTCTGAAAAAAATAGCACAACATAATTTTCCATAACCGTTTGTTCTGGGCTGAGACAATTACACAGGGGCTTCGATTTTGATTACTGACCAATTTATAGTTAAATTTTCATATATTATACCAGAATTATTTTAAATCTGTTTTTCAACATTTATAAAGAATTGATTCTAACTCTGTTTTTCAACATTTAAACAAAAGTGTCCAGATGTTCTTTACACAGATGTTCAGAGCCAACTTTGTTGTTTTGTATCAATTGTTCATATTGAGTAATCGAAAAAAAAAAAAAAAATCGATGCTGCTGGATGCTGAATGTAGTCGCTGACGATGACGGTGTCGATCTTGCTTCTTCTCATGTGTAGACATCAATACCTGGTCCTCTTGTACTCCCATCCGGTACTCCTGAATGACGACAGAGTGTAGTAGAGCGGAGTGCCAAGTGACAGCTGTAGAATACTGTTACTTCGGCCATTAATCTTGCTCTCGACAGTCCACACGCCTTCGTATCAATCACAGTTCACACGGCAGTCTTGATGTTAAACTTGACGTCGCAGATGACCACAGCAGAGCAGAACTGGATGTACCAACGGTGTCTCTTAGCAGGAGTGATGTTAGAAGGTCGTAGAGGCGGGTTGCTTGTTTGCAGAACAGGTGAATCTCGTCTTCCATCATTGCTCACGTCATCTCAGGCGTTTCTTGATGTCACCAGGTTACTAGGCCGTAAACACCAACTGTGTATACCCTCGTACCGCCGACTTTAGGCCAAAGGAGACAATTTTGCGACCTTCTATTGGCGAGTCCCGGTACTCTGTAGGGAAACCGTGCCTTCCACCTGTGACCGCCTTACTTCCGCTTTCTTGTTACTTCAGATGACGTAATCATTAATCTTCCGGCGAAATTCTTGAGTACTGCTACGCGCTTTCCATTTCTTGACCTCTCCTCCAACACTGCTGGAATGGCTGCAGTCTTGATGACGCAGCAGGTGGGTATTGGTGATCTCGAGACAGCTACCCCCGGCGTTGTATGGCACCTCCGGTGACTGCTATAATGTGGACAGCTCGCTGGCCCTGACAACCTCGTTAGTGACGTGAGGCGTCGGCCGGGTGACTCTTGGACAGTCACTCATCCCCAAAGTAACTGATGTATGGGTTACTGGGTCTGGTGGGGGGAGGGCTTTGTGTAACGTGCCTCCCCCCTCGGTCTTTACAGACAAGGGTTCACGTGTGGCTGGAACAACTGGGTCGGTGTACCAATCAGACCTAGGAACAGACAGACACAACACAGCGGAAGCATAGATATACTCTGGGTTTGGTGGAGGTGGAACCCCAGAGCACGGTAAAAGTTGCTACCTGAGTCAAGTATAGACATAGTACATCTCATTGCCTTTACAGGAAAATCTAATGAACACTAAATTATACTAACTAGGGAAGTTACTTTACTGTATAGCGCGAGATCTCGTCACCATAGGGTGGCGAGACTGCACCTGACTACTGATGAGCGATGACAGAGGGTCATCCTCATCTTCTGACTCGTCGGTGAAGCCATGAGTCAGCCCTGCTGAGTCAGGAACTAGACCCGCTGAAGGCAGTTCTAATTCCTCTCTAGCATGATAATGTTTCAATTTATTCACGTGAATTGTCCTTTCCACCTGGTCCTCGAACACTCCTTTTATAACAAGATTAACCGGCCCCGCCCTTTTAATTACTCTATAGGGTCCTCGCCACCTCGGAGCTAGCTTCCTGCTCTGATTGGCGGGCGCAGCCTCATTCACTCTCAATACGAGGCTTCCTTCCTTCAACTCAAGAGGGCGCACTTTCTTGTCATAAAAATGAGCATACCGAGTCCGTGCCTTC
This sequence comes from Procambarus clarkii, assembly GCF_040958095.1. Classification (NCBI taxonomy): domain Eukaryota; kingdom Metazoa; phylum Arthropoda; class Malacostraca; order Decapoda; family Cambaridae; genus Procambarus; species Procambarus clarkii. The sequence goes on from NC_091175.1 coordinate 45,693,656, forward strand.
TTGGACGCTTCAGCTGCAATATTCCATGCATTTCTCATTTTTCCAAGGACCTCTGAAGGATAGTCCTCCCCGTATGCAACATTATGTCTGTTAAGCAGACCTGACGGGAAATTGCATGAATTACCAGTAAACAAATGAAGTGGTTGGGTGTTAATTGATTGGTGGATGGCAGTATTCAAGGCGAACTGAACATAGGGTAGGTGTTCATCCCAGGTGTTTGCATCATGTTCAGCAAGGATTGCAAGCATATCCTTGACTGAACGATTAGTCCGTTCCGTCATTCCGTTTGCTTGTGGGTGGTAGGCTGTTGTAAAAGCCGAAGTTGTCTCTAAAATCTTACAAACTTCTCTAAATATATTCCCATTGAATTCTTGACCCCGGTCAGAGACTAAAACTTTAGGAGGTCCGAATACAGTAACGAACCTACGCAAGAACGCATCTGCAACCGTACGAGAATCCTTCTGAGGTAATGCAACTAGTGTAGTGTATCTAGACAGATGGTCAACTAGCACCAACACATATCTATTTCCTGAATGACTGTGGTGTAAATCAATCAGATCGGCCCCCACACGATCTAACGGTTCACGAATTTCAGGAAATTCCTGAAGTGGGGCTTGTACCTTAAGGGTACCTTTCCTCCTCTGGCAACGAGGGCACGACTTCACGAAATTGATTACCTCAGAAAGTAATCCTGGAAAATAAAATAGAGACTTTGCTTTTAAGTGCGTTTTAAAGATCCCCGGATGCCCTGCAATTTTTGAAGCATGCGCAAGCTTTAACGCTGATGACCGCAACGCGTCCGGAATAACGAGTTGAAATACTGCCCTATCATTCTGGCTATTAACATAATACAGGACGCCCTGTTTCATCTCAAAATCATGTATAGGTAAATTCTTTTTCTTTTTGGGGTATTTTCCTCCCTCTAAATACTCAATAATCTCTTTCCATCTCGGCTCGTTCATCTGGTATTCTCTCATTTTATCCGATGGAATGGTTTCAATATTTTCATTAATCTGTACTGCCGCTATATTTCTACTTAGCGTATCTGGCACAACATGGGCTGGACCAGGCTTGTACAAAATCTGGAATGAGTGGGCCGAAAGTTCGTGAGACCAGCGTGACATTCGTGGGCATTTCGTTCGCTTTTTAAATATGTGTGTTAATGCTCGATGGTCTGTGTAGATTACAAAATGCCGCTGAAATAGGTAAGGCTCGAAATACCTAACTGATTCTACTACTGCCAGTGCCTCCCGATCCGTAGCTGAATAACGAACTTCAGGTCCTTTGACCTTCCTACTGAAATAGGCTACTGGATGGGGTAAATTATCTGCGTCTCGCTGAATTAAGCACCCGCCAATAGCTATACCGCTGGCGTCAGTGTGCACTTCCCACTCTTTATCAAAATCAGGAATAGCCAATACCGGTGTCGTGATTAGTTGGTCTTTCAGTTTGCGATAGGCCTCGTCATGTTCTGATTTCCACACAAACTTCGCATTTTTCTTTGTCAGATCAGTCAGGGGTGCTGAAATGCCAGCGAAACCTTCAATGTGACGACGAAAATATCCGGCCGCCCCCAAAAACCTACGCACGTCCTTTGCTGTCCTTGGAATAGGCATGTCAGCAATGGCGCGGCAAGAATCTGGGTCAGGTCGGATACCGTCTGGGCACACCTGGAACCCCAGAAATTTGAATTTCTGAGCCGCCAGGGTGCACTTCTGAACATTCAGCCTGAAACCTGCCTGATCTAACAACTTCAAAGTCTCAGTCAAGTCCTGCAGGTGTTCCTCAAACGTCCTGGAATATATCACAACATCATCCAGGTACGCTAAAGAATGCCTACCCAGTACCGGACTAAGGATAAAGTTGATGGCCCTCTGAAACGACGAAGGCGCTGTCTTCAAACCAAACGGCATCCTACGGAATTGATAAGTGTGCCTACCATCCGAGAATGCTGTTTTTTCCCTATCCTGTTCTGCCACCGGAATCGCCCAATACGCCGATTTTGCGTCAAGAGTTGAGAAATACTTAGCAGCACCAAATTGATCTATTATCTCCTGTATTCGGGGCAACGGATACACATCACCCTTAGTTAATTCGTTCACCTTCCGGTAGTCAACACAGAAACGATAACTACCGTCCGGTTTCCGAACTAGCACAACAGGAGAGAGCCACGGTGACGTACTAGGCTCTATCACGCCCTGTCTCAACATTTTCTGGCACTCCTCCCTGATAATGTTCTTTGCCTGTTCTGGCAACCTCCACTGTCTTGTGTACACAGGCAAATGGTCACCAGTTGGAATGGTGTGCTCGATCTTATCAAGGAGACCAATCTGGTCATCCTCTGTCGCAAACAATTTCGGGAATTTTCGTAAAACTCCTCTCAGTGCCTTCCTATCCGCCTGTGCAACATGTTGCAAATCAAGTGCTGAAATTAATTTTTCTACTTCCTCTACATTCTGTGCAACATTTCTCGTCTCGTATTGTACTTTGGATGGTGTTTTAGTGTTCAACATATTTAGTGCACTACATTGTGCAGTGACGGCTGGCGTCTCAGCTGACTCATGGTGAAAGATTTCTGTGTCCTCCACCATGGTTCCCTGAGATACCCTATCACCTGCCCTGAAGCGAAAAGTCTTATGTGAAAGATTAACAACTGGAATGAGTGCACCTTTATCGAGCACTACAACTAAGTGATGAGGAATTAATAAACTATCACATCTCCCAGCCACCTGAAGGGTGGTACCTGGTTGTATGTGACGTCCCACGGCTACTTTAATAAATTTAACAGAATGTGGTGGGCAACTCTGTTTGGTCAATGCATGCAAGGCGCATGACCTCTTAACTGTGTCTGGAAGAGACTTAAAAATCAATTTTGGATAGTGCGCATTATATTTCAGCTTCCTCTTAATTGAAGCTACAACTGGGGGATGGTCGATCATCTCCACTGGGTAGGAAGTCTGTCCCAACTGCAACCTGCAGTTCCTAGCCCCTTTTTGAGCAAACAAGGAATAATTAAATCGCGACAGAAAATCAGTTCCCATTAAGATGTGACCAGGAAAATCAAGGTTCTCTACGATCGTACATGTGTGAGGCTGCAATGCCCCATCAATCTCAAAATTAACTGTACCTTGACCTACGATCTCAATCTTTTCCCCATTGACTGCTGTTAATGTCTTTGCGCAACGTTGAAGACGTGCATACTTAAAATTGCTGAAGGCTGACTTTTTAATTACCGTTGCCTGGCTTCCTGTATCAACAAAAGCTGTCAATCTCACACCTTCCACTTTCACCTCAAAAGTAGGCCTACCATCACTAGGAGCCTGCTTTCATGCTTTCGTAGGAGTGACTTCGCAATCCCTCTGTATATGCCCGCGCTTCCAGCAGGAGTAACACGTCCGCGGATCTCTGTTGTTACCCCGCGCAGGGTGGCTCGAACTTGCAGCTGAGGGCTGCTTCCCGCCTGATGAACCCGCGCCACAGTTCCTCGGCTTGGCTCCCTCGCCTTTACTTAACGCCTCTACGTATGGCGACAACTGAGTGCCCGGCGTCTCCGTGCGCATCTGCCTGTCTAAGGCTGTGGCGGCCTGGGGTTGGGGTTGAGGTATGGTGTGGGTGGCCTGGGGTTGGGGTGTGGATGGAGGTTGGGGTTGAGGTATGGTGTGGGTGACCTCAGGCTGGGGTGTGGATTGAGGTTGGGGTGGGTATGGGGTGGCCTGGGGCTGGAATGGGTATGGGTATGGGTATGGGGTGGCCTGGGGTTGGAATGGGTATGGGTATGGGGTGGCCTGGGGTTGGAATGGGTATGGGTATGGGGTGGCCTGGGGTTGGAATGGGTATGGGTATGGGGTGGCCTGGGGTTGGAATGGGTATGGAGTGGCCTGGGGTTGGGGGAACGGTTGGTATGGGAACTGAGGATGGGGTAGGTATGGGAGGTGGGGTTGGGGTTGTTGTAGTGACGGATGAGGTGTACCTAGGTGTTGTGGGTGCTGTGGTATTGGTGTTATGTTGGGTAGTTCCTGCTGTTGGTGTGGTTGTTCATGTTCCCGTTGAACGGGTTGCTGTTCTCTACCGAGCGAAGTGGGACGTCCTGCCATACTAACTGAGGCCCCCTGTCTACCCTGCTGGCATGGCGTCGATGTTATTTGTGGGGGAACCCAAGACGGCTCTCCCCACTCATGGGACGACTCCTCGCAAGACTCCCCACTCATGTCAATAATAGTATCTCTCCAGGGATGGAAAGATACCCTCGACTGCCCAGTCCCATGCAGAACCCGTGAACTCGTCGCTTCAGTCCCACTGGCCCCACCTGTGGTGCCAGTTGAGCTACCTGAGCGGTCCCCAGTGGTGTCGGAAGAGGTTCTATCCTCTACACTCCCATTCCCACTGGTCCCTACTGACTGGCCATTATCTGGGTTAAACATTTCCTGTGATTCCTGGTGTGCCACGTCTCTTCTAAACTACCCTTTAGTACACCCTCGACCCGGACTCACTACAACCGTGATCTTACACAAAAAAAAAATCACAACTCTATTCTAAGAGAAAACTACTAAATTCCCAAAATAGGAAATACACCGATTTATCGAGAGAATCGCTGAAGTGAATCCAATGAATGAGTGTCTGCCCCGCACTCGTGTCTGACCGTGAAATATCCCGCAGTTCTATTGCTGAAACCTAAGTCCTTTACGTTAAAAAAATTAAAGAATCTAATTTATATAAAACAATTTAAATGATAACGCAACTAACGCGTAGCACTCGTGATGGATTAATAAAGAATATTTACTGTACTTGAATACTAAACGCGCTTGAAGTGAGCAGCGTGGCCCCTGATGACTGATGGAGCGGAACCAGCTGCGCTGAAAAAAAACTAAGTCCCGCGCTTTTTCGCTTAAACGCTGAAAAATCAAAATTTTTGTTCTGAAGAAAAATAACTAGTTTTACGTTAATAAACCGCTCTAGCGATTAATATAGACACCCAGGACCTATAAATGCTTACTAAAAATTGAATTTTTATCAAAAACTGCGTTTTTACTCAATTGCTGGACTCTGCCAATTTTTCTGACTCCGAGGGAAAAAAAATTCTATCACCCCAAATATCACAAAACTCGTTTAATTCACAAAAATTTGGGTTTCTCGTTCCCAGATATAAATACGTTATTATTTAATACTGACGTTGTATACAGAACAATACTGACACATCGGGCGGTTTCCACACTCACTAATTCGAATTTTCGTCAAAATCAGAGATTTTCACCTCAAATGGACTCTGACAAAATTACGACACGATTTTCTCGAAAAATAACTAAATTCGGCAAAAATGTAATTATCACTGTTTAATGCTTTACGAACAGAATTACGTCCCTTGCGCGCACTAGAGAGTAATACTGGCCCCAGAATATACACGAAACATGAAAAATTAGAATTTCCGCCAAAAAGTCAGATTCTAGCCCAAGCTGGACTTAGAAAATTTTCCACCTACGTTTCTACTGAAAACAGAATTCCAAGTCTACAAACACAATTCTACCGTCTTACTGGTAAAAACTAGAAAATATCACTCGCATCGACTGGAGAATCCTAATGACGCCCAGATCATACACGTGACCCACGAATACAAATTAATTAGTTAACGAGTTTCCGACATCGACTTAGCCGAAAACTTATCCCAAAATACTTAGAAATATACCACGGACTCTATTAAGCATTTACACGCAACTTATTATCCCTTAAACTCCTTCACTTATCTATCGTGACCGACATATAGCCCTAAGTCCAGAGGATTAACTACACTCTAGCAACAACGCCTCTGACTTAGACTAATAGAACAGGGAATAACAAAACTTAACGTACGCACTTAGCCTAATATGCAAGAAAACGCTAAACACTTGGGAAAAATTTTAACCGGGGATTGAATTTAGGGGAAAAAATTAATCTAGAACAACGCAAATAAACGGAAATTACTTTATAAATTTAAGTATACTTAATTCAAAAATGCACTCGACTTAAACTTATAATTGTTCCTACCGGCTCGCCGTACCACACCTAGCCTAGAGGCCACACCATCTAGGTTCCAACAGAGCGACACGCAGCTTTCAGCAACAATTATGACTAGGGACGACTCAACCTCCACTAAGTGTGCGATCACTTAGTTGTTGAATCGCTGCTAGGTAGGTTACTAGTCCGTCCCTCGGAGGCCGCAACGCCCTTCACGGATTACGTTTTTCCTAGCGTTTTGGGTCGTCTAATAACGCCCTCGGACTATCTATTGGCGTCCCACAGATATATCCGCCCCCGACAGCCCTCAAGGAACTGCTGTTGAGAGTATGGTGGCTCCCAACACCTCTGAATTAATTGCAATGGGTCGAGTATGGTACCCAGTCCAATCAACTCGGAGCGGTCTCCTTTTCAATAAATCTAGTTTAACAGCCTAATCTTACTAACTAAACCTTAATCATATCAGCCCGCATGACCCAAGATTCGCCAATCCCCACTCAACCGCACTGTTGTGGGGCGCACTGCTAATCCTGGCCCGCGGCTGTCTCCTTAGCATCCGCGCACGTGTTCGAACGGCTAGACGCGTGAGCCTTTCAACAATTTCAATCAAAATTGTTGAAACCACCGCTGTGCACCATTGTAACACGGGTTCGAGTTCCTCTCTCTACTTATCTACCTTCTTTGCCCTCTACCCGTATTCTTACTTATTATTCTCTACCAAGGGACTCCAAAACTTTTACCAAAGCCAACTCCACGCCACGTGGTCCTAATACGATTGACCGACTTAGGATTCTACACCCAGTATGACGTGACCTAAGCTCTGAACAAAACCCTAGAGTCACCTCTGCTGCCACCACCAGACCAGTAAAAGAAGAGCAATGATCGAGGTCTGGATCGATCACGCTAATTAATCAACCTAGGGGCTTGATCCCCACTATAAACGATGACCTTGAGTGTGGAATAAATTACACGGTAATGATAATTCCGATTCGATGTTAGAATCGGCGCCCAATGCAACTCTGCCTCGTGTGGACCACGTGACCAGGACAAGTATACACATAAAACACATGGAAACAATAAAATGCAAATTAATAACAAATTTAATTTATTAAAAGAAAACTAAAACAAAATCTAAATGTGTTCACTCCCTATCACTTTAACACTCCCTACTTGACCTGAGTGGCAAATGAGACTATTTCTATACTTAACAATAGCAACTATACCTTGGGCGACCACAGCTCTAGGTGTTGGGGCTGTTCTTGGGGAGAGGTAAGATGTTGACCTCTTATCCCAGCTGCTTCCGTGACCACACTGATTTGTCCTCGTCTGGCCTAGCCCAGACTAGAACCTTGTATCCTTCCGCCTAGTCAAAGTTTTACCAAGTTACTAGCCAGGTTTAAGTTATAACAATTAACCTCTGTTGTACTTAATTGATCCAGACTGGTTGAATTATTTTACTGAATTGAATTACAAACATCTAACGGCAGAGCTGTTCCCGATCCCCAAAATGGTTATTAAAACTTTGAGAAATAGTAGACCTGTCAACCCCTGATGACCTATGACCGCCGGTCACTCCGCTTTAAAAGTTAGATCTGATTCGTGACGTCACTGATGGTGACTTAAACTCAATAATTAGAATACTCTTGATATTGTATCCAGTACTATTATACAATACAATTTTAATGCAAAATGAATAAAGGCTAATTTTCTCTAAATTACTGAATACTATAGGATGATTCATTATACGCAGATATGAACAAAGCGTCGGTTATTTCCACCGCGAATTTCCCTGGGGGTCAGGTCACCATGCGGCTCAGCTTCCCATTCTCTTTTGTCGATAAACCACTCTGGATAATTCTTACAACAGCCTAGTCTGTTACAAACACACCTCCAGCCAGGGCTGCCAACACACCTCCAGCCAGGGCCACCAACACACCCCCAGCCAGGGCCACCAACACACCTCCAGCCAGGGCCATCAACACACCTCCAGCCAGGGCCACCAACACACCTCCAGCCAGGGCCACCAACACACCTCCAGCCAGGGCCACCAACACACCTCCAGCCAGGGCCATCAACACGCCTCCAGGGCCATCAACACAACACCACCACCAACACACCTCCAGCCAGGGCCACCAACACACCTCCAGCCAGGGCCATCAACACGCCTCCAGGGCCATCAACACAACACCACCACCAACACACCTCCAGCCAGGGCCACCAACACACCTCCAGCCAGGGCCATCAACACGCCTCCAGGGCCATCAACACAACACCACCATCAACACACCTCCAGCCAGAGCCACCAACACACCTCCAGCCAGGGCCACCAACACACCTTCAGGGCCATCAACACACCATCCAGCCTACCACCACAAGCTTATAAATATACTACACATGTCTAAGAGCAAATAAAAGAAAACAGTTACCTTAACTATTGAAGATGCAGTAGGATTTTGTGGATAAGCCAGCAGCAGTCCCTCTCGACACGGTTTTAAAATGGCGGCGACTACCACAACATGCAACGAGCCTAAAGAATGTCCAGCGCTAGCATTATCTAAACGCTATTATATATTATCAAGCAATACGGAAATCTAAAATAAAAAAAATGATACAAATAATTGTATTAAATATTTATTTGCAATTACAATACCTCGGGAATATATTTTTGCGTTAGCAAAACATATTAAGTTCGTATTTAGTTTAACTCATTTAAATTCTTTACAAATAATAACCTGATTTTACCTGATGGCCAATAACATTAATGTTTTATGTTGATACATTTCATACCCTTATTATTTCAATTTCTTTCTTTATTATGCACCCGATACCCATCCCGTGGGCGGTGGTGTAAAGGATTACAGAGGCACATAATGGGTTCAGGAACTGAACTCTCTAGTTTGTTTAGCTAAGCAAATAACAATTTTTGACGCTAGTTACAAAATTATTAATGTTATATATACATGTACACACTCTCATACATACATGTACATATATATATATATATACGTATACATATATACATACACATGCATATTTATAATCACCCACACAAATACACACATCAATAATCTCTGTGTCACTTATTTTATACATGTTCTTGTAGAACATTCTATTGCGAACACATTGGGCGCTGCCCAATAAACTCGCCCCTCGGGGCAAAATTATTTTTTTTTTTAATCTTGGTAGAACATAAAATGACCGCCTGTGTTTATGCTGTCGTCAGATGGCGCTGTGACGTCACAGATGAGGGAAGCACGTACTGCGCATTAATGCCTCGATCCCTCGTTATTTATTTATTTTATTTATTTATATATATACAAGAACGTACATTGGGGGTTAAGAGACAACATAGAGCTTAAGTTAGAATTATAATCTTGTAAAACCACTAGCTTGCATATATAGCGTTTCGGGCAAGTCCTTAAACTAATCTTTAAGCAAATTCTTAAACAGAGTTTTAGAGAAATAATTAAATGTAAAATTGATAAAAAGTGTTTAACAGGTACATTACAGCTTTACTTTACAAGTACAGATGATTTTAAGTAGGATAATTACAGTAAAATTGTCAAAAAATTGTTTACAGGTACGATGCAAGAATTTTCGACACAAAAGCAGATCAGAACAATACACAATAATGAACAAGGAATCCTAAGTACAATTAGGAAAACATCTCAGGGTTATACATTGGATTACTGAAGCACAATATGAGGATCATTACAAATAGTAATGCAGTAGAATATGCACTCATATTCTATTATTAAGTTAATATTAAGTTCCTTCCTCATGTTAAGTATCTTTGTGGTACTAGGGACATCCAAGGATTATCTTCAAGGCTTCGTTCTGCAAGTTTTCAAGCCCTTTAAGCTTTCTTTCAGTCATCAAGGCAAGCAGAGATGCAACATAATCCACTACCTCCTTTATGAACTGGCGTTACTCTTGCGTTTTTAAGGATATCAGGGAAGGTATGACACTCAAGGGATTTGTTGAACAGCAGAGCTATAGGTGGTGCAAGGGCATATGGGAGGCGCTCTTGTATACAATGGATGGGATTTCACTGATGTTCCCAGCTTTGGTTTTTAGTGAATGTATGATGGACACAACATCTGACGGGCTGACTGGTGAGAGGAGAAGAGAGTTTGGATAGCTGCCTGAGAGATATGTGTTGATATGTGTCTGACTCTGTGGGATTTTACTTGCAAGGTTAGCACCAATCGATGAAAAGAAGCTATTAAATTCATTCGCCATTTCTAAGTCAGATGACAGTGTAAGGCCATCCTTAGAGAGTGTTATCTGGTTGTGGGAGTGTTGTTTAGTTCCCAGGATGTTAGAGATGGTATTCCATGTGCTTTTCATGTTGCCTTTTGCTTCTTTGAATCTAGTCTCATAGTATGAAAGTTTTGCTTTTCTTATGATACTGGTAAGCACTGACGAGTACCTTTTAACTACTTCCATTGGAATTAGGCCACTCCTAAATTTCTTTTCGTATTCATGTTTTTTGTTGATTGATTTAATTATGCCACTTGTGAGCCACGGGTTATTTTTTCTTTTATCAGTTACTTGTTTGGTAAGGAGGGGACAGTGAGTGTTGTACAGGCTTAGAGTTTTGGAGAAAAAGAGGTTAGTTGATGAGTTTATATCCTGTGAATTATTAAATTCAGATTCCCAGTTAATATTGTGAAGTGCATTAGAGAGATTGCCTAAAGCTGATTCACTATGTAGCCTGAATGAAAGTTTTTTGGTTTCTGGTGGTGATGTGTCAATGTTTGCTATGAGGAAAGTAGGATAGTGGTCAGTTGTTCTGTCATAAATTACCCCAGATGTAAGGGGAGCTGTTATATTAGTCCAAAGGTGATCCAGGGTAGTGGCAGATGTTTGAGTGACTCGGGTGGGCTTGGTGATTGTGGGGATTAGCATACAGGAGTGCATGCTGTTACGGAAATAGTCAACTTGAGGGATGTTTTCAACATTCAATAAAGAAATTCTGGAGGGCTTCTGTGCAAGGGTTAGGATGAGCTAGCCTAAGCATTTTTATACCAATTTGACAGTTATTTTCAGTAACACGATAAACAACGCTCGGAATATTAAGTTCCTTTCTCATATTAAGTATCTTTGTGGTACGAGGGCACCCAAGGATTATCCTCACGGCTTCGTTCTGCAATTTTTCAAGCCCTCCAAGCTTTCTTTCAGGATGCCTTAAAGTTAGTTTAGTTCATTTATTATGCACCCCATACCCATCTTGTGGGCAGTAGTGGAAAGGGTTGCAGAGGCACATAATGGGCTCAGGGACTGAACCCCACAATTCATTTAGCTAAGCAAGTTACAATCTTGATGAGCTAGTTACAAAATTCAGTATAAGTCGTCACATCAACAATGGGTTCGAGATCGATCACAAGTACAGTTTCAAAATTAAGCAACTGACATATGTGGAGAGCTAGTGTCACAATTGATATGTTTGTCCTGCACACCGCCCCTCATCCAGTGGGCAGCGGTGGATAGGTTACAATCACTTTGTTACTACTTACAGTTAGCAAACTGGGGGTATTTGGCTAAAATTTCTGGTACCAGATAATTTTGAATGAAATATTGACACATCGTTGGTACATTGGTTATAAAATTGTCTCTGAATTCACTATCACATAGTGACGGAGGGTGTGCGAATAATTTTGTTGACAGTTAACATTTGGTCAGGTCTACATCGGCAGATAATGAGAATTCCCAGAAATACTTGTAACCGAGTCTAAGCCGAGCAGTAGTAACATCTCACTGCACATTCTCTCATGTGTATTATACATATATAAAACGCTAAACTATAATGCCAATCCTGATCTTAAAAGCTTCATAGTAGGTTGTAACAGAACCCATGAGCACCACACCAGAAATAAATACAGTTTTGATATTCCTAGAGTACGTCTTAATCAAACTAGAAATGCTCTGCAAATCAAGGGGCCCAGAATGTGGAATGACCTTCCCAACCATGTTAAAGACTGTACCTCTCTCAACCAGTTTAAGATAAAAACTAAACACTACCTAATAAATTCCCTGTAATCTACCTCACTCCTCTATTGTCAACCCATGTCTGTTATTTTCTTTTTTTTTTTTTTTTTAATCAACACTGTTTGTCAACCTATTGTATTTGTGCTGCTTTTTCAGTCATGTTTCCCCCTTTTTTTTTTATCTTTATTTGTATTTGTTCTCAACATCTTTTATTCTTTATGCTCAATTAGTATTAAGTTCTAGATATTAATGTTTTCTTGCCCGAAACGCATTGCGTAATAGTGGCTTTAGGCATTGTATGTACTAGCTCTATCTATATATCAATCCATTAATGTAACATCACTTGTATGTATATACCTTACCTGAATAAACATCTGAATCTGAATCTGAATCTGAATCTAGAAGTCTGCTGATTTTATTGGATGAACCATAGATGTGTCGCTCCTCTTGCATAATAGTATTGAACGAAAGTTAATCTCCCCAAACAATTTCGCGTTTTGGGCAAGTTACCCCTCCACTCTCTCCATTTTTTTTTGGACATTCCCTGGTAGTGTGCGGAAATACTGAAAAGTGTATACTCTTTTCAACTTTGTCACCTTAATTCTCGTCCTATGTCTTTCATTTTGGTATCAATGCGTTCGCAATAGAATTCCCAACAGAACTATGTAAATATAATGTCAAAGACAGCAGCGCGCTCCACCCGCCGACAAGATGAATGTAGGCCAAGGGTACCAGAAAAAGAAAGCTGAGCGTGATAATACTGAAAAGTGTATACCCTTTTCAACTTTGTTACCTCAATTCTCATCCTAGGTTTTTCAATTTAGCATCAATGTGTTCGCAATAGAATTCTCTACAGGACTAAAGGCATATAAACTCCAAAAGCCCGGCTTACCATCCGCAACAAACAGAGAAAGCGAGAGCGTGTTACCAGGGAGCGCACAAGAGCGATAAAATGTATACACTCTTTTCATTCTGGTCACCTCAATTGTCATCCTAGGTCTTTCATTTTGGTATCAATGTGTTCGCAATAGAATTTCCAACCGGAATTTATGCATGAAATGTCAAAAACAGCAGCGTGCTCCACCCGCTGACGTGATGAAAGCACGGCGGACCATCCACACAAAACAGAAAGTGAGAGAAAGTAACCCAGGAGCACTCTAGTGCAATGTAATGTGAACACACTTTTCACTTTGGTTACCTCAATTCTCGTCATATGTCTTTCATTTTGGTATCAATGTGTTCGCAATTGTATCTGCTGGCATTTTACCCTTTGCTTGGATCTGAAGGGTTTTAGGCTCACCACGATGCAATCTGATAGTACCACACGTGTATATACCTATCTTCAAGCAGCAATTCACTCATTCAAACCGACTTATAATAGTTATCCATATATAAATGGTAATCTTTGTTCTACCTGTTAACCTGTCATATGAAGAAAGATTGTCAAAGCTTATATTACATTCTCTAGAAAAGCAAAGAATTAGGAGTGACATATGGTAGAGGTGCACAATGGGATGAATGGACATAACAAAGGGGACATTAATGGGGTATTAAAAGTAGCAACACAAGACAGAACTCGAAACAAAGTGTAAAAATTGGAAAAATTTAGATTTAGGAAAGAACTGCATGAGTAAATACACTGGGTTTGTACCTTAAGGTTCATGTATGCAATATTACAGAGTTCCAGTTAACTCCCATGCATGCTGTTAATTTATGTTATGTTCATGTTTTTTATGTTAAAATGTTTTTGTTGATTTGTTTGTATATTTTCATAAGTAAAGCATGCTTACCGTCTTATTCCAAGTTTTATGATAACTTTACAATGTTTAAAACATAAAGTTCAATATATATTCTGGTTTTCATACAGGAATTATACGTTAATATAACACCATAATAACGTAATGATGTCGTGTAAATAACGTTATACTGACGTCATATAAATGTTATATTTATGTTATAAGAACGTAAATTGGATAGCTTTACAGAAAGTAAACAAAAAAAACTAAATGTTGACTGAAAATTATTTATTCTTAAATATAAAGCATGAAAACATTATAATACCATAGCATTTACTATTATTTTTAAATTTTTACATAAATCTTAAAAAACTGTGTCATAAGAAAATATGTTTTTAGTTATATCCTTTGGTTTTAAGAATGTCAGATATTCGTATTTATGTCAAAAGTTACAGTATTACCTTTGTGGAACCATTTAAAAACGTCCACAAACGTTCTGTGTTTGCTGGGTAGGCATTGTATGTACTAGCTCTACCTATAAGTCAAACAATCCTTGTAAATATTTATTTTATGTATGTACCTTACCTAAATAAAATTGTATTGTATTGTATTGTATTTAGTCAAATCTACATCAGCAGATGTTACAAACTCCCAGAGGTACTTGTAGCCGAGCCTAAGCCTAGCAGTGGTAACATCTAGAAGTCTGCTAACATTATTGGATGACCCATAGACGTGCGGTTCTTCCTGCATAGATGGAGTAACTGGTGTGAATTTCACTTTGCTTCAAGTCTCCGAAATTTAGTTGATGTTCCTGGGATATTGCTGCCCTCAGGCTGCTCAAAGGCAGTCCAAGTTTGTAATCAATTCCCTCTTTACGAGCAAAAGTCTTGGGCAACTCATCAGTTCTCAGTGGCTATTTTTACAATATCATTTACAACTAACTTAAGTTAAATAACAACCAGTAAACAGACTGCTGTTTTCTAATTCTAGTTCAGGCACTTCCTGGGATAAAACGCAAACATTCCTTGAGGAACTGTGAGGTGCTTATCTGTTTTTCCTCGTAACGGTCCCAAAGCTTCCACAAATGTTCCTGTTTCTCTTTATTGCCCTTGCGGCGACTGGACTTTAGCTTTTGATCAGAAACCAGTTGGTATTGCAAGGTTACCAGGGACGCCTCACGGTACAGTAAGGGGATTAAAATATATAAAGCCTAGTTGTCCCTCACTGCCCTTTGATTCAGACGCTGGTGCCATCCTTCTACGTCATTATTGGTCCTCACCAGTCGTCTAAATGCACACCAGTTCCCCAATTCCCACACACTATTGCACAGCCACGTATTTTTTTATGTAATGAGTTAATTGTGTCGTTAAGGGTGGACTGCTAGCCGACTTTTCTAATTCAGCAAACGCCTTCCAATTATGTAGTACATACGTACCACATAAGTACGTGTGTGTTATACACGTACACACACACACACCTTGTCAAGCACAGGACGAAGCTTGAAAAAGTTTAATGGTATGCCAATAGGCTAGTCCCAGGACTAAGAGGCATGAGTTACGAGGACAGGCTGCGAGAAATGCACCTCATGACACTGGAAGACAGAAGAGTAAGGGGAGACATGATCACTACCTACAAAATTCTCAGAGCAATTGATAGGGTACATAAAGATAAACTGTTTAACACGGGTGGTAGGCGAACAAGGGGACACAGGTGAAAATTTAGTACCCAAATGAGCCACTGGTATGTTAGAAAGAACTTTTTCAGTGTCAGAGTAGTTGATAGAGTCCAGACAAGTAGGCCGAGGGAGGGGGTAGACGTACCGTGCGCGCTCCGTTAAAATCGTGACATTAACAGGGATTCGTAGGACTACTGCCGTGGACTACTGATTACAGACATAACAAAGTGCATAGTGACCGCTGGAAAATTGAAAATAGTCATTAACAATAGAACTTTGTGTTAAATAGAGAATAAACGGGAGACCACGTGTGAGCCAGTGAACGAGGCTTTGTGTACATGCGTGTATTAGGATAAAAAAAAACGAAACAAAAAAAAAATAGTGAACGGTGATTCGTGGAACAGTGATGTGGAACGGGTATCACAACAACATATAAGTTGGAAGTGAATATTATAAATATAGAACACTAGAAATATAAAATAGTGGCAAGAGGCGGCATCAGTGGTTATAAATCGGGTAACTGGAAACTGGTGACATCAACTTGGGCCACAAGAGGTCACCTGTACTGACCGGGGGACCAGCCTCGCTACCTACGCTAAGTACCTGCCATAAAGTTTGAACAAAATAACACACATAATATTACAAATATACGGTATACATATAATATTATAAATATTAAACATATAAATATATATACATATATATTGTTACAAATATACAATATACATATAATATTATAAATATATAGATATATAGATATATACAACAAAACAAGGCAATATGGGAGTAAATAAACAAATTTGTGGCCACTGTAACAACTTCTTAAAGACGAAGGTAACGGGAATTGAATGTTATATCTGTAAGACTAGATTCCATTCGGCTTGTACAGGAGTGAGTAACACTACGGCACTGAGAGATGGCCACTTGCTCTGGGTGTGTAAAAATGACCTGCCAGCTAGGAATATCCTAAAAAACCTTCTAGATAACATGACGCATGATCGGAAAACATCATTCATTGGAAGCCTACCAGCCATCCAGAAGGAGTGGGAAAGGAACAACAATTCTAATATA
This sequence comes from Procambarus clarkii, assembly GCF_040958095.1. Lineage (NCBI taxonomy): Eukaryota > Metazoa > Arthropoda > Malacostraca > Decapoda > Cambaridae > Procambarus > Procambarus clarkii. The sequence goes on from NC_091175.1 coordinate 45,710,117, forward strand.
CAAGGGGCGGAGGCTATAGTCAGGGATGAAACTGAGGCTGAAACTCAGGAAGTTGCAAACTCTGACTCAGTAGGCCTGGATGTAGATGACAGTAAACTAGAAAGTGTACCAGACAGCACTGACAGCTCGATAGGTACAGACACCACGACGGTTCTCGATAGAGCAATTCAGAACAGAAGGACAGACTTATGCAAATTTTATGCAAAGGGCATATGCAGACATAGATATGCTGGTAATAAGAAAGGATTAGAATGCAGTTACCAACATCCCAAAAAATGTTTAAATATGCTTAGGAAAGGTGAGTGTCGATTTGGATCAATATGTAGGTTTTTCCATCCTGACATGTGCCAAACCTCACTGGAGGACAGAAAATGCTATGACCTTAGCTGCCCACACTTTCACGTGAAAGGCACGGAACGCTACATAAAGAGTGGCAAGCAGGATAATGAATTTGGAGGAAACTCTATAAATTTTTTATACCAGACCGGCAGAGAATTCAAAAGGAGCAGCATGGAGAGTGTATGGAACTGGATGCCAGATCCACTGGCATTCCAGAATTACAGATACAATTACCCACCGAAAGGGAACTACAACTACGACAGAAAACTGCCCTACAACAATCAGTACTGGTCAGAACAAACTCATTATGTCCACGATTAATGGACGTGCCGAAAAAGTCTCCCATTCAAACTATCACTAATAGAGTAACCTCATTCATCTTTGCCAACATACAAGGACTGAAAACAAGAACAACAAAGTACAGTTCATAAATGGCCTCCTCACGGAGTCTAATGCAGTATTTGGAGCTTTCACAGAAACCCATGCAGGGGAATTGTTGGACAGTGAGATCTGGATTCCAGGATATAACCTATACAGGTGTGATAGGAAAATTAGGTCACATGGAGGAGTGGGTCTGTATATTAGGGAAGACCTTGTATGCTCGGAGCTCCTAAACGTTACAAATGAGGTGGTAGAGGTACTGGGATTAAAAATAGAGAAAATAAATTTAGTGATTATACTAATATACAAACCGCCAGATGCAACGGCTGAGGAATTCACAGAACAGATAAGCAAAATAGAGAATAGCCTTGATAATTTGGAGAACCCGATACCTGATATTATTTTCCTAGGTGACTTCAACTTGCCTAGTCTCAGGTGGAAAATAGCAAACAATAATATTATACCAGGAAATCTATCAGGACCTAACCAACCACAGATTAGAGAACTACTTAGATTGTGACAAATTTTCACTCAATCAGCAGATATCGGAGCCAACGAGAAATGAAAATATTCTAGATCTGGTCTTTACGAACAATGAAGACATTATCAGAGACATTACGATATCAGATACCACATACTCAGATCACAAACTCATTGAAGTGCAAACGACCATCAATACTCAGAATAGACCTAAAACGTTGATAAAGCGAGAGGGGCTATTCAGTAAATTCAATTTTAATAATAAAAGGATAGACTGGGAGATAATAAACAGGGAACTTACAAACATTCCATGGGGAACTGTTCTAAATAATACAAGTCCTACAGAAGGAATAGAAAAACTTACTTCAGAAGCGTATCAAGTCTGTCTGAAACATGTTCCTTTGAGGAAAGCCAGAAAGAGATCTAACGTAGAAAGAGAACGCAGACGACACTATAAACGCAGGAAAAAAATAACGGAACTGCTTATGCAGACACGAATTTCCCGTCAAAGAAGGAATAATTTAAATAGGGAGATTGAAGAAATCGAGCGGAAATTGAAACACTCATATGAAACTGAAGAAAGGCAGTTAGAACAGAAAGCAATTCAGGAAGTAAAGAAAAATCCAAAATATTTTTTCTCATATGCGAAATCAAAAGCAAAAACCACTGCCAATATTGGACCTATTCGTACAAGTGAAGGTTCATACACGGAGGATGACAAAGAAATTAGTGAAATCCTAAAAAAGCAGTATGAGGACATGTTTAGCACTCCAATAAACAACATGAAGGTGGAAGATCCAGACAATTTCTTTATGAGGGATATTCAAACCCCGGTAAATATAACTGATATAAACACGAGCGCACTAAATTTTGAAAAAGAAATTGAAAACATGCCCATGCACTCGGCCCCAGGTCCAGACTCATGGAATTCAATATTTATAAAGAAATGCAAAGTGCCGGTAGCACAGGCACTCAGTATAGTGTGGAGGAAGAGCTTGGACACGGGGGAGATACCAGATGCACTTAAAGTAGCAGACATAGCCCCTCTACACAAGGGAGGGAGCAAAGCATTGGCAAAAAATTATAGACCAGTTGCACTAACATCGCACATCATAAAAGTATTTGAGAGAGTGATTAGGAGTCAGGTCACCAATTTCATGGAGACCAATGACCTTCATAACCCAGGCCAACATGGATTTCGAGCGGGAAGATCGTGCCTCTCACAGCTACTTGAGCACTACGACAAAGTCACTGAGGCATTAGAAGAGAAACAGAATGCTGATGCGATATACACGGACTTCGCAAAGGCCTTCGATAAATGTGACCATGGCGTGATAGCACACAAAATGAAGTCAATGGGAATAACCGGTAAAGTAGGACGCTGGATACTCAGTTTTCTGTCAAACAGGACTCAGCGAGTAACTGTCAACCATATAAAATCTAGTCCAAGTGCAGTGAAAAGCTCTGTACCTCAGGGTACAGTCCTTGCACCACTGCTTTTCCTTATTCTCATATCAGATATAGACAAAAATACAAGTCACAGCTTCGTATCATCCTTTGCAGATGAGACAAAAATCAGTATGAAAATTACCTCGGCTGAGGACATTGAAAAACTTCAAGCTGATATTAATAAAGTTTTCGACTGGGCATCAGAAAATAACATGATGTTTAACAGTGATAAATTCCAGGTACTCAGGTACGGTAAAAATGAGGACCTTAAACATAATACAGAGTACAAAACACAATCAAATGTACCCATAGTAGGAAAACAGCATGTAAAGGATTTGGGAATAATAATGTCTGACGACCTAACGTTTAAGGAGCATAACCAAGCAAATATTGCGACAGCCAGAAAAATGATAGGATGGATTACGAGAACTTTCAAATCCAGGGATCCCATCACAATGGTTGTACTCTTCAAGGCACTTGTGTTGTCCCGTCTTGAGTACTGCTCAGTACTCACTTCCCCCTTCAAAGCAGGAGAGATTGCTGAAATAGAGGGAATACAGAGAACATATCCGGCACGCATAGACGCAATAAAGCACCTAAATTATTGGGATCGTCTCAAAGCCCTCCAAATGTACTCACTAGAAAGAAGACGAGAGAGATATCAAATAATATACACCTGGAAGATACTGGAGGGCCAAGTACCAAATCTACACAGTAAAATAACAACGTACTGGAGTGAACGACATGGAAGAAAATGTAGAATAGAACCAATGAAGAGCAGAGGTGCCATAGGCACAATCAGAGAACACTGTATAAACATCAGAGGTCTGCGGTTGTTCAACGTCCTCCCAGCAAGCATAAGAAATATTGCCGGAACAACCGTGGACATTTTCAAGAGGAAACTAGATTTATTCCTCCAAGGAGTGCCGGACCAACCGGGCTGTGGTGGGTATGTGGGCCTGCGGGCCGCTCCAAGCAACAGCCTGGTGGACCAAACTCTCACAAGTCGAGCCTGGCCTCGGGCCGGGCTTGGGGAGTAGACGAACTCCCAGAACCCCATCAACCAGGTATCAACCAGGTATAGATGGAATGCATTAGGCAGTGATATGGTGGAGGCTGACTCCATACACAGTTTCAAATGCAGATATGATAGAGCCCAGTAGGCTCAGGAATCTGTACATCAGTTGATTGCCAGTTGAGAGGTGGGACCAAAGAGCCAGAGCTCAACCCCCGCAACCACAACTAGGTGAGTATACACACAAACACACACACACACACAGACACAAACATACACACACTAATGCCTCTATTCACCTTGCAGTAAATAGGAACCTGAAAGTCAGGAAGCTGCTAAAGGCTGCATCTTGGGGATGTGTGAGTGTGTTAGATAAAAATATATGTTGTTTAGATATGATGGAGGAAAAGAGGCCGAGAGTCGGTACATTAGACAACCGACGCTTAGAAAGGCGGGGTCCAAGAGCTAACAGCTAAATCTTGGAAATAATAAATTAAAATATTTAATACACCCACATACATGTTTCACATTATTTTGGCTGAGGGCACACTGAGGGGTGATGGCCCCGTCGACGGGGCAGGAAGTCGGTGGTTGATCAAAGGCCTCCCACATCCTCCACATACCTGAGGATTATTCCGGCTTAATTTTAAACGGAAGTAATGTCTTGG